>NW_003852402.1:35615458-35637633 GCF_000181295.1 Otolemur garnettii | reverse complement strand
CATCTGGATGTTTGTAGTGTGTCATGGTGTCCTGTCACCATCTGGATGTTTGTAGTGTGTGATGGTGTCCTGTCACCATCTGGATGTTTGCAGTGTGTCACAGTGTCCCGTCACCATCTAGATGTTTGTAGTATTTCTTGTGGGAAAGAAGTAAAGAGAAAAGTAGTTTTGAGGGGTCAGATAGAGAGTTCACTTTTGGACATGTTGAATCTGAGCCTTTACTGAGAAACTACGATAGAGT
This sequence comes from Otolemur garnettii, assembly GCF_000181295.1. Lineage (NCBI taxonomy): Eukaryota > Metazoa > Chordata > Mammalia > Primates > Galagidae > Otolemur > Otolemur garnettii. Next base: position 35,637,392 of record NW_003852402.1, on the reverse strand, counting down.
TAGACACAAATAGTACTGACTTCTTACCTGTGTCATGGTTAACCTGAGCACTTCCTACCTTCCCAGGCTTCTCAGCACTTCAGATAGACTATCTCATTCATTCCTTCTAATAGTCCTGTGACATGTGGGTCCCGTGACTGCAGGCAAATTAGGAGCAGCCATGTCCCGTGATTTCACTTAAGCTACACATTTCAAAAGTGGCAGAAAATACCCTGGTACGAAAGGCCAGAAAAGGCAGATCCGTTGAGGTAGAAAGTAGTTTCGTGGCTGCCTGGGGGCGAGAAGGAGATGAGTGTCTCTGAGCATCAGAGAGATCTTGTTAGGATGGTGAAAATACTCTAAAAACTGATTTATGACGGTGATTGTCCCACTTATAAATGGACTACAAATGATTGAATTGCATCCTTTTGAAATGAGTATCTTTTATGATATGTAAAAGAAACCTAAAATAAAATAATAAAAAACAAAGTATTTCAAGTTGAGATCATTATAAATACAGTAGCTGTTATTTTCAGGGCACTGTAGTAGAAAAATGCTCTTAAGGGTATCAAGACACATCAGAGTGCTCCCTTGCCAGAAAGGTGCCCTGAAATTGTGTGTATTTTTTTTTTTTTAAATTGGTTTAGGCCTTTGCTAGTTTTCAACTGTGGCTTGATTCCTGTCTGAGAAATATTTTCTGCTGCCTGTTCTAGCTCTTTGTTTCCGAGGGCCTTTTAGGGAACGAGCTAGTGGGCTAAGCTGGCTTCTGCCTCCCTCCCTCTCCTTTGTACCCTCCCTTCCTTCTGTATTTAGGAATTGTGTGAGGGACTGGGAAGTAAAAAAAAAAAAAAAAGAAAGAAAGAAGTAATTAAACTATTCTCAAGGAACTCACACCCTAAAATTAGATATTGAAATAGACAGTGAGGCTCCGAATCGTCCCTCATAGGTACAAGAGACTTTTACTGAGATCACCCTTCAGTTGTTGGTTTTCTTTCCCGGTTTATGGGACTTGAAGTAGGTAGGGTACCCCCTTGTTTATGTAGGGGCCAAGGGAAGTCTTCTCCTTTGCCTTCTGGAGGTTTGCTGAAAAATCAACTGAGAAAAGGGTGATTGGTAGCAGGAGAAGCATACAAATTTATACACACACGGGAGTGGGAAACCAGCAGGGTGCAGAGGATCATACACCCGGCTTACTGGGAAGAGAGATGGGGAAGTGTGATGGTTTTAAGAGGCCAGATGACTTTTAGGGAGTTCAGTGGGCTTGAAAAGTGTATAGTTGGCCTGTGGCACAGACGGTGGTTTGGAATAAATGTCTTTCCCGGTGTGCTGACTCTGGTCAGGCTTTCTTCCCGCTATGTATGTTCAGCTACTGAAAACTGAGGGAAGGGACCGGAGGTCATTCTTTTCTTCTTCCTAGGTCTGGACTTTAGGCAAAGAAGGAAACTTGAAAGAACAGCTTCATTCTGCGGTAGACGTAGAAGATGGCGTGACCAGAGAGGGAGTCAGACAGACCCCGAGGCTGCTTCCTCAGCTCAGCATGTCACAGAGCTGTATCTTGTGTATCAGTTTCTGAGCCCCAGCATTTAGAAAGATTCATATTTTATTACTTCTAATGTTAAAAGCTTCCCTGTGACTGTATTAGCTGTATTACCTCTAGAAATCAGAATTGCTTCCTTCTCCCTCATCCCACATCCTGTAGTTTCATCATCATTTATTTGCTTTTGTTGTTTTCATTAGGAAGTAGTATGTTAGACTGTCCAATGTTACATAAAAATCGAACGAAGGGAGTAAGAGGTGTTTTGATTCTTTTACTTGGCTTTGGAAGACTTGGTGTCTAAATCGTTTCTTCTTTTTTGGTCAAATGAATCTCATTTTAAATGCAGTAGGGGATTTTCTGGTAAATCTTTGGCAAATCTGTTAAATCTTTGGGTAAATGACAACGTCATATGTTAGTTTATTGTGTTCTAAAAGGCAAGCTTTTAATTTCTTAACACCTGTCCTTATCTGGTGGTAGAATTAAAAACAATAATGATGTCATTGTCAGAGTCCGGGGACACCTGGGAGGGGTTTGTGGTGCGTCCACATCTGGAAGCCTGTTTGATCCACTGTTTCTGAGCACCATTTAAATATGGAGGCAGCTGTATTGTGGGGTGCCTGGATTTATCACCGAATGTTGAGTAGTGTGTGTCTAAGACTATACAACTGAATCATGTGTTGCATCATTTATTAAATAGAAAACAATAGCATTGGCACTTAAAATCAAGACTTAAAGTTATTGAAATGCCCGTGAGCCTTTTCTGCTTCTAATATATAGGTATAGTATTACCCTTCCTGTAATTTATTGAGACAGAGCTCTGCAGAGAGAAATGTACATACAGAGGAGATAATACTTACCTGGTCCTGCAGAAATAAAACAGAAAGATAAACCTCCGCCTTTAAAGCATCACAAATCTGAGGGTGGAAGCTGATAGGGTAATTTAGATGGCTGGGATATTGTGCCCATGAATATATCTCCTCTGCCCTTGTGTACCCAGAAGTGGAGGTCCTTCAAGCAAGTCAGTGATAAAATTCCTCATCATGTTTGAACCTGTACCCAAGACAAATTTATTATCTGTTTGCTGATTTTACTTGGAGGAATAAAAGGCAAAGAATAAATTTCTTTATATTGCGTCCTGTTAAGAGGCTTATCTTAGGTGCTTAAATTGACAAATAAAAATCAGCTCTTTATACTTGAGAGGCTAAAACAAGAGAATCACCTAAGCCCAGGAGTTGGAGGTTGCTGTGAGCTGTGTGATGCCACGGCACTCTACCCAGGGGGATTAAGTGAGACTCTGTCTCAAAAAAAAAAATCAGCTCTTTAAAACCTTGAAAACCACTGAAGAGTGTGAAGCGGAAGATGACCACACAAAATATTTTGAAATCAAGGTACTCCTATTAATTATCCGGAGGACCTTCTTTCAGTAAATTGTTTAGCACTGACAGTGGGTGGTGCATTTTGCTGGGTTTGAAGTTAGAAATTGGAGCCCCAATTTTTTATTTATCCTGAATTGTATCAGACACATGGACACACACACACAACCAACAGGAAACACAGAACAAATGAAAAGTAGCCAACAAACTAGGAGCCTAATTTCCTAGAAGTTGACAAGCTTTATGCCTTTACTGGTACTGGTATTTCTAGCTTTTTAAATTAAAAACAACAATTAAAAAGGGTTTTGGGAACAGTGGGCTGATAGTCCTGATGGAACCAATTAGCAGGAGTGACAGAGCGGCTGCCCCCCCATTGCTAGATTTATAAAGGAAGCAACTTAAGGAACACAGAGTTAGGCAGAATCCTCCAGGGCACCAAACTGGTTATTGTGGAGTTTAATCCCAAAATTCATGTAATCTAATTAAAAGACAAAAACTACAAATGCTTCTGCTACTCTTCTGATCACAGGGTATTGTGGAAGTTGGAAAACCAAGCAAGAGCCAAACCAGTATTTCCTCTGTATGGAAGCGTTTGAAAGTAATGAACCTGAATTGTACCCGTAGATGTTAACAACGCCCTTATAAATCCAATCAGAGCTTTAAGTTCTGAGGTTTTAAAAGGGAAACTACAGAAGCTGTAGACGATTAAGTGACAGATCCATATTTGAACCCTCATCTCCTGGCCCCTGGTGCTGGAGGTTTGGGATACTGTGATGATAAAGGTTTGACTAACCATTTGTCTGCATATTAAGCCTCAACTCAGAAAATGTATATTTCCTAAGGGTGGGATGAACCATGTGGCTGTGCCATTTTTTGTCTGTCAAGAATGAAAAAATTACATGTACACTATGGAATACTATGCAGCCCTAAAGAAAGATGGAGACTTTACCTCCTCCATGTTTATATGGATGGAATTGGAAAGTGTTCTTCTTAGCAAAGTATCTCAAGAATGGAAGAAAAAGTATCCAATGTACACAGCCCTATTTTGAAACTAATTCATAGCTTTTATAGGAATGTCATAACCTAATTATAGCCTTAGACTATGGGAAGGGGGTGGGAGAGGAGAGGTAAGGGAGTTGGATGGGGAGAAGGAGGGTGATTGGTGGGGTCACCTCTATGGTTTATCTTACAAGGGTACAAGTGAATCTTTCTAAAAGCAGAGTATGAATGTCTTAACTCAACAACTAAGAAAATGACATGAAGGTTATGTTAACCAGTTTGATGAGAGTATTTCAAAATGTATATGAAAACAGCACACTGTACCCCATGATTGCATTAATGTATACAGTTATGCTATAAGAAATAAAAAAAAAATGAAAAAATTTGGGTGGCGCCTGTGGCTCAAGGAGTAGGGTGCTAGCCCCATATATCAGAGATGGTGGGTTCAAACCTAGCCTCGGCCAAAAACTGCAAAAAAAAAAAAAAAAAAAAGAATGAAAAAATTTGTATAGTTCAATGAGTTCTAAAGAGATCTGCTTGTACACTATCCTTTTGATATGTTTTACTTTATGGAGATTCCCCTCGTAGAAACCCTTCATAGAAAAATGGAATTTGATACTATTCTGTAGAATTCAAGGAGGGTTTGGGCAAGTTTGTTAAGCTCCAAATAGAAATGTTGGATCCAAATAAGTAGGTATACAGACCAAGGATTTAGACTTGCAAATACCACGTTCATGCCCATTCTACGTTCTGGAGAGTTAATCCTGTTGATTATAAGCAAGTTTCTGTTTTTGCATAGAAAGTCAGAATGCTGAGTGCTGGAATATAGGGCTGAATATATTTCTAAAGCTTTTGATGATTATGTTTTAAATAATCTTGAATCATTAAGTGCAGTTACAAGACAAATAAGCAAAGACTGAAAATAATAAAATATTATTTAAAAAATTTCAACAACTGGGGCTGTGTGCAGTGGCTCACGCCTAGCACTCTGGGAGGCCTAGGCAGGTGGATTGCTTGAGCTCTCAAGTTCAAGACCAGCCTGAGCAAAAGTGAGAGACCCCATCTCTACTAAAAATAGAAAAACTGAGGCAAGAGGATCGCTTGAGCCCAAGAGATGGAGGTTGCTGTGAACTATGATGCCAGGGCACTCTACCCAAGGTGACAGCTTGAGACTCTGTCTCAGAGAAAACAAAAAAAGAAGAAAAATTAATCAGCAACTGGATCTCTATTTTGCAGATATCAGACTCATAATATATATATTATGAATGAGTGGAAATACAGGTACAACTTAGGGCAAATGCCTTTTCCTTTATACCAAATTATTTACGTAGTAATGTCCTTTGAGCATATGCCTCATTGAGAAAACATGATTCTATCTCTCTTTTTTCCCCACAGTGTCGTAATGTAGGCAAATGAGCTTTGGTCCCAGGTAACCTCGGATCCATCTTCCAGTTCTATTGCTTTTCGAAGCGTGTGACCATAGACAAGTTATGCATTCTCCCAGTTACTTAACTGCATAATGGAAATAACGATGCCTGTAGGATAAGATGTTTGAGATGAGATACATAAAGCTCTTGGCAAAAAATATAGGCTATGGATAGAGGTGGAGAACGTTCTCTTTAGTAAAGTATCACAAGAACGGAAAAGCAAATATCCAGTATATTCAGTAGTACTGTGAAGCTCGTAGATGAACTAATATACACCCTCCTAAGAGGAACCTCCATTTAGTTCAAGCTGGGGGGAGGAGAGTGAAGGGGGAGGGGGATGGGGGAGGGGAATTACTGTGCTTTCACCTAATGGGCAGAAGATGGGGTTATAGGGCGCACCTCCTGGGTGAGGGGCACAACTGCAACAGGGACCCCACCTAACAAATGCAAACCTTGTAACTTAATGGTTTGTACCCTCATGTGAATCTGAAATTAAAAAAGAAAAAGAAAAACATACAGGCTAGATAAGTGGTAGGTTGTATTAACATTTAAGTTGTTTGTGAAACTTTCTATAATTAGATACCTGTCACTGAAGTGAGTTCAATTTTAAATGCGATTATTAATTTAGCTGATCTGTGCCATTGCATACTTCTGCTTTCCTTGTCTTTTTTTTCGGGGGGGGGGGCAGCTTTATTGACATAATTCACAGACCATAAACTTCACCCCTTTAAACTGTACAATGGTCTTAGTATATTCACAGACCTCTGAGACTGACAGTACAATGATTAGGACATTTTCATCACCTCTAAAAGCAGGCCCATCTCCTTCAGCTTTCACCCTCTTATCCCCTTATCTCCCTGCCAGCCCCATGCAACAGCTAATAGACTTGGTCTATATAGATTTTCATGTTCTAGAACAGTGGGCCCCAGCCTTCTTGGTGCCAGGGACAGGTTTCCTGGAAGATAGTTTTTCCACAGACTGGGGTGGATGGTTTCAGAATAATTGAAGCATATTATTATATTTATCATGTACTTTTTTCTATTATTATTACATTGTGATGTAACAGAGTAATTATGTAACTCATCAAAGTGCAGAATCAGTGGGGGCTCTGAGTTTGTTTTCCTGCCACTAGGTGGTCCCAGCGCCGGCATCACTGCTCAGCTCTGCCTCAGATCAGCAGGCATTTGGTTCTCACCTGAGTGTGCAAGCCTAGATCCCTCATGCACGGTTTGCAGGAGGGTTTGTGCTCCTGGGAGAATCTGGTGCTGGGGCTGACCTGATGTAAGAGATGGGGAGTGGCTGTAAATACAGATGAAGCTTCTCTGGCCGGCCTGCTGCCCCTGCAGTGCAGCCTGGTTCCTTACAAGCCCAGGATCAGCACTGGTCCGCAGCCTGGGGTTGGGGGCCGCAGTTCTAGAATATTCATGTAAATGGAATTACATAAGATGCTGTTCTTTTAATAACTGGCTTCTTCCACTTAGCAAAATGTTCTCAAGACTTATCATGTTACAGTGTGTATCAGTTCTTCATTCCTTTTTATGGTCAAATAAAATTCTATTATATGTTTTTTTCCCACATTTTCTTTATCTATTCATGAATTGATGGACATTTAGGATGTTAACATCTATTGATTATTGGGTGGTGCCTGTGGCTCAAGGAGTAGGGCGCTGGCCCCATATGCCAGAGGTGATAGGTTCAAACCCAGGCCTGGCCAAAAACTGCAACACCCCCCCACCCCCCCCCAAAAAAAAAAAAAAGAAAAAGAAAACACCTATTGACTATTGTGAATGGATAGTACTGATTTGACCATAACTGTATACACCTGTTTTCAGTTCTTCTGGGTATGAATGTACAAGTTCTCAACCTTCCTAATGCTGCGACCCTTTAATACAGTTCCTCATGTTGTGGTGACCCCCAACCATAAAATTATTTTCGTTGATACTTCATAACTGTAATTTTGCTGCTGTTATGAATCGTAATGTAAATATCTGATATACAGGATGTATTTAGGCAACCCCTGTGAAAGGGTCATTTGACCCCCAAAGGGGTCACGACCCACTGGTTGAGAACCGCTAATGTAGATTTACAGTTTTTTGATGACTAGGGCTGTTGAAAATCTTTCCACATGTCCACTTGTTGTTTAGTTACAACTCTTTTATTTTTTTTTTTTTGTTTATTTGAGAAAGTGTCTCATTTTGTCACAGTAGAGTGACTTGGAGTCATAGTTCACAGCAACCTCAAACTCTTGGGCTTAAGCGATCCTCTTACCTCAGCCTTCCAAGTCTCTGGTTCTACAGGTGCCCAGCTATTTTTTAGAGATGGGGGTTTTGCCTTTGTTCAGGCTAGTAACTCTCGAATAAAGCAAAAAACTTTAAATTTTGGCTTATCTGTCCCATCAAAACTCTCAGTGACCAAATGGGGGAGGGGGGGAGATTTATTTGTGTTTAGAAAACTCAGCCCAAGACGGTTTAATAAATATCTCTCACCTCTGCTGTGTTTTAGCTCTAAGATTAGGAAAGGAGAGCAGGAATAGGAGTAATTGCTCATCAAGAGAGGAGAAACAAAATATAAATGGTGCTGATACGCATTTAAATTAGATTACACTTAATGAGAGGTTTTCTAAATGGAGTTAATTTGAAGTCCAAAGTCATTGGTTTTAATCTGTGTTCCTTCCAGTAAATAGCTATAATCCTTCCTCCCCCTTGCAGATTCTGGTAAATAAAAGTTACTCTTCAGAAGAGCATTTGCCTGCGTGGTTTCCACTCTGTGCTGACTCTGCGTGGCAGGGGCCGGGTAGGTTGCAAGGGTTTGCCCCTCTATCAGAGGTGAAGCTCCCGTTATGCCCTTCTTATATATAGAAAACATGGACGTGTTGACCAAAGAGCAGGAAAAGGTTAAAAAGATTTTCCACTTGTGTTTGCCCTCCTATTAGTTTAAATTCTGCTTGTTTGTTTCTGATTTTCTGTTTTTCTTTCTGTCCTAAATGGTGTTTTGGTCACTTTCAATATTAAAATGAGAACACTGGCAGTACCACTCCTTTGTCACAGGTTTCTACTGAACAGGGACTGGGGCTGCTATTACGCCGTGAACCTATTGTCTGACAGACCCTCTGCATTCAGTAGTTGACTGTGAGATAATTTCTAAAAATAGTGCAGGAATGACTGATTTAGCAAACGCCTTGACAAAAATTCCAAGTTAATTTTGGTGAGAGAAGACCGAAATAGAGATTAAAACATGCAAGCTATTTAAACATTTATGGAAAAGTCAGTGCCTTGCACGGACTCAATTGCTGAGATATCTGTAAAGATAAATGTGACTACGTAGGCTGTGCTTTTTTTTTTTAAAGTATTTTTTTCAGCCATGATTGTGTTTGCCTCCTCTTGAGAATGATGTGGTAGAAATGAAGGCAGTATTATCTTCATTGTAGAAATGAAGACATTGAGATCGCCAAGTGGCCCCAGCTTCCTCGAGGCGGTATTTCTGGTTCTTGGTGGTGAGGATTAGAATCTTAGGTCTTCTGACAACATCGGCCCATTTTCTCATCCACTGTGGATGTTTTCCGTTTTGCTGGGTGACTGCTGGAACAACTGTGTGTTTTTTTGCCTTGTGTATTTTGTAAATTGTTCACCAGCTTTCGCACTCCTGCCATTACAAGGACTTTCCTAATGAATTATGCATCAGCTTTTGATTTAAAAAAGAAAAATCAAAGGACTTGGATTTAAGTAGTATTCTCACACAGGAACATACGACTTTTTATATGCCTTTCCTTACCCTAAAATGGTTTGTGAAGGAATGATTTAAATACTAATGTGAATCTCTATATAATGCGGCTACTGCAAGAATGTGTGATTTACTAAGCTGTGGAGTAGAGATAGTTTCAAACAAGTATCTGCAGTGGCATTTTAAAAAATCTAGTTCTTTCCCCTGGTTTTATTGAGCGTCAGTAAAATCCATCCTAAAAAACGAAGTGGATTTCGACCTGCAGCCCTTACTTTCAGCCTCCTGTTCTAGTCATTTGAATTTAACATGCTCCGTCTATCTCGTCTGGGAGACTGCAGGTTTTTTCCAGGTTAAGTGTTTATTCTTGCTCCGCAGTTCCTAGCACAGAGTCTGACACCCACTAAACCCTCCTTATATACGGGGAGGGAATACACCAGCCTCGTTTGTTCTCCATCACATGTGAGGGAGGAGCATAGTGACAGATGTAAAGAGACCATTTTAACTATGATAATCCTTGGACCTGAGATCTTTTAACATGGTGCTGGGGAGAGTTGGCCATCGACAGTGTGTGCAGTTCACCTACAACCAACCAAAGACTTCGCTTGTGAAGCTTGAGGAGGAGCAGTTTCTATTTGTTTTGATACAGGACCCACTGCTGTGGCTTTCTGGGCCCTAGTAGCTCTGGTTATGCAAAACTTTCTGAAAACTGGGATCTAATACAGGTTGATTATTCCTTATCTGTAAAGCTTAAGACCAGAATTGTTATCTGACTTTGGAATTTTTTGTGTTTTATAATATTTGCATGTACATATGAGCCATCTTAGGGATGGGTCCCAAGTCTAAACACAAAATTCAGTTATGTTTCATGTGCACTTTATACATAGAGCCTGAAGGTAATTTTATTTTTGCCTTGGGGATGCTGAATAAACTGTAGCATGCACCTGCATTTTGACTGTGATTCATCGGGTGAGGTAAGGTATGGAATTTTCCACTTCTGGTCTTGTGTTGAAGCTCAGAAAGTTTTCAGATTTTGGAGCATTTTGGATTTCAGATTTTTGGATTTGGGGTGTTTAAACCTTTTCCGCATTACCAAACCAAAGCATAGGCTAGCCTGTGTTCCAGAGCATCCTGGGACTTCCGAAAACTTACTGAGCCTACTCTGCATACTGCAAGGCACCTGCCGTGGTGAGCAGACTCTCTAGCTAAAGGAATACGTGTGAGCCAGCCCTGTTTTGTCATTTAGAGCTAAGTGGTCCTGGACAAGCCACTTCATTTTTGAGTCCTAATTTCTTCATCAATAAAATCGGGATACAAAGAACTCTTGGATTTGTTGTCAAGCGTTAATGGGGATACAGAGGGTGCGAAATGTGCATTTTAAGAGATGTTACCTATGTATTACTTTTTGAGGTTGAATTGAAGATATGGTTACTGGTCACACGCACCTAGACATGCACTTTACCTGCAATTTGTACTCTTTTTGAGAGTGATCAATTTTATTTCCAGCAAGATTTCTTTTTTCTTTTTTTTTTTTTTTTGTTGCAGCCATCATTGTTGTTTGGCGGGCCCGGGCTGGATTCGAACCTGCCACCTTAGGTGTATGTGGCTGGCACCTCAGTCACTTGAGCCACAGGCGCCGAGCCTCCCGCAAGATTTCTTATAATGTTGTGCACATTTTGTGGCCACCCTCTGTACATGCAAAATGCCCTGGAGAAAGAAACTCTGTACAGTTTCCTTCTGACACAGCTAAGTTTAAGCACAGGGCACTAAGACCAGGTAAACCAGACTGGAAATTTAGAAGCAACCATTTATTAATTTTAGAGTCTTGAATGTGAGTGCCACAGCATCATTAACGTATGAGGAGGGAAGAGGGGCGTCCGTTTGTATAGGAGGAACATGACAATTAGGGTTCTTTTTTTTGAGACAGAGTCTTACACATGTTGCCCTCAGTAGAGTGCTGTGACATCCCAGCTCACAGCAACCTTAAACTATTACAGTTGTCATTGTTGCTTAGCTGGCCTGGGCTGGGTTCGAACCCTCTAGCGTTGGTGTATGTGGCCAGCGCCATAACCACTGTGCTTCGGGCGCCAAGCAGACAATTAGGGTTCGTGTTTGACTTGGAAGTGTGGAAAGTGCCTCCCATGGTCAAGGTTACATCCCAGCATTCTGTAGAGATGGGTGTGACTTTCTAAGAGCATACGGCCATTGCCTCATATTTTGTTTCTTGTAGAGAGCAGTATCAATTTATAATTTTCTAGGGAAGAAATGATTAACTTCATGACCTTTGACACCTTCATCTTTGTGTAATCAATACTCTGTGCTTGTGATGTGAGGAGGCAGCACCTGCAAGCCATAGAGCATCAGGCTGTCACGGGCTGTGAAGGTCATTATAAGGTGACCTCCTTCAACTTTTTGAGACCTTTTACCATTATCCAAAGTTTCTGAGAGTATTCTTTTCAAGTGATAGGAGGGTAGGAAATTATAAGAGGCCTTTATTTTCTTTAATAATATTGATAAACAAAGAAAAACATTGCAGAAATATTCAGTGGAGAATAGTTTTGGAAGGCACCCAGAGACATGGGGGTAGGGGAGAAGTTTTCTTTTTTTTTTTTTCCAAAAGACTTTGCTAATCTGTATAACCAAAGTAAATTTTCTTTACACCAGTTACTGTTCTAGAATTATTTTTATATTTTCTATCAGCTTCCTAATACCTGGGGGAATTTTTATTGGATGTAAATTTATTTGTTCTGAATATTAATTTTTTATTGGACAGATTGCTTTAGAAAATTTAAATTACAGATAACATTTTTGGAGTTCACAGGGTTTTCTTTTTTTTAAATACCCATTAATACTTAGATAAAATGAGATGAAAAATTATTTTTGGTCCATTTTTTATTAACTAGAAGTGGTTCCCAGTTGTTCCTACTACATACAGATTGAGATTAGAAACCCAGGGCACATCATGGATGCCTAAATAGTAAGCCTGAGGCACAGCTCCCTGATGATGATGTGAGATGGTAATGACACCTGCAGTTCTATTTATTTATTTATTTGGGACAGAGTTTCACTTTGTCACCCTTGATAGAGTGCTGTGGTGTCATAGCTCATGGCAAGCTCAAAGTCTTGGGCTCAAGTGATTCTCTTGTCACAGCCTTCCTAGTAGCTGGGACTATAGGTGCCCACCACAATTTCTGGCTATTTTGAAAGACAGAGTCTCTCGCACTTGGTCAGACTGGTCTGGACAGTCTGGAGTTCAGGCAGTCCACCTGCTTTGGCCTCCCAGAGTGCTAGGATTAGGTGTGAGCCACCACGTCTGGCTGTAGCTCTTTTCTTAGCCATAAAACATCCCTTGAGTTTTATCCCTTGAGTTACATGCCAGGGATTGCCTAAGCACTTTATATATGCTTCTCCACTACACTTTCCAGTGACCCTGGCAGTTATCATATTCTGTTATTATCATATTTTACAGATAAGGAAACTGAAGCCTGGAGATGTTAAGTAATTTCCTTAAGGTCACATAGATAGGAGATGGCAAAGGATTTGAGCCCAAGTAGAATTCTATGTACTATGAAGTAGTTGTACTGTTCTGCTTCTAAGTTGCTGTGTTTGCTTAGACAAGCCCCTTTTCTTTCCTGAGAAGCAGGTGAGTAACCTGTGAAATGAAAAGTGTTTTCTTTGTTGACTTTTTAATTCTTTTTGGTTTTTTAAAAAAATAATTTATACAGCAAAAACCATATAACCAAAAAAACTCAAGCCATTTATTTCATTCTTGCTTCCACTATAATGCTCATTATAGAATATGGGGGGGAAATGGAGGCATTAACCTGTAATTCTACCACCTCAACATAGAAATCAGTCTTAATCCTTCATTATATTAGCTTAACGAGTATGAAATGTCCGATTTCCTTAAGTACCAGGTTTGACAACTGATGCCTCTGCCATTTCACTTCGACACTTCCTGTTTTATTTTTATTGTGAAGCTACATCCTCAGTCTTTCAAACACACAATTTAGCTTGTGATTATCTTTCAAAAATTTTTTAGAACCATTTTTGTGCAAGTCAAAATTCATGTTATTTTCGAACATGAGTTCTTCTGTAGAACCCAAGCAGCTCAGGATGTTGGAAATACCAGTGAAGGATTTGGGGAAAATGTGGCTGATGGATGCACCGTATGTCAATGGTTTGGGAATTTCCCTTCTGGTAATTTTAATCTTGAGAATGGGCCCTGTGGGCAACCTGAGATGGGTGGATAATGATAAGCTGAAAGCTGTGTTGGATGCAAATCCATGTCCATCTATCCATGAGTTAGGAGCAAGGTTTGATATAACTATTCCGAAGCTATTGGGCCATTGGAAGGAAACTGGCCAGATACAGAAGCTGGATAGATACCGCATACGTTAAACAAGTGTCAGAGAGAAATCCCGTCAAAGCTTTCCTTTCTTTGTTGTCACCACACAAAGGGGAACCATTTCTACACTGGATTGTTCCATGTGATGAAAAATGGATTCCTTTCGGCAATTGGAAGCATTCGGCATAATGGTTGGATCAAGATGAATTGTCAAACACAGTCCAAAATATTCATTAAGAAAAGGTAATGCTGTCTGTCTGGTGGTCCAGTTCTGGAGTTATCCACTACAGCTTCATGAAACCCAGTCGATCTCAATTACAGCAGATGTTTACTATAACCGATTAGATGACATGATGAGGATGCTTTCGGTTAACCAGCTGAGATTGGTCAATAGAGATAGGCCAATCTTCTTGCAAGACCATTCTCAAGCACGTATCACACAAACAAAGCTGCTTTAAACTGCAGAGGCTGGACTTGGAAACTCTGCATCCACCATATTCATCAGACCTTGCACCAACCAACTGCCCTTTCTACCAGACTTTGGAGCACTTCTTGCAAGGAAAAATACTCAACTCTTGAAAGCTCAAACACATCTTTTATGATTTCATTGCCACTCGTTCTGCAGGCTTCTTCACTGCTGGCATGAACAAGCTACCTTTAAGATGGCAAAACTGTGTCAATAGTTTAGACCCATACCTTGACTAATTGCACTGCTTGTTTGAGATATAATAAACTTTTGATTCAAAATCAGACATTTCATACTTAATGACCTAATATTTTTCTTCTAATGCTTTTCTTTATCCATATATATATATATATATTTGCTAATCTATCCATGTATGTTTTGATGTATTTTACTGAGATTAAATTACATCACTTACAGGTAATCATTTGTATTTTGCTTGTTGGACACGGACTTTCAATGTAATTCTCTGTCGATTGGTGGGACTGAATCTTTGTAGAGGTGCTGTGGCTGGAAGGGCTGGGAACATTCTCAAGACTGGAAGATTCACAACTTAAAAATAATTTTTTGAACCAAGCACCTTTACCCAGAAACTAGGGGGTGTGGAAAGAGATCACGCCATTAGACAGCGCCACTTGGAAGCCTACCGACGGCAGGATGTTCTAAGACAGGAAAAAGAAAGAAAAGAAAAGGGCAGATTATTAAGTGGCTGAACAAGTTACAGCTGTGAAGCGCTTTCATGTCCGTCTCTTTGGATCTCCTATTAACACTCTGAGCTTGCTTTTAAGAGGCTAAGTTGGGGTTGTCAAATGGCTCCTGTAGGGGCAGAGCCAGGACTAAAGATGCAGCCTGCTTCTCCTCCTTGGAAGGAGGCTGCAGGCCTTCTCCAGCATTTTAAATGCACACATTGGAACAGCTGGGGAAGGAAGGCCCCACTCCCATCACCCCGCCCTGCTTACCTGGCCAGAGCGCCGGGCTCCCGCCGGTTGTGAGAACTTTGGTCTTAAAGGTAAGGTCCTATTCTGTTTTTTAATTTTTTTATTTTCTATACCCCCACAGCCTGGTCATACAATAGGAACTTTGTTATTCAAATTTGGTTTGGGATCACTGAAGTTTCTTTGTTTTTATAAAATGTTTGTTTCTATTAAAGTGATCTCTCTAATTTGAAAGCTAAAGTCCGAGAAAGATTTTAATGAAAAACAGCAGACGCTGCCTCACTCACTCCCCTCCTTATATTTACCCAGAACAACTTTCATCACTTTGGGCCTTTCTTCAGAGTATCTGTGTATTGGAATAGTAGGAGAGTGGCCTTGGGTTGGATCCCAGCCTGGCTTCCCATCTATTACGTACCCTTAGAAAAGAAGAGGTAGGCGTGCACCTCTGCTTACACTGAACAACGCTGGCTCTAGTGGAGACCCATCTGGGGATCTGGGGATGTTCTGATGAGTGAGCGTTCTCTTTAGTCCGAATCCAGCACAGAGATCAGTGCCTTTAACACATTGTTTTGTATCGCTGCATACCGCTATGCTGGTTGAAGAGTGGGGTGGTTAAGTAATCTCAGAATCAGAGACAGCAGAATGGGGTTTGATAGGGCCATCTTGAAAAGAAAGTTGTGGCTGCCCTCAGCACCCTCTGTGTCATCCTAGGCGCCCGTGCCTTTCAAATTCAAATGGACATACTCACAAAGCCTGGCTCTACTTGGAAACTGGGATAACATTTTCTAGGGAGGTAAAACGAGAAAAGGAGGGTTATAGATAAGTTTTTGCCTTTTCAAGTATACACCCGTATATGCTGCTCTGATTAATGTGTTTGCATGCGGAAAACCATTGCCGTCAGAGGAGCTAGCAGCTATTTCTACTAGCTTGTGGAGAAGCAGACATCTTCAATAGGGTAATTATTTTAAGTGCATCTGTAACTATGTAATGTGCACATATGTTTGTAATTACACTGGGAGAATTTAGAATCAAGTGCCAGATTTATCGGTGTTTATACATTCAACAAGTGGGAAAAAAACCCATTCAGCTGGCTGCTACCTTTACAAATGTGCATTGTCTCAGCATTTGCAAAGCACACCCCTTGATAGTTGTCACAGCCTACGTTTGCCGGGTAATGTGTAGCGCAAAAGATCGTGGTGCGTAACCCGGGAGGCTTATCGCTGAAATGGGCAAATGCTGTGTGTCGGTTGCCAACATGGGGCTCCAGAGTGTCTGGCCATGTGGTGGTAAGATTTGGCATTCTGTGAGTTCAGGGTTTTTTTTTTTTTTTTTTTCATCTTGTAAGGGAAGAAAATTATACGTTAGTGAATACGGTAATATTTTCAGTAAGTAGAAATAACATGCTGTCATGACATAATTTATGAGAAGTATTTAGTAGACCATAGACAAATTTTAGAACAGTGGGAATTTTTGGCTAGAAATTTATGGTTGTTTGCTCTTTACAAAACTGTAGGCATCAGAAACCTGTTCTCTCATTGATGTAGGCTTGACACATGTCTTTATTTCTTTGCTTATCAATTTATTGAAGGTTTCAGGTCTTAACTATACATCATAGACTTTTTTTTTTTTGGCAGAGTGAAGAGAAATAGCAAATGTGGGATATAGTAAAAGTAGTGTCTTACGAATACAGGTGAGTTTTGTGTGTGTACTGCAGTTTAACTGCTGTGCCATCAGGAGTTAGTAAAGCTAGTGTTAGCCGACAGGATTCTATTTTATGTGGAATGGTTTGTGTAAAAGATAGCTAAGTGGTTCTGGCTTCAGTTCTTGGGTCATGCTAATACATGCAAAGACAATACCGAGCCGATTCTTGGTGAATAAGAAGTTGATCTAATTTGTAAGTCACGGGGCCTCCCCTTCCCCTTCCCTTGCTTCTTGACCTCTTTCTCTTGCCTGGCTCATTTTCATGGTTACCCCGGGGTGATGGGGAGGAGACCGTTGGGATAGGAGAGTGGTGGGAATTTATTTGATAGATATTTTGCCATGGATTTTTGGAAGCTAAAAATTGTTAAGATGTTTTACTGGGGATCAATCTCAGAATTAGTCATTTTTATGTATTTAAAACATTATTTAGCCTTTTTTATGGAAGACAATTTCAAGTTGACTCTGGCTGTGGAATACCAATTCTGGAAGTTTGAAATTCTCTGTTATACACTACTATTGGTTTTTTTTAGAGATTTTTGTTGGAGTAAATGACTCCATGGGGTTCATTTGACTCTGGATCCTTTTTTATTGGAGAACGGGGATAATAGTCACCTCTTTGCGTCATCTTTGAGGCTCAAGGTACCACTGAATGTGGTAGGTAGAGGTGGATGAGGACTAATTTAGGTGTCCAGCTGTGTGAAGTCATGATTTAATCTGTATTTCTGTAGGTTATACAATTAAATAATTTAATAGTACTGATTTAAAATATTCTGGCACCTACTAAAAATGCCGTTACTGGAGCTGAGGATATGATAAAGTATAGATTCCTCTTGGACACCATCCACATGGGTTCATTGCCTTATAAGGACTATGTTTTAGGAGAGTTTTGAGGCATGGATGTCAAACCAGCTTCATTGTGGCATGTCTGTGGCTTATTTGCATAATTATAGCAGTTATAGGCATTGACCGATATATGAGAAATCTTTATAAAAGGTTTTTGATTTCACTTGTCCCGAGCACCTCTTTTCTTCAGATAAGTTTCTCATTTGTGAATCACTTTTGCTATTATGTATGTATGTAAATACAGTTAAGAAAGCAAGCTGAATAGAAGTGATATAATAAGAATGAATTTTGGAAAAAGTTATTTGTTTTAAACCTGCTGAATTATAAATAATGACTCCATTGCTGTGCAGTGAGGATAGCAGATGCGTTTACTGTGATTTCAGTTCAACAACACACATCAAGTACTACTAGGTTACCAGGTATTGTGATACATGCTAGGGATTCGAAGGTGAATAAATATTTATTGTGCACACCTGCTCTTTCCTCTGGCAGAAGTTAGGGTTCTAGGTCAAGGTCAACATTCAGCAGTTAATTCTTGTGATATGATTTCAGTTTTCTTTTGTGTATGTGGGTGGGGTGGGGCGGGTCTGCCTTTTCAAGACCTGTTTATGAATAGTCAGTCTAGATGATTAGTTTTATTTCATTTTCTTTCATCTGTAAACAGCACGCCTTTGAATATCCCCTACCTAGAAGGTAGAAGTAGTGTTGAGTGCAGGTTCTCTCAGAAATTATAATTTTGGTTGTTACCCTGGCAGCAAAGAAATAGGAGGTCAGGCGATTAGGTGAATAGCAGTAAGGAATGTGATGACCTTGGAGACATGTGATGTGCCATCTCAGTGGGGCACCAACACCAATGCTGTTTGTACTGGAACTCGTATAGTATAGTTTTCTGTAGGTTATAAAATGAGATTGGGTGTATGTCCCAGTCAACGGTCTAAATTTACATGGAGCGCTGTGGAAATGGTCTTTAGTGTGTATTCCTTCAGCTGTGCCCTATGACGGCAGAGACTGTGTAGCCCACAAATGCTGATTGAAGGCTCATGTTAGGTGCAGGTCGCTTCCTCCTCAGTGTCACTGCTGCCAGTTCCTTAAACCGTTCTAGAAGGACTAGTGTGTGAATTCATTCACCTCTTCAGTGACATCTGTGTGCCTGGCCTTGGGTAGAGCACACCAGGGTATGTAGGTAAATGGCTTGATAATAAGGAACTCAGGTGAACAGATGATTGCTGTGTTTGTGATAGGACAAAGTTATGCATAGGCTGATGTATTAGTTTTCTGTTTCTGCTTTAAAACTTACTACAGATCCTAGCGGGTTTTGTCCTCTGCTCGGAGTCTTAACAAGGTTGAAGCCCAGGTGTTAACGGGGTTCTTCTCTGAAAGCTGGGAGGAAGATCTGTTTCCAAGCGTATTTAGGTTGCGGCTGAATCAGTTCTGTGTGATTGGAGGTCTGAGGCTCCTGTTTCCGAGCTGGCTGTCACCGGGGGTCCTGCTCTGTGACCTGGGCCTGCTCAGGTTTCTTCTCATATGTCTCTTCTATCTTTAAAGCCAGCAGTGATGTGTCACGTCCTTCCTGTGCTCCTCATCTCTCGGCCATCCCTTCTGACACCAGCCGGAGAAGACGCTTGTTTTTGAAGGGTTCATACAAACACTTTTGCCTTGATAATAGGAGTAACCCCGGGGGTGAAACCTGCAAGGGTCACCTGAAAATTCTGCCTCCCACAGTTGCTATTGGAAACAGAAGAGGAACATCAAAACCTGAGTAGAGAGGTTTAGAAGTGGCTTCCTGGGGCGGTGGCAGGTTCTGCATGGCAGGACCTGTACTTGGGTTAAAGCCCAGGGCTTTGCCGACTGGCTTTGCCGCTATTATGCAGCCCACATTTACTGAGGATCTGTGTTAGGTTCAAGTCACTGCACGATGTCATAAAATGGGGATGGTTATGTCTTCTTCGAAGGTCTGGTGAGGAATAGAGATGATATGAATAAAGGGCCTGATGAAGAGGGTGCTTCGTTAATAGAGCTATGAAGAGAACCAATGCAGTATGTCCCGGGGGATCTGAGGTTCATTGCCAGTGTGACTGGGAAATATCGAGGTAGGTTAATTCACACATTCGGCTTCTCAGTTAGCAGGTATTAATTGAATCCTTAACAGCAGGGCTGGGGCTAGGATGAAGTAAGGGAGATTCTGGCTTTGAGCTCAAAATTTTAGGAAGGGACCCCCACAAATCTCAGTACTAAGATAAATCCTATGTTAATAGCTCATAAAATATACGATAAAATTAATACCAAAAAATCTCTAACAGATTAAATATCAAAATAAAGAGTCAGTGACTGCTTGTACTGAGCCCTACTGGAGTGTAAGGAGAAAGAAAAACCTTTAATACCGATCCTGATGTACCCTTTCTTTTTGCATTAAAATTTTTGATTTTTTAAAATATTGTGTTTATTTATCTTGAATAATGAGTTTTAAATTTTGCACCTGGCATGACTGCCTTCCTCACCTCACCATAGTCTTGCCCTGCTCCCCGGGTAGGCGGCTTGGCTTTTTCCATTGAAGCACCATAGGCAGTGAGCAAAAAGGCAGAAAGTTAACTAGTATGGAAAACTGAATCAAAGTTGCACTTCACTTGGGGTATTATTATTTTGACATCTAATTATTATTTAGGTTAACATACTGCATTCCCAGTAATTGTGCAGTTTCTTCATTTATTGAAATAATTATCAGTAATTGTTGAGATTAACTTTTTTTCTTTTTAAAACACGTCCTGTGTTTGAAGTATAGAATTCCCTTTTATTGTGGAGTTGCTTTCAATGTCATCCAGTCTCAGCAAAGTCCTAATTGTGTTCGCATAATAAGAGTGACAGGTTTTACTTTTTTGCTTAATTCCTCTCTGATTTCAGTGGCATTATAATCATTCCTTTTTGGCCATTGCATTCTATTATGTGTGCATTCCAGTAATGAAGTGGTTAGGGTAATTGCAACATAATATCAGAATGACTTTCTCATTTCAAACCTTGACTAGGTTACGTTTTCCTTCCACAGCCTTGTCAGAAAAGGCTAACATTTTCTATGGCCTGGGCATTATTCCCATGAGGGATACTTAGCCCCCATGATTGCTATATTAGTGCTAGGTTTTAACATTTCTGAGAAGTACAAACCAAGAGGGCCATTTGCTGTTTTGAATATATTCCAAACAACAGACTTTACCTAAGAATAGATAGCTGGAAAAGGAAAATAGTGGTAGCTTCTGGTTACTCAAAGTTAAAGTCTCTGACTTTAATGAATATCCCAGGACTAGAGCTTTTAAGACATAGTAGGGAGACTTAATCTTTTTCTTTTACCTTAAAACTGAAAGCTGCCCTGCTTTTATAAACTAACATACCCATGCCTGACAGTAGACATTTTTAAATTATATAAAATTCAGGCAACTAAAGATTGGTTCAGACTTATGACCATTAAAATCACAAGTTCATCAGGGAGACAGTATATTAATTGATCCGAGGGAATGATACTTCCATTTAGAAATCGTTCTGAATAATTATAGGCATTAAACGACTAATGCCCTGAGTGTTTTTCTTAATGAAACTTGAACTAGAATTACACAATTGCCGTGTTGTTTAACCTCTTCTTCCTTTTGATGACCTTAAATCCCGTTGATGGAATGCTGAATTTAAATATCTCTTAAGTGTCACATTAATTTGGTTTAAAAATTAATTTCTTCCTATAGTATATTCAACTAAACAGTCTGACTTATTTCTTTCTTTTAAGTGTCTGGTCTAAAATGACACTAGTGGGAGAGCAATAGTAATAATTAAAATTGTTATGTGCAGCACTGCGTAGAAATGAATTTGAACCTACACTCCAGGCATCCGCACTGGGAGAGTCAACAGTTCTGTTTACTGCCTTAAAGCAGCCACTCTGTGGGGAACTTTCAAAAATAGCCACATTATTAATATATTTATTTAAAATGGCAAGCAGCACTGTCTGCCGCAGGAAAGGAGCAGGAAGTAGATGCCAGTACAAGCAACTTAATAGGCTTGCAGATTGGCTCTGTTTATATACATATCGAAGATAGCTCAGGAAATATAAATGGATAAATATTCAGAAGCAAAAGATTAAAAAAGCACAGACCTCTCCACTGCAGGTTTGATTGTTTGTGTAGGAATTTGAGGCTGACTTAAATCTGTCTTGCTCAAGCTCACTGACAATAAGCCACAAACACCCCATTGAGCTTTTTTTTTTAATGCTTTAAAAAAAAAGAGAATCGTTTACCTTCCTAATGGCTAACTACCAGTGCCCAAAGGGAGACCGTTCCCTGATGGTGTTCTTTGAAGGACTGGGTTTGAAAGAAAGCAATTTGAGCAATGATATGGAATAATAAATGTATGTTAAAAGACGAGAAGGAAGTCCACAGGGGTTGAAAACAAACTGTAAATTCCCTTTATTAGGACATTTCTTACAATTTTGATTGTATAAGAAGAATGATCTGTTGCCTTTTAAACTTCACGATGACTTACTGAGTGACACACACATTTGCACTCCAGATGAATTCAGGAGAGTTCAGTAGTTACTTGTTTGCTTTCTTTTTTTTTTTCTCATTTTCTTTTTTTTTTT
>NW_003852402.1:35572398-35614970 GCF_000181295.1 Otolemur garnettii | reverse complement strand
ATTGGGCTGCAATAAACATTCTGATACAAATGTCTTTGTTGTAATGCGATTTTTGGTCA
The DNA here is from genome assembly GCF_000181295.1 of Otolemur garnettii. NCBI lineage: Eukaryota > Metazoa > Chordata > Mammalia > Primates > Galagidae > Otolemur > Otolemur garnettii. The sequence continues at coordinate 35,614,911 of NW_003852402.1, read as the reverse complement.
TCTGGGAATATACCCAACAAAGGAATTGCAGGGTCAAATGGTAGGTCTATTTTTAGTTCTCTAAGTGTTCTCCAGATGTCTTTCCAAAAGGAACAAGCCACAGATTGGCACACATGTTCATCTTGGTTGATAGGGTTTTTCAGGTTTTAGTGTTGTGTATGAGTTTAAGAACAGGAAACATTCTCCTCTGACTCACTGGGTATAAATTGTTCCTCTAGAGAGAAAACACAGAGTTTAGAAATGCTCTCTCATTCACATGAACCGAGAATTCTAACTCATTGGCTACTAAATATTTAAACCTTTGGAAACCATTGTGGCTAACCAGAACCAACTACTATTATTGGTTATTTTATTGTCGGTAGTAGCTATTTTTATCAGTGATGAAAAAAATCAGTCAAATAGGCTGGGTGCTGTGGCTCACACTTCTAATCCTAACACTCTGGGAGGTCGAGCTGGGTGGATTGCTTGAGCTCAGAAGTTCGAGACTAGCCTAAGCAAGAGCGAGACTCCATCTCTACTAGAAATAGAAAAACTAGCTAGGTATGGTGGCAGGCCCCTGTAGTGCCAGCTACTTAGGAGGCTGAGGCGGGAGGAGTGCTTGAAGCCAACAGTTTGAAGTTGCTGTGAAGTTGGCTCTACCAAGTGTATTTAGTATTTGTGTGTGTGAGAGAAATATTAGCAGTTATTATGGAAAACTTCTGGAATGTGAACTTTAGTGCTCTCGTTAAAGAGTAAGCATCGGTGCTATTTCAGTTTAAAATGCTTTTTGTCTGGAAATGACAATGGGGAATTTGACCCTGGGCACTTTAAACAAAGGAGAGTTTATTTTTCTCATATAGCAAGAAGATCTGGGGACAGCAGTCTGGGGGCAGGGCCCGCCTTCTCCTCTGGCACCCTTAGATTCCCACTGGCATCCTCCTGCTTCTCACTTCATTTTTGGTAGTTGCTACATGTCTAAGTGTCAGGTGGACAGTCTGGGCAGAAAGATGGGGGAGAGGCAAAGGGTGGAAAGGGGCATGTTTGTTTACAGAAATAACATGAAGTTGTACGGAGCTCTGGCCAGCAATCGTGCATTTACATTTCCTTGGGTGGAACTAGGTCACATTTCCCTAGACAGGTGGCCAGGGGCAAGCTGAATGTTGATGTCGACAAGCAGTAATATCCCAGAAAAATTATAAGCAGCAACTTACGCAGCTACTTTTCTGCCAAAGCCTTACTGTGAACGTGCACTACTATTTATTTCTCAGAAAATTAACTTTGGGGGCTAATGAAACTACTAATTTAACTTCTGAAGGGAAGCCTGTACATTATTGAGGAAGATTTCAATGCTTATTGTCTTACTTTTGTTGTCAAAGACTGTGTATAAAATATATCACCATATCAGGTTTGGATTGAAGAACTACTCGGGATATAAATCCTTTTTTTATTACTGGAAGGGGAAAAAAAAAAAAGAATAAGGCATCAGTATCTTGAAAGACACAACAGGGATTTATTTTCTCTTCTCTTGGTGTGTCTGCCCTTTAATTTTTTCATTCCTTAAGCAGAGCTCAGGCAACCCCAAATTAAAGCAGCTCGCATAGGGCGGCACATGATGATTTCATCCTATCTGGCTGCTCCGGAGATAGACAGATAACAGTTGTGGCAGAAAACCTTTTGTGGTGTCTGAAAAGACAACTGTCAACGAGGAACGCTGTAACTCCCCTGCGTTACAAGATAAAGTTAAATTAGGTCAGCTCAGGTTCTTTGCAGGTAGTGATCTCTTTAGTGGCATTTGAAATGTGTTGACTGAACAGAAATAGCGTCCTACGTGAAGTTTCATTATCCACGGGAGGCTGTTGTAAATACCACAGTGCTGTGATGTATGTTTAGCTAATTTCATGTTCTTTTGAAGCTGCTGTTCAGTAGCTTAAAATGCTTATTACCAGGAAACATTTGCACATTAGCACACCAGCGCCTGGAGAAAACATCATTTACCCTTTGGTAATGGACAAATAGATAATAGTGGAAGAAGTGAATTAATTATCTTTGTGCAGATGTCACGTCAGCCTACAATAGAACGGGATTATTTATGTTTTGGAAAAAGTTCGATTTTGTTTTTATGAAGCTGCAGAGAAGCCAGATAGCCACTAAAGAAGACATTATTTGAATTGCTGTTAATTCAGGGATTTAATTCAGAGCATCTAAGACTACAGTGAGTATTTCTGATGCACCTACCTGTTTTTCGTTCATTCAGGAAGTACAACAAAATGCTCGAGGCTTCTGAATTAGGAACTGTGGCAGAATAATTTGGTTGTTTTTTCCCTGTTCTTGTAGGGGCACTCTTCAAGCTGCTGGTGCTAACTTGTAATACCTATAGGATCTAGCTAGAGAGAGCCTTCTTTGCCTCTCTTACTGTGAGGGTGAAAGCATATGGAATACATTGAAGAATTCTTATATCGAAACCTTTATTTCTGTTAGAATTTCTTCTGTGATACAAAGAGCTTTTATAGCTGTTAGGAAAAGATATGGGGCAGTGTTGTTTTGGGGATAACCGAGAACTTTATACATTCAAAAAATATTTTTCTCCATTTGTTCACTTACTTAGCTTTTGATTTGCATCTGGCATATTCACATTGAAACAACTGATACATCTTATCTTACCTGCTTTGAGGTGAGTACATCTCATCTCTGTCTCCTCTTGAGTACCAAGGCTCCTATCTATTAGGTACTACTTCGTTTAATTGAACAGATATTTATAGGACACATAATTCAGCACTTATGTGTATAACAGGGATATAAAACTGACTATGGCTTTGAGTGTTATAAAGGGTCATGTGCACACTCAAACAATACACACCTTTCTAGGCAGAATTCTAAAGATGGGAACTAAGGGTCCCATTTACTGGCTATTCATTCAAATCTGAATCCAGTATTATTGTAGATGTATTCATTATTACTGAAGCCCCAAATCAGTTGAGCTTAGATACGGAGTTACCCAAATGGGTATGACTCAGATAGACAGACGAACTCTTTGTATCAGAGTGTTTTCTGTAGCAGTGGCAGGAGAGGAAATCAGAGCTAGTCAAAGCTTAAGATGGACCCTGCTCACTTTGCCATTGGCAGCTGGAAAGTAAAGAGGGGGACAAATGAAAAGTAATGCAGTCCCAATGTGGTGGTACACGCCTGTACCCTCAGCACGCTGAGAGCCGAGGTGGGAGGACCGCTTGAGCTCAGGGGTTTGACACTAGCTTCAGTAAGAGCAAGACACCGTCCCTACTGAAGATGGAAAAATAATTTAGCCGGGCGTAATGGTATGCGCCTGAAGTCCCAGCTACTTGGGAGGCTGAGTTAGGAAGTTTGCTTGAGCCCAGGAGCTTGAGGTTGCAGTGACTTACGATGATGCCACTGCACTCCAGTTGGGGCAATGGAGTAAGACTCAGCCTCCTACCAGCTATCCTCCCTCTCCCTCCAAAAAGAAAAACAAAAAGAATGTGGGTGGCCTTTAGAAGCTGAGTGTGGATCCTAACTTTGGGATAGCAAGGAAATGGAATTTGTCCCAAAACTTGAATGAACATGGAAGTGGATTCTTCTCTGGGGTCTCTACTAGATAAAAGCTCAGCTTGCCATCACCTTGATTTTGGCATTGTGATACTCTAAGCAGAGAACCTGAGTCCTGCTGAATTTCTGACCCACTGAACTGTGAGGTAATAAATTAGTCCTGCCTCTACCTTTCTGGGGATCTATTATGTAACAGTACAAAACTAATATACGCGTACAGGGTAGTCATTTCCTCTGTATCAGGAAATGTGCAAAACACTAAATTAATTCCAATAATCAGGACCAAAAAGAATAACAGAATTTTAGATTTATTATCAATATCCTTTTTTTTTTTTTTTTTTTTTTTTAGAGATAGTGTCTCATTCTTTTGCCCGGGCTGGAGTGAAATGATACAATCATACTTCACCACAACCTCCAATTCCTGGGCTCAAGCAGTCTTTCTGCCTCTGCCTCCCAAAGCTAGGGCTATAGGTGTGTGGTATCCTGACCAAACTGATTTTTTTTTTTTTTTTTTTAAGACAGAGTCACACTGTCGCCCTGCATACTAGTACTATGGTGTCATAAGTCACAACAACCTCAAACTCCTGGGTTTGAGTGATCTTCTTGCCTTAGCCTCCCAAGTAGCTGGGACTACAGGTGCTTACCACACTGCCTGGCTAATTTTTTCTATTTTTAGTAGAGATGGGTTCTTTCTTTTGCTTAGACTGGTCTGGAACTCCTGCAGTTAAGCACTTTATCTGCCTCAACCTCCTAAAGTGCGAAGATGATAGGCATGAGCCACTGCACCTGGACCCAACTAGTTTTTTCATTTTTTGTAGAGATGGAGTCTTGTTATATTGCCCAGGCTGGTCTCGAATTCTCTTGGCCTCAAGTGATCCTTCTGCCTCGGCTTTCCAGAGTATTGTGATTACCGGCATGAGCCACCATACCCAGCTAACATCCTTATTTTATCCATGATAAAATAGGAGTTCAGAGAAGTTAATGTTTTGTCCATGATTATGGATCTGCCTAGTGGCAGATCAGGGATAGGATTTCACCCCTTGATTTAAAAAGTTCAGTGTCTTTTAAACTGTAGCTCACTGTGGTACGTAATGAACTCCAGCTTTAATTTAGGACCAAAGTGTTAAAGTAAGCAGTGGTGATTTCTCGGTAGTAGTGCCACACGTAAAGAAGGAAAGGATAGTAAGGAAAAGACGGTTTCAGGAGGGCGTTGTTCCTTTTTATCTAAAACTTTTGGGACATGGAGTAAAGTGTGGAACACACTGCTGTGACTTGCTAGCTGGTGTGAAAGTCATCTACTTATTTGTAGTGCCCCCCCCCAACCTCTTTCATAGTTTGTCCTTCAAGTTTTGAAGTTATTCCTCCTTGGTTTGATGTCATTGAACTATAAAAGTCAAAACTATTTTTTAAACAAATAATTGACTTCAAATACCTCCTATAAGGTTGACCAAATCAAGCAGGCTTCTGCTAGAAAACAGCATGCACAATTAAGATGAAAGGAAGAGGTGACCCAGATCATCTTTCCCTCCTGTTTTTGAGAGGTGACCTGAACCAGCCTGGAGTTTGCCATTTTCCTGAAAGACTAAAGGATCTTATTGGTATTCTTCACTCCATCCTCCCCGCCTGCCGCCTGCGGTTAAGAGAGATTACATCAGAAATAATCATGATAATTATTTTAGAATAATAGCTGATATGTATAGAGGTTTCTGTTTTTTTTTTTAACTTAAAGCTAAGTGCTTTCTGTGAACAAGTTCATTAATTTTCACAGTTCTCCAAGGTAATAATAGCTATCATCAGTCCTGTGAGATAATAACTAGTATTAATTCTGCGACTTTATGTCTGTTGTTTATTCTGGTTTCAGATACTACACAAAGTGCTTTATGTGTTTTATTTTTCTCATTGCTCCCCACAGTCATTTGAAGTATTATCCCAGCAGAATATAAGCCATGTGAGGGCTGTGACTTGGTTTTCTTCTAAGCTAAGTTCTACGATAGCACCAGTGTGGTCCCTGGTGTCTGGTCGGTACTTACTAAGTTGCTCTTGAATGAACAAATTCCCCTACTTTTCAGTTGAGGAGACTTTTAAAGAGAAATTAAATAACTGTCCAAGTTCGAGTGATGAACTGGGGTTTATATTTAGGCAAATTTGACTTGGGAGCCTATAATCTTTATGTTCTGAGAGTTATTTTTTAAAATAAATTTTTAGGGTGATATTAAATTCTGAGGCATAATGATGTGTGAGCCAAGATTTGTAAAAGTAAATGTATAGCATAATGTTAACTTTGGAAAATTCAGAATTTTGAACCTATTATAAATGGTCTCTGTGGGAAAGTATTAAGGGTTTAGAGTAGCTAATCTTGAAAAAAATCATAGATAATATTGCTTGTTGATGGGAGAACATGAATATATCTGTAAGTATTAATATTTATGTGAACATATATGACTATATGAAGAGTTTATGATGCATTCAGTAATGTTTTTACTCTTTTTAAAGGAGGAAAATAGAAAGTATAGACATAGTAAATTTTGCGAGTATTTAATAAAAAATAATTAAAATGTGGGTTTTCAAAATTTAAAGTGGTTCCTATGGTTTCTATTTCCTTATGCTTTTTTTCCTTCTCTCTTAGAAAAAGTATCTGGAATTATAAACATGTATGGCGCGTAGGATCTGAAGTATGTTTTTTATGCTTCCATATTTAGGGTGGTTCCTGTTAAGCAGTTTTGTGTTAAAGGGGTGAATAGAATGATAAGGCATTTCAAAAAGAGTGCATCAGCGTACCTGTGCTTTATTCTGACCAATACTGGCTGTGAGTTTTCAAAAGTATTGCATTTTCTTTTTAATTTGCAGTCTGTATTTTTGAGGGCATTAAGCAGCTTTCTAATTAGTTACTAATAGATATTCCCTTGTACCCTCTGAGATGGTCCACTGATTTTTCGTTCAGTGGAAGCTCCATTTCCTTTTCTTTTGCTTGTTTTTAAAACTCTGCAGTTGCTTACACGAATCTCATGGCTGGAGTTATCCTAAGTTATTAGTAGGGGAGCTGTTTATATTCTTGGCGTTGTATACTGGGGAGCAGCAGGCCATTGTTTCGGCAAATTGGTTTAGAGACTTCATGAAGAGTACCACTACCTCCAGTGGTTAGTCTTTATTTATGTATTTATATTTTTATTGTTGGGGATTCGTTGAGAGTACAAAGAACCAGGTTACATTGATTGCGTTTGTTAGATAAAGACCATCCTATAAAGACCCTCCTACATTGATTGAATTTGTTAGATAAAGACCCTCCAAAAGTGTGCCACACACCGTGACCTCCTATTCACTCCCTCCTGCCCTCTCTCTGCTCTCCCCTTCTCCTACCCCCCCACCAAGTACTAGGTCATTAATTGTTCTCATATCAGGATTGAGTACATAGGATTCTTGCTTCTCTATTCTTGTGATGCTTTACTAGGATAATGTGTTCCACTTCCATCCAGGTTAATACAAAGGCTGTAAAGTCTCCATCTTTTTTAATGGCTGAATAGTATTCCATGGTTTGCATATACCACAGCTTGTTAGTCTATTCCTGGGTTGGTGGGTATTTAGGTTGTTTCTACATTTTGGCGATTGTAAATTGAGCTGTGATAAACAGTCTAGTGCAAGGGTCCCTATGGTAAAAGGATTTTTTTTTTCTTCTGGGTAGATGCCCAGTAATGAGATTGTAGGATCAAATGGGAGGTCTGCTTTGAGTTCTTTGACGGTTCTCCATACTTCCTTCCAAAAAGGTTGTATTAGTTTGCAGTCCTACCAGCAATATAAAAGTGTTCCCTTCTCTTCACATCCACACCAGCATCTGTAATTTTGAGATTTTGTGAGGTGGGCCATTCTCACTGGGCTTAGATGGTATCTCAGGGTGGTTTTAGATTTGCATTTCTCTGATAATTAGGGACGATAAGCATTTTTTCATATGTTTGTTAGCCATTTGTCTTCTATAGAGAAGGTTCTATTCATCTCTCTTGCCCAGTGATCTAAGGGATTTTTGGTTCTTTTTATGTTGATTAATTTGAGTTCTGTGTAGATCCTAGTTATCAAGCTTTGGTCCAATTCAAAATAATGCAAATATCCTTTCCCATTCTGATGGTTCTCTATTTGCTTTGGTTGTTGTCTCCTTAGCTGTACAGAAGCTGTTGAGTTTAATTAAATCTCATTTGTTTATCTTTGTTGTTGGAATTGCCACTGAAGTCTTCTTCATAAAGTCTTCCCTCAGTCTGATAACTTCAAATATTTTCATCACAGTTTCTTCCATGATTTTTATTGTTTCATGCCTTAAATTTAGATCTTATATCCATCTTGAATCAATTTCGGGGAGTGGAGACAGGTGCAGGTCCAGTTTCAGTCTTTTAAATGTGGATATCCAGTTCTCCCAGCACCATTTATTGAATAGGGATTCTTTCCCCCAGTGTATGTTCTTGTTTGGTTTATCAAAGATTAGGAGGCTGTAAGATGTCAGTTTCATCTCCTGGTTTTCTGTTCGGTTCCAGATGTTCGTGTTTCTTTTTTTGTGCCAATACCATGCTATTTTGATCACTGTGGCCTTATAGTACATCCTAAAGTCTGGTAGGCTGATGCCTCCAGCTTTTTTATTATTACTAAGAATTGCTTTGCCTATACAGGTTTTTTTCTGGTTCCATACAAAATGAAGAATTATTTTTTCTAAGTCTTGAAAATATGGTGTTGGTATTTTAATAGGGATTGCATTGAATCTGTAGATTGCTTTGGCAAGAATACATGTTTTAACAGTGTTGATTTTTTTTCCAGCCATGAGCATGATTATGTTCTTACATTTGTTAATATCTTCTGCTATTTCTTTTCTTAGGGTTTCGCAGTTTTCTTTATATAGGTCCTTCACCTCTTTTGTGAAGTGTAATCCTAGGTTTCATTTTCTTTTTTCTTGAGACAGAGTTTTAAGCTGTCACCCTGGGTAGAGGGCCCTGGCATCACAGCTCACAGCAACCTCAAACTCTTGGGCTCAAGCGATTCTCCTGCCTCAGCCTCCCAGACAGCTGGGACCATAGGCACCTGCCACAATACTAGCCATTTCTTTTTTCTTTCTTTTCTGTTCTTCTTCTTCTTCTTCTTGTTTTTTTTTTTTTTTTGCAGTTGTCATTGTTGTTTTAGCTGGCCTGCGCTGGCCTGGGCTGTGCTTGAACCTGCCAGCCTGAGTGCATGTGGCTGGTGCCCCACCCACTGAGCTATGGGTGCCTCCCTGGTCTTGCCTTTTCTTTGAAGCTACAGAGAAGTGAATTGTGCCCTTGATTAGCTTCTCATCTTGGTTGTTATTGGCATATACAAAGTCTACTGATTTGTGGACATTGATTGTATATCCTGAGACGTTACTGTATTTTTTGATCACTTCCAGGAGTCTTGTAGTTGAGTCTTTGGGGTTACCTAAGTATAAGATCATGTTGTCAGCAAAGAGAGAGGGTTTTACTTCCTTTGCCCCTGTTTGGATGCTCTTTATTTCCTTCTTTTGCCTGATTGTATTGGCTAGAACTTCCAGCACTATGTTGAATAGTAGTGGTGATAGAGGACAAACATGTCTTATTCCAGTTCTGAGTAGAAAAGCTTTCAGTTTTACTCTTCAGTATAATATTAACCATGGGTTTGTAGTAGGTGGCTTAGATCAGTTTGAGAAATGTGCTGCCAATGCCTGTATTCTTCAGAGTTCTAATTAGAAAAGGGTGTTTGATTTTATTGAATCTTTTTTCTGCATCTATTGAGAGGATCATATAGTCTTTGGTTTTGCTTCTGTTGATACAGTGAATTACATTTATGGATTTGCGTATGTTAAACCAGCCTTGCATCCCTGGACTGAAACCTACTTGATCATGATGTATGATTTTTTAAATGATAAACTGTAATCGATTGGCTAGGATTTTACTGAGAATTTTTGTATCTATATTCATTAGTGAAATTGGTCTGAAGTTCTCCTTTTTGGTTGGGTCTTTTCCTAGTTTTGGTATCAGACTGATGTTTGCTTCATAGAAGTGTTGGGGAAGATTCCTTCCTCATCAATTTTTTGGAATAATTTCTGCAGTATGGGTAAAAGCTCTTTTTTGAATGCTTGATAGAATTCTGGTGTGACACCATCTTGACCAGGGCATTTTTTTTTGCTGTGATATTTTTGTTGTTTCTCAGTGCTTGTAATTTATCTGTTCAAAAGATTTATTTGATTAAGAGAGAGTGTGATTCCAAGTATTGATCTATTTCCTCCACATTGTCAAATTTCTGGGCGTAGAATTTCTGGTAGTATTTAGAGATGATCTCTTATATCTCTGTAGCATCTGTTATTTCCCCTTTATCATTCCTGATTGAGGTTACTAATGATTTTACTTTTCTGTTTCTAGTTAGTCTGACAAAAGATTTATCTATTTCATTTACTTAAAAAAAAACTTTTTGTTTTGTTAATTTTCTGAATTTTTTTGTTTTTAATTTCATTCTCTGATTTAATTTGGCTATTTCTTTTCTTCTGCTGAGTTTAGGGTTAGATTGATCATCTTTTTCCAATTCCATAGGATAGTTTGTGAGTTAACTTTGCGTTAACTTTGTGTTTTTCGATGGTATGCATCTTGTACACTAAATTTTTCTCTCAGGACTGCTTTTGCTATATCCCAGAGATTCTGGTAACTTGTGTCTTCATTGTTGTTATGTTTGAGGAACTAGCAAATTCCTTTTTTATCTCTTCCTGAACCCAACTATCATTCAGTATAATGTTGTTTAGTTTCTAAGACTTTTTACGGGGATGAACATTTTGTTGGAGTTGTGCTTCACTATTATAGCCTTGTAATCTGAGAATAGACATGATATAATTTCCATTTCTTTAATTTTACTGAGGTTTGATTTGTATCCTAGAATGTGATCTATTTTGGAGCATGTGCCATGAACTGATGAGAGAAAGGTATATTCTTTTGCTTTAGGATGGTGTGTTCTGTGTATGTCTATTAATCCCATTTGTTCCAGGGGCACGTTTATCCTTTAGTTTCTGTTTAGAGCATCTGTCCAGTTCTGTCAAAGGGTGTTGAAGTCCCCTACTATTATAGTGTTATGGGCTATCACATTGCTCAGACCCCTCAAGGTCTGTTTCATATATCTGGGAGCAGTTAGGTGCATAAATGTTTAAAATTGAAATGTCTTCTTGTTGTGTTGTTTTTTTGACCAGTATGAAGTGTCCATCTTTGTCTTTCATAACTAAAGATGCTTTGAATCTGCTTGTATCCAAGAATAAGATTGCAACCCCTTCTTTCTTCTGATTTTCATTTACTTGAAACACTGTTTTCCTTCTATCACTTAACCTTGATTCTTGGTTTGTCTTTCAGGGCTACGTGTGTCTCCTGGAGACAGCATATGTATGGCTTGTGTTTTTTTATCCAATCAGCCAGTCTCTGTCTCTTCATCAGAGGATTCAGTCCATTAATATTTATTGAGAGTATTGATAAGTATGATGGAATTCTATTCATCTTATTATGTTTGTTGTGTAGTTTTATCCTTTGTGCCATTGTGGAAGCTAATCTCTCACCTTGGCTTCTAGGTGTTTACTTCGGTGGTCCATTGTGGTGTTCAGTATTGAGAATAGGTGTAAATATTTCCTGTAGAGCTGGTCTTGTGATGAATTTCCTCAGTGCTTGTATATCTGCAAAAGATTTGATTTCTCCATCCATTTTGAAGCTAAGTTTTTCAGGATACAGGATTCTGGGCTGAAAATCATTTTGTTTCAAGATGTTGAAGGTGGATGACCATGCTCTTGTGACTTGGGAAGTTGAAAAGTCTGCTGTCATCCTAATACCTCTGCCCTTGTAGGGCAATTGGCACTTATTGCTAGATGCTTGCCAAATTTTCTCCTTCATCTTGACTTTGGATAGGTTCATTACAATGTGTGTTGGAGAAGCTTTGTTAGAGTTGAGCTAATCCAGGGTTTGATATGCATCTGAAAGGAGTATGTCAGGATCTTTAGTAAAACTTGGAAAATTTTCATTTATGATAGTTTCTCGTAGGGCTTCCATACCTTTGGGACAATCTTCCTTCTCTTTAGAGATTCCTATTATCTGTATGTTTGAATACTTCATTGCGTCTCCTAGTTCTCTAAGTGGCCACTCTGCTTTCTCTCTCTTCTTTTCTCACTCTGTAACTACTTGTGTTAACTCAAAGACTTTATCCTCTAACTCTGATGCTCTTTCTTCTCCATGATCTAATCTATTTTTGGTACTTTCTACTGCTTCTTTACATTCTCTGATTGTCTCCTTCATTTCTTTAAGCTCATCCATATCTTTTCTATATTCTACATATCTCTCATCTGACTTTTGATTCCGTCTTTCTCATCCATTCCCTTTGTTGTTTTAATAATTATTTTTTTGAGACAGGGTCTTGCTCTGTCTTCTGGGCTGGAGTGCAGTGGTGTCATCATTGCTCACTGTAACCTCAAATTCCTAGAATCTAGCAATCCTCCACTTTTTTTTTTTTTTTTTTTTTGGGACAGTCTCACTGTGTCACCCTTGGTAGAGTACTGTGGCATCACAGCTTACAGCAACCTCTAACTCTTGGGCATAGTGATTCTCTTGCCCCAGACTCCCAAGTAGCTGGAACTACACGTGCCTACCAAAATACGCAGCTATTTTTTTTTTTTTTATTGCAGTTGTCATTATTGTTTAGGCTGCATTTGAACCCAGCAGACTTGATTTATGTAGCTGGCACCATAACCACTGTGCTATGGGCACCAAGTCAGATCCTCCACTTTTAGCCTCCCAGAGTGTTGGGACTATAAGCATGAGCCACTGTACCTGGCCAAATTAATCTTAAATCAGGGCTCTTTAACTCAATAACATCCTCACATACCTTGGTGGACATGAATAAACATCTAGGATACAGAACTTTAAAGACAATATATGCTGCATAAGGGCTTTGCTTAAAATAGGAACAACGAATTTCATAAATAATAATCTAAGGTTTGGGGAAATGGTTTTAGTAATACATTGAGGCACATTTCCTCTGTCTTTTTATCCCTTTTTGTCCTGACTCCTGGCTGTGCTGTGCAGTGGCACAGAGGGCTTTGAAATTTCCCACATCATGTGTCATTGTCTGGTTTTCATTACGGCCCTTGGCTCAAGTCACCTGGATCAGTTGTGCCTGCTGACCTTGAGTGCTGCTGTAGTAAGGGTTTCTCTCTGTGAGTCTTTTCATCATCCTTTTGAATGAGCACTGCTCTCTTAAGCCAACAAGATACAGGTATGTACCTTGTTGACCTTGTGGCTTTTCTTTCCTGTTAAAGAAACATTCTGACAGATAGTGGATATATGAGTGGTCCTTTCAACTGCTAATCTTTTCTACACAAAACTTTTGTCCTCCTACCCTTAGGGGCCATCTTATTCTCCATAGATGAACTTAATAAAATTTATTTTATAAAAGTGTGTAAGGCTAGCCAGTCATGGTGGCGGGGTAGCTTTTACCTATAATCCTAGCACTCTGAGGCCAAGCGGAGAGGACTGCTTAAAGCCAGGAGTTTAAGATCAGCCCTAGCAAAAGAGAGATACCCATCTCTTCAAAAATTAGCCAGGCATGGTAGCATCTGCCTGTAGAGTCAACTACTCAGGGAGACTGAGGTAGAAGGATTGCTGGAGGCCCAAGAATTTGAGATGGCAGTGAGCTTATGAGCTTTGAGATGATGATGCCATTTATGTATAACCTGGGTGACCCTCTCTCAAAAAACAGTCTTTATTTAAAATAATAGATATGAGGCTGGGCATGGTGGCTCACACCTGTAATCCTAATACTCTGGGAGGCCAAGGTGGGTGGATTGCCCTGAATTCACAGGTTTAAGACCAGCCTGAGCCAGAGCAAGCCCCTGTCTCTAAAAATAGCCAGGTGTTGTGGAGGTCACCTATAGTCCCAGCTATTTGGGAGGCTGAGACAAGAAAATTGCTTCAGCCCCAGTCTGAGGTTGCTGTGAACTGTGACACCAAGGCACAGTACTGAGGGTGACAAAGTGAGATTCTGTCTCAAAAAAAAATTTTGATTTGGGTGGGGCCCAGTGGCTTCCACCTGTAATCTTATCACTCTGGGAGGGTGAGGCAGATGGATCACCTGAGCAATAATGAGGCTCCTGTCTCTACTAAAAATAGAAAACTTGCCGGGTATTGCAATGGGCACCTGTAGTCTCAGCTACTCAGGAGGCTGAGGCAGGAGGATCACTTAAGCCTCAGGTTGCTGTGAGCTGTGATGCCAGGGCACTCTACCCAAGGCAACTGTGTAACACTCTGTCTCCAAAAAATAAATAAAATAAAATAAAATAATAGATATGCTCTTATAATTGTATTTGGAGAATAAAACTTCATAAATTAAGCGTATGGATTATACTTGCTTTTAAGAAAGTACTTCAGCCGAGTCAGTTCATGCAGTAGTGTATCATTTTGGAATGTGACTAAGCCCTTCTGAGTTTATGTGGCCTGGAAATTGGATTTTCTTAAAGCACAGTGCAACTGCACTCATCTCTTTGTGAACAGAAATGTTTACGGATGGATTAAATGAGCTATAGAGAGCATCTTAGAGAACGGTGTTATTCAAGGCATAGTTATTTTCCAAGTGCTAACTGTGAGCAGCTTTCACAAATCAAAGCTTCCTTGAAACACAGATTACAATCAGAGTTCATCTATAGACTATTGTATTTGAAGAGCCTGCTAACATTCCAACCTACAGTCAGTTTTCAAGTCTTCAAACTCATCAGTGTTGTACGCAAATGTAATTTAAATTCCGATTACTGCAAACCTTCTAGCACAGAAGGTGGCTTGGCAGGTGAGTTGAGATGCCCGGTGTTTTTATTTTTCCTTTCCTTTGTTCTTGGAAAGTATTGAGAAGCAGCTGATTGCGGTGGCTATTTCTTGTTAGTACTTCTCAACCATCAATTCCTGTTTTCTTTTGTGTCTGAATTTCCCTTGGGAAACCTCTCCTCCCCTGGGCTCTGCCTATGCAGGTGAGAGGGGGCTGCTCACACCCCACTCTTTGCTGTCAAGTACAAAGGACTCACCTGCTGCCCACGGTGACGAGTTGATGTAATCAAAATTGGTCAGATGAGACTCAATTGCTGGAATTATTTTTTAAATTATTAGAAGACTTTTACTTTCTTTTATTTTTCTGCAAAGCTGAAGTACGTTGTCAGGGATGGGGAGTGGGGAGGCTCAAAGGAGAGCAGTTGCCCCGGAAGAAGTGGTTTTAGATCTTTTATACAAAGACTTTGAGTTTCTTTGCTTGAGGATTTTCCGCCACAGGACGCAAGATCGCTGGTGTTGGTGGTGCTTCTCTTGCCACTGTCGTTTTTGAGGGGAAAGCAGAGCTCTGAGCTGGAGAGAGAGGATGCTGACAACCTAGTGGGAATACCTGACCAGTGCTGTGAGCCAGTGACCTCTCTTATTCTGTGTAACCCGGTTTGAGTGGGGTTTTTATCATGTGGAGATGAAATAGACCTGAGTGGCACACACTCTGTTAGTTTAGTGCCAGAGTTACCTGCTGGTGTCTGTACTGTTGCTCTATTTGGTTGTTACATAAGTTATTTTTTCTTAAAAATTCAAATGTTTTTAAACTATAATAAAAACATAAATTATTATACTAAGTATAAAATGGTACATGAGGAACAAAAACTCATATCTGTGTTCCTAAGTGACATTAGATGCTTTTGTCTTGTTTGAGAGTCAAGGTTTCAGTAGCTCATAAAATAAAGTGAGGGAACGTTTCTTCTTTTTCTGTTCTGTGAAATGATGTGCGTTAAGGACAGAATTATCTGTTTAAATGTTTGGTAAAATTATTCGTAAAACCTTCTAGCTTTTTTGTGTCCTTGCTCTTCCTTTGGGTTTGTTGTGTTCTATTGTTCTCGCTTCGTGACTTGGGTACTCCACATATTCTCTAAGAAAAGCAGGTAAAACTATATTCAATTAAAAGAAAAGAACCTTTGACACACCACTCACTTTCTCATCTATTATGATTTAAACATTGCGCATGTAGGAACGTCAGGACTTTGAAACAGATGAAACACTTCCAAGGACAGATAAAACCTGGATTAGCAGAGGAGCTGGGTTATTAGTATATGGTCTGTGTGGAAGAGCTGAAGGGAAAGCGTGTATTTTCTTTACAGAAGAAGAGGTTAGATGTGCCGGGGAGCAATCAGCCTGCCAATAAAACAGCATGAGGGTTTTACCTAACTGATGTGGCCTCCCTGCCTTGGCAGGTATTACGCTTCCAGATTTGGTCACAGCATGGGACAAAGGAATACACAGACCTCCTTCCTGCCTTTGAATAATTAGTGTCAGCATAATATCCTGAGCCGTGATAGGGTAGAAACAAAGCAAACAGATAGAGAACCTGGAAAGATCTGGCTTGGGGGAATTACTTAACAATGATCCCCTCCTCTGTTGAATGTGGAGGCATTTGTGGATTTTGATAGCATTTTCTTTTTTGGGGGGAATATCCACCACCTTGTGAAGTTTGAGGGCCTTCCTGGCTGTACACACAGATGGGCAGCTGCGATTGTAAATCTCACACCGTGACGGCAGGATTCACCCAGACGGCTCTACCTGAGCCCTTGGCCTCCAAGGTCTTTTTCTTCCGTGAAGAAAATTTAAATCAGCGCTGTAGGTGGTGAGGATACAAATGCTGCTGTTTTAGAAGTACATGATGCCTCTTGCATCTCTTAGTCCAGGTGGTTTTCCTGAAACGGAACTCTGATTTCCACAGATGAAAACACATGAAAACCCCCAGTATTCTGTTTTGACACGACTTACAGTGTGTAGATGGCTTTAACGTTATTTAATAGATATGTCCCTGTAAAGTTAAAAGTAAGTGGGTCCTATTTTCAACGTAGTGGCAGAGCTTGCAGTTTAATAGTTCCACAGGGAATCTATTAGAGAGAAATGAGTGGTTTCCCCAGCGAGCTTTGAGACACGCTCAGCGATGCATGCCTCTGTGATCTGTCGCCGGGCTCTGCTCATCTGGTTCTCAGTCAAAATAAATATTGTTTCATTTGTGTAGTTGTTTTCTTTTGTAATTTGCTCATGAATACAATCTCTTTAAAATACAACTGATTTAATATGCTTGGATGCTTACACAGAATATTTCTTTTCTTTCTTTTTTTTTTTTTTTGAGACAGTGTCTCACTTTGTCTCCCTCGATAGAATGCCGTATATCTCACAGCGACTTCCAACTCTTGGGCTCAAGTGATCCTCTTGTCTCAGCCTCCCATGTAGCTGAGGGAGCCACCAAAATGCCCAGCTATTTTTAGAGATGGGGGTCTCACTCCTGCTCAGGCTGGTCTTGAACTGATGAGCTCAAGCAATCCACCCGCATCGGCCTCCCAGCCTGTTAGGATTGCAGGTGGGAGCCGCTGTGCCCGGCCTCTTACACAGAGTTTTTCATATTATTTGCGTTTCTTATCTATGTAGCAACATTGAGAGACCAGTAGATAGTAATGTTCTTGGTTAGCTGTGGAGGAGCCATCCGAGGCTCTGGATAGGTCAGGAAGCACACGTCATGTACTTCTAAGAATCCAACTGGGACAGTGCTTATTATCCTAGTTCCTGCAGTTATGAGATGACTCTCGAAGATAAGAAAATATTTATTAATTTATCAAATTGCTCCTTCTTTGTGTGACCCTTTCTGTGTTACTGACATCTCTACCACTCTTTGGCATCAAGTGTCGATAATTCTTTTAGTGTCTTCTGGGAATATCTCAAAACCATGCATCATGCAGAATGCACTAATTGTACATTCTGCAAAGGAGGCAGAATTCCGTGATGTCAGTGAGAGTTGTTCAGTAAGATCTAACACATGAGCCTGTAGACAAGTAGTGGTGTGGCAGGCTTGCAGCAGGCCCTTATCACTGTGGGTAATGACAGGAGAGGCCCTTCAAAGGGAGTGTAGTTGAAATAGCAAAGGATTAGTGAGACTCTAGGGAAGTCACAACCCTGGACTATTTTGGCATAAGTAGTGATTTTTAAGATTTTATAGTAAGTAAAGTGTGAAGTAAGATTCATCTGGGTTTTTGTTACTTAAAATATATAAATACTTGGCTGGGTGTGGGGGCTCAAGTCCATAATTCTAGCACTTTGTAAGGCTGACGTGGAGGGATCACTTGAGGCCAGGAGTTTGAGACCAGCCTGTGCAAACTAGTGAGACTTTGTCATTACAACGAATAAAAGAGCAAACTAGCTGGGCATGGGGGCTGGTGCCGATAGCCCCGGCTACTCAAGAAGCTGTGGAAGGAGGATTGCTTAAGTGTAGGGGTGTAAGGTTACAGTGAGCTATGATTGGGCCATGGCAGGCCAGCCTGGGCAACATAAGACCCCACCTCTAAAGAAACAAACAAACAAACAAAAATAAAAAAAGCCCTCCTAACATATAAATATGTATGAATTGTACCTTATTTTATACTTACCAAAGAATGTAGGTAACATACTACATATAAATATCTGTATACTTCTCTGAGATGTCCTATATGTCTGTCTGTACCATGAAAAGCTATCTAGAATAATGTGTTTATTATACCCCTGTTTATAAATGGTGTGTGGCTCTTGCTCAAGCTGGTCTGGAACTTCTGAGCTCAAGCGATCCACCCATCTCAGCCTCCCAAAGTGCTGGGGTGACAGGAGTGAGCCACAGCGCCCAGCCTTATTCTCAATTACGTAGTCCCCGTCAAGGTGAATCCTTGCTGTGCTTGTTCTCAACACTGTTGAAAGAAGAACTCTTCTTTCCAAAGCAAATCAAGTTCCCATCTTTTGAACGTATAAATCGAGAGAATGTGTCCCAGTGTCCTAGTATATATTAAAACAGCCTTTTAAAAAGAATGTCTTGAACTCTGCTTAATACCCAAGCTTGCTTTCATTTCATTACATAAAAAATGACCAAGAAGCTGTCGTAAGAATTTAAAGTAACTTTCCCCTTCAAATGGCTTGTTCACGACTTATCTTAAAAGAGAGATAAGATTCTAATTGTAAATTTTGGACACTTCCTTTGCTCTTTATGGGAAAATTCCCAAGAATGATACAAAAGCACTTTTATGTGAAGGGAATACACTGTGACATTGAGGTCTTGATCTCATTTAGTAGCTCTTGGATACGATTAATACACAAGCATGGAGTTCTAGCTCAGGCCTTCAGGCAAAATTCCAACATTTGATTGATAGAAGCTTTAATAATAGTGGTTTAAAAAGCTGCGTTTGAGTCTTGCTTTATGAAAAGCTGGAAAGGTAAAAAGTTAAAAATATTGACAGTTTTTCCAAGCTTTTGTTAACAATCAGTGGCCACGCCCTTTTATAAATGGCAGCCCAAAGGCTACTTTGTAAACTGTAAATTAATTGTAAATATCTGTTGAGTTGCAGCTTGGATGGATTCAGGCCGTTAGCCTAGAAACCAAGAAGTTGAAATATAAAGTGATTAGGACAAATGTGAACCTGTTTAAACCTTTAGTGGTCCTTTGAGCTATGCAGACAGTATTATTTGAACAGATTTTGGTTAGTTCAGTAACCTGATTTTTAGAGAAGTACAGTATGTCTACGACTGGGTGCTAACTCTGGATTATTTCCTGTCTTTGATACTTTTTCTATTTTTAATTTTTTGATTATTCAAGTCAAACTATTTCTTCTGCCTAAACTCCTGTTAGTTATTCTACCTAACCTAGTATATTTGGGAAGTAACCAACTTGTATAAGGAAAATAGCTAGGGTTGTTTTTTAAAATCTTCATTTAAAAGTGTGTAGTTAGGGTGGCGCCTGTGGCTCAGTAAGTAGGGTGCCAACACCATATACCGAGGGTGGCAGGTTCGAATCTGGCCCCGCCAAACTGCAAAAAAAAAGAAAAAAATAGCCAGGTGTTGTGGCGGGTGCCTATAAGTCCCAGCTACTGGGGGGCTGAGGCAAGAGAATCACTTAAGCCCAAGAGCTGGAGGTTGCTGTGAGCAGTGACGCCATGGCACTCTATCAAGGGCGACAGAGTGAGACTCTGTCTCTGAAATAAAATAACCTAAAAGTGTGTAGTTAGCACTTTTGAGCTGCTCTCACGTAGTTAAACGTCTATGCATAGCTTTACGGTTGAGCATCTTCCGAACTGTGCTTCTGACAGTCACTTGGCCACGTCTTTCTGTTTACGGTCAGAGAAATGCATATATATTTTCATGTTTTTATTCACTGAATTATATTTTCTTCGCTTTAGGAGAATAGTAAATCATCTGCTAAAATTGTGCCTCACCGGGCCTTGGTTTGCATTATGCCCAAGTCGCCTTTCACCTGCCGACAGCAGGTTTACAGCTAGACATTAGAAGCGTTCACCCACAGAAAGGGACATTTTAACCTGGGGATGCAGCAGGGAGCGTGGGGTTTAGTCTCAGAGAAGGAGGTTCAGACTTTATCTTGGCTACTCAGCAGTGGAGTGATCTTGATCCAGTTTGTTAACTTCTGAATCAGAATGTAGCTCCTTTTGTGTTGTACTGAACGGTAAAGGTGATACCAGTAGGACGTGCTGATTCCGGGCCTGTTACAGTAGGAGGCTCTTTAAGGGTTTGTTATTATGAGGCCCAAGACTGGTCAGGCAGGGGAAATTGCCCAGCCATGAGGGCCGGAATGGGTATAGTGTCAGCTGGAATGGAGATAGGTCATCAGGGAGACTTGCAGTCCAAGTCATGGCCATCCAGTTTTCAGAGATTCAGTTAAGTATTAGCTTGAATTCCCGTGTATGGTGAAATTCCCTGTGACCTTACCATCTGTAGGAGTTTGCAGGAAGCCCACATTTCTCTAAGCCACTGCCTACTCTTAAGTTTCTGCTCTTGCTGAGGTCTTGAACTCTCTTAGACATTCCATCTCCTGCTTATGGTGTCTCCTTTCTCACAGGTAGGACCCTGCTTGGCTGAAATGACCTCTTTATTTCCAGGAGTCCCTTTGATGTTAGTGCCGGGTACCCAGACTTTAATAAAGTGTGGGGTTTGATGTACAATACAACGATAAGTTAAAACAGACCCTGAGCCTTTTAGCCTGTAAAAACCCCTCTATTATTATTACTACTCTGAGAAATGTTCACGGATTGTTTCTGTCTGCCGCATTGCTGGGCGTCATCTCTCTCCTGCTTAACTCATTCATTCCCCCAAATGTGTCTGTCCTTCTGCAGCAGAGCTGCTTACGTGACTTGTCCCAAGGCATCCTGGTGTTCACCATCCACGCAACGCCGGGTAACACCAGCTTTACCCCAACACGTCTTGCTAAGAGAGGTGCTGTGGCCACTTAACCTTTTTCCTCCCTGGCCCCCTGACACCCGTGTTCTTCAAGACATCATTCTCTTTGATGAGACTCCAGAGATAACATATAAGGGTTAAAGAAGAAAGAATCAACAATGAGATTGTTGTCTCCCAGAATTTCTACACTGGGAGACGAGAAGAAAAGTATTACCTGCAATGCAAACGGGATTTGTTGTTAAAGGAGACCGGTGTATAGGGGACGATAACCTGGATTTTCTGGACCTCCGCTATATTTGATGTTTTCATCGGACTTGATTAGAACAGTTATCTTCATGAGATGTAGGCTAACCAATGCAGTTGTGGAAGACGGACAGAACTAAAACTCCTGTGCTGTTCGCTGTGGTTCCTCCAAGGAGGAGGAAATGTCGTGTAGGGACCACGGCAACAGTGATCAGTCACCAGGCAGATGTTTGTCAACACTTCTGTGCTTAAGGAAGCGTCATCACGGGAAGAGGCACTTAGTTCACACCATCTTCTTTCTTTGGGACCTTTAGTTGTTGAAAAACAGGAAGCTGAGTAAGACACGGTAATTTAGTTCATTGATAATCTCCCCGGGGATGGGACAGTGTAGCCAGAGGTGAGAATATACATTTGTTATGCTGTTTCAGGAAGCCTCAGGGGAAAATGCACAGCCTGGGGGTGGTAGGAGGGGGCCAGGCAAAATCTGAAGCGCACTCAGCCCTGAAGTGATGTTGGAACTAGCTAGAAGTTTGGAGCTTTGTAAGCATCAGCGCTGAAAACCCGGACTCAGAGAAACTTCTAAGATTTTAGGATCTAAAACAGCAAGTGTTTTAAGGCTAAAGCTGTCAGTGTCTGTAGGCCGGCAGCCTGAACCAGGGCCTGGAGGAGTTTTTACCTGCGCTTGAAATGACAGTGCCCATTCCCGGTCTCTTCCCAAAGAAGCACCTGTGGTTGCAGCTACACGATATTGAGACCCTTTGGGTCCTTCATCATTTTTATGTGTGTTCAATGAAAACCCTGGTTTGTTGACTTATGCCGCCTTTTGTTAGTATTCTCTTTCTTCCTTTTTTCTGTTTTATTTTATGATTTTTAAAAAAATACTTTTTAAATCTTAGTGATTCATGAGGATGGGACAATGATGAACATGATCACAGTGCTTCCCGTTTTAGTGAGTCTGTCTGGGAGAAGGAGAAAACCTAAGAACACCCAACATACTGTCTGACGTGGACATATTTATTGAGTGAATGATTGAACACTGTGGCAGACACAGTTGCTCACATGACGGCAAAGTGAGGTCTTTCACCAAAGTGTCTTTGGGCCTTTATACCCCTTTAAATGATCCCTTCACTGGTATTTCACCCAGATTTTGTATGAGAACAAAAGTAAATTTGTGTTTTCACTCTGTTACCTTTAACAGAAAGTTTCTGTTTACACACACACACACAAATAGAGTTAGCCATGTTTTCCAGTTTTCACATCCTGATGTAAAGAATTAGTCTAGGCCGGGTGTCTTGACTCACACCTATAGTCCTAGCACTCAAGGAGGCCGAGGTAGGTAGTTTGCCTGAGCTCAGAAGTATGAGACCAGCCTGAGCAAGAGTAAGACCTTGTCTCCTGAAAACAAAAACTAGCTGGGGCTTGGCGTCTGCAGTTCAGTGAGTAGGGCGCCGGTCACAAACACTGAGGCTGGCAGGTTCAAAGCCAGCCTGGACCAGCTAAACAACAATGACAACTACAACAACAACAAAAAATATCCGGGCATTGTGGCAGATACCTGTAGTCCCAGCTACTTGGGAGGCTGAGGCAAGAGAATCCCTTAAGCCCAAGAGTTTGAGGTTGCTGTGAGCTGTGATGCCACAGCACTCTACTCTGTCTCAAACAAAACAAAACAAAACAAAAAAAACTAGCTGCTGGCTCGGCAACTGTGGCTTAAGCAGCTAAGGTGCCAGCCACATACACCTGACCTGTCAGGTTTGAATCCAGCATGGCCCGCCAAAGAACAATGATGGCTGCAACCAAAAAATATCTGGGCATTGTGGCAGGTGCGGGCACCTGTAGTCCCAACTACCTGGGAGGTAGAGGCAGGAGAAACTCTTGAGCACTCTACCCAGGGCGATAGCTTGAGGCTCTGTCTCAAAAAAAAAAAATGAGCTGGGTGTTGAGGGGGGAACCTATAGTGCCAGCTGCTAGGGAGGCAGAGGCAGGATGATTACTCGTACCCAGGAGTTCAAGATTGCTGTGAGTGTCCATGATGCCAGGGCATTCTACCCAGGGCTACAGAGTGAGACTCTGTCTCAAAAAAAAAAAAAAAAAAAAAAAAAAAAAAAAAAAAAATTGTGCTAATAATTTTCTGGTAACTAAATGAATATTGCAGTGGAGAATAAAACCAAGACACATACAGTATGATACACTAATGCACTGAGAGAGTCTGTTTCCAAGTAGTTTACTTTTGTACCTGCATTTGTGAGGTTGGACTGTGGCTTCCTCTCTTTAAGCTGTATTTTTCAGGATTATGCTAGCATCATAAAATGATTTGGGAGCTTTTATGTTCTCTGAAACATTTCTATGACAGGAGTATGTGTCCCTTGGGTTTGTGAGAATTTATCTGTGTAATGCTATTTGCCTGGCTCTCTTTAAAAGGCATTTCACTGACAGCTTTCTGTTGCCTTTGTGGCTATTGATCTGTTCAGTTTTATTTTTCTTCTTGAATCTGTCTTTTTCTGGAGAGTCATTCATGTCTTTGAATGTTTCGAATTTATTAGGATAAAATAGTAGATCATGTTTCCTTATAACTTGAAAAACCTTTGCCATATTTTCGTTTATACCTTCTTTTTTGTGTGATTCATTTTATTTCCCTTTAATAGACCAGATCTGGGTATAAAAAATTTTCTCAGATTCTCAAAGGCTTGTTCTTGGACTATAAGTACACTGTCAAAACCATGAGGGTGCTAATTTAGGGTAGACTGTCCTATGCACCACCCCCCATTGCTGAGTCAGTGTACTTTAATAATTTCCTTAGCTCATCTGTAAGTAGAGTAAATTTTGAGAACTGATGTAGAGGGTTCTCGTCTTCATAACACTTGCTCTATCAAGTTCTATCATGTTTTTTTTTTTTTTTTCTTTTCTGCCTTGTGGTCCCAGCTTCTCCAGAAGCTGAGGTGGGAGGATCACTTGAGTCTAGGACTTCAAATCCAGACTGGGCAACATAGCAAGACCCCATCTCTTAAAAAAATAAAAATAAAAGAACAGGCTTCTTTTTACAGTGTATAATTAGTTTTAAAAGGACAATGAACTCATGACAGACATAGTAATTGCAATATTCTGATTCTCTGTATATATTTTTCTGCCTGTTTGAATGGAAAAAGAATAAGTTTGCTTAATATTATATTAATATTTTCTCCCCTCTTATGTTTCTCCATTTATTTCTCTTTTATTATGTATTGTACTTCAGTTTTTGCTACACGAAAATTCTTTAATTTGTGGATTTTTTTCATTTACAATTTAAGGATAATAATGCTTACTCCATAGTAAGCATAAATAATGCTCCAGTGTCAAAGCGTAGACCTTTTTGGTGCTGTGCTTGCAGATGTTCAATCGAAAAGGTTTTATGTCTGCGTGTTAAGTACCCCTTTCCTCCCTCCTTTCCTCACCTCCCCACATATATTCCCAGTCGTGTAGTTTGATGAATTTGGATTTTTGTCTGTGATGTTATTTGAAGGCGTGCATATTATTTTTTAGTACCCCTAATATCTACCTGAAATTTGTAAAGAACATAAACATATATTTTCCTGTTCAGTAATTATTTATTGTATGAAAAAACACACTGACAGCCTCTTTTAAAACGGACAATATTTACCGAATTTTACTTTCTTTTATCACTCTTTCCTTTCTGTTTTTGTTTACAGTATTATTTCTTTTTACGTTTTTGTAGGTATATATTTTCCTTTAAAATGACTCGGACTATTAGCATTGTCTTTTACGATGGGACTTCCAGTAGCTTTTTTTGTCTCCTGACATTGGCTCTGCATGTGAACGAGTGCTGTGTCTATGTACAGGTGTGTCAGGGCCTTACCCGCTTGTCCTGGTGTTCTGTTTTCACTGATGAATTCTGGAGTTACAATATTGCTGCTTTGACTTCTGCCAGGTTTGAGGTCAGTCTGATATTTCCCCTGCCTTTGTAGCTTTTTAATTTCTCCATCTTGATGCTTTGAGGTTCTTTAAGTTCTTACACTTTAAAGATGAACTAAGAGATTGTTAGACTTTGGTCAATTTTCATTAATTTTGCCTTTACTAAATACTGCTTTGTCCTGAGTCCTGTCAGTCTGTAGATGAGCCTTCTTCGGCCTGGGAAAGTTTCTTCCTCATGGGTGCTTGGTACCTTCTTCCTTTTCGTTTATTCTCATCTTTCCCGAAGTTATCTGAAGGCCTCTTTGTCTTTCTAATCCATTCCCGGCTCTTCCTCCTCCTCCACCAGTTTTCATCTTTTCTTTCGTCCAGAGGAAGTTTTCTACTAATTGATTCTATTGTTTATTTCTTCTTATGAGAATTTAAATTCTGCAAATGAGTTTACAATGTTAGTAAACCATTTCCTTAAATAAAGTTAGTTACCTTTATTTATTATTATTTTTTATTTAATTTTGAGGCAGAGTCTCACTTTGTTGCCCTGGGTAGAGTGCCCTGGCCTCATAGCTCACAGCAACCACAAACTCTTGAGCTCAAGCGATTCTCTTGCCTCAGCCTCCTCAGTAGGCTGGACTATAGGTGCCTGCCACAGTGCCCAGCTGTTTTTAGTGACAGGGTCTTGCTTTTGCTCTGACTGGTCTCAAACTCCTGAGCTTAAGCAATCCAACTGCCTTGGACTCCCTGAGCGCTAATATTACAGGCGTGAGCCGGTGCACCCAGCCTAAAATGTAGCTGCCTTTCCATCCTGTTCCCTCCTCAGCGGATTCTCTCCTGGTTCCTTTCACAAAACTCATTCTACTCTGTCATCTCTCTCATTTCTTAGAGAAACAAAGGGAAGTTTAAGAATCGGTTTTCTGAAATCTTTTTCAGAAGCATAGTTTCTCCATATTATTTTGTGTTTTAAAATTACTTTTCTTTTTCTTCCTGCTAACTCACTCATCTCTTACAGTGGAGAGGGGTATTCACAACTGGATTTTATCTCCCTGAGGCTGCTGGATTGCCACGAAGCTTCTCTGCTCGGAGAGCTCCTGCCGGAGCTCTAGTTGATGTAAACCAGTACTCCAGGTTAAAGATTCTAGAAGGTAAAGAGAAAGCCAAGAGGAAGAGGGAGCTGAGCAGAATCTGGCACAAGGGTTTTGTGTCTGTTGTCAATTCCTGAGCAGCTGTAGCTGCTGCTGCAGACCCCACACTGAGCATCTGTGTTTGTGCTGTGACCTTCGCACCTGGTTTGTTCTGTGGTTCTGTCTACCTCCTTTCTCATACTCAAGCTTTTCATAGAAAGAAAAGGCCCTAGAGCACTCCTGATTTTCTGCTAATGACACAGGCTGTGTGAAGGCTGGGCCTTCCAGGACAGCTGCTCTGAGTTATGCTAAATAGTGTGTGTCCCATCTCCCATGGCCTGTCCACACTTTCAGCTCCCAGCCCTGCAAATTGAGACGTGTGAGTGGAATTCTGCCAAACACCTTTTGTTTACCTCCTGCAATGCTGGGGAACTTTCTGGCGGTAGGTCTGTTTTTTTTAGGCCCTTAATGTCTTTTTAAATTAAATTCCATATGTAATATATCCAGGAGAAATTCCTGAAGGTTTCTGGCATTTTGGTGGTGTGCTTCCTTCGTTTATAAGGTCGATACAGGCTTTTGCAAGGTTCTGTGCTCATTGATCGTTGCAGTTGGCGTTCTGAAATCCTGTAGAATTTATTTCATTTAGGGCAGAACCAAGAGAGAGAATGGTGGGGATCACCATATGATCCTTCATTGTGATAAAGTAGTTTAAATGTGGCAGGGATTGTGACAGTTGAGCATGCTGATGCGTTTTCCTTGAGTAGGCCTCCACCCCACTCATAGCAGCACAGATGGCCAGCGTCCTTCTCTCCTAAGGACACATCTGTCTATTTGTTGCATGTCCCTGAGAGCACAGCACAACACACACTCCCTGCAGGCAGGCAGTTCCAGAGAGCACAAGGGACAGACTGAGCCACATGTCCAGCTCAGTGCCCCGCTCACCCATTCAGCAAATCTTTCTTTTTCTCTTAGCACGACCAACTGAGGGGCTTTGAAAATCTGACAGTATTATTTTGACAGCAACTAGAGACATAAGGATTGAGTGCAGCTACTGAACGGTTACAGTAAAGACCTACAAGTTGGCTGTATTCAAGCCGTCACGTTCCCTAAATGTTTCTGGAATATAAAAGTCAGGAGTGATGTTAAGGACGCTTACTTTTAATGGAGATCTGAGTTTTGTTTTCTTTTGATACGGGTCTCTCAAACCTGAAGAATCAAGATGCCTATATTCTACACAATGTTTTATTGAAAATTACATATTTTGCCTGAAGTATAAAACTCTACTACTAGAGTTTACTTTTGTATATGGACATGAACCCTGTTAGATTTTACATGTCCTTGAGTAATTTATTCTTATACCCTTAATAAAATGCATAACTGCAAGTCAAATGGTGACTTTTACTTGAGTTTGTCTAAGAAATAATAAACCTTCCAGTCCGTGAAATTGAGTGTCCCATTTAATATGACTATAGTAAATGGTTAGACAATTTCTTAAACATACGCATTTGATGAATTGATTTGCTTCTGGTGGCTCTTGGCCTGTTGTTTATGAGAATATCTCAAAGATACAGGGTTTTAGATTTTCAGATGTTTTATTCTGTTGAAGAAAACTAGGAGAGCTGAGTGTTCTGTTTTAGTTCAGTGAGATCGTCCCACCTATTTGAAGGTTTAATACCCTGCTTAGATAAAATCTGAGATGATGATGATGATCATTATTGTTATTGTTATTTTGAGACAGGGTCTTACTCTGTTGCCCAGGCTAGAGTGTAGGGGCTTCCTCATAGGTCATTGCAGCCTCAAATTCCTGAGCTCAAGGTATCTTCCTGTTTCTGCCTGTGTAGCTGGTACCATAGGCATGTGCCACCTTGCCTACTTAATATTTTTATTTTTTGTAGACACAGGGTCTGGCTGTGTTGCTCATTCTGGTTTCAAACTCCTGGCCTCAAGAGAACCTCCCTCCATGGCCTCTCAGAGTGCTAATATTACAGGCATGAGTCATTTCTTCAGGTCTAGAGATAAAGTCTAGTGTGCATAAGAGGGTTTGTTAATCCTCAAAGCAAGTTAAATAGACAAAACTACTGACCTCGCCCCTGAGACACACTTGAGGTAATTTTATCTTTCATTTGTGCAGGGTGAATGGAGAGTAAAGAACATTCTTGGCAAGGGAAGACACCCCCAGAAAATGGGAAAAACAGAGAAATAAGCTGAGCAAGGCAGAATGAAAACAATTTAGTTAGCTTACTTCTAAAGTGACAATTGAATTACTTGTCTGGGCAGTTTCTGCTTTTTACTGGAAGCTTGGCCTGTAAGGGGTATGGCTTGCAAACACCCCTGCTGGGTCTTTAAGCCTCTGAAGAACAATGGTTATAGCAGAAGCTGCATGTAAGACCTGTGAAGGAACATTAACCAGGCCAATCCCTGCCCAGTCAACAGTCAACAACCTTCCATCAGCAGACACCCATTGTGGGGATTTGTCTATGGCCAGGGCAGAGATCAAGGGAACAGCTCCAGCCCTGAGTTATGGACAGGAGGGCTTATACCCTAACCATGGAGGGAAACGCCTCTGGGTGGAGAAAAGGGGAAAATCCCTCTTTTCTACAGATTCTTCAGAGGGGAACTGATGGCACCCTGTCTGCTCCGCAGAGAAACTAAAGGGGTGGGGGGAGCCCTAACCTGTCCCAAGGAATCTCTGTGTGTGTGACCACAGACAGGAGGCTGCTTCCACTCAAGGCTCTGGTTCCAGATTTCTCAAGGCTGCCCAGACCCTTAAAGTTAGTGGTGATAGGCAGAGTAAGAACTGACATGCTTACTCGTGGAAACTGCTGACGTTTTGTTCCCTTCCTCAGTTTACTCCCTTGGCTAACTAAGAAAATAACCTTAAAAAAAAAAACTGAGTGGAACAAGCACTCAGGGCACTGGCTGAAGCCCCACAAGCTGGTGGTGCACCCTGTGTCTGCTCTTTTTTTTTGGCGGTTTTTGGCCCCGGCTGGAGGCCGGCGCCCTACTCCTGTGATCCACAGGCACCGCGCCCCTATGCCCACTCTTCAAAACTCTATTCTGTGTGTCCTGTCCTTTATTTCTCTCCACTTTTGCTCTCATTTTTCCTAGTGAAACGCTGCCAGTTCCACAGGTCTTGAAGGATCCTGCTCCTTGGTGGGGGGGGGGGGTACCAATACACATTTGTACAAGAAAAACCAAGGGAAAGATTGATTTTTCCCTAAGCACTTAATTTAAAAGACTTCATCACTCTTTTTTTTTTTTATCATGTTGTTCTACTTTAGATATAACCTTTATGACTTTGTAAAATTATTTTTTTAATGTTTCTTCTTGCTTGTTATCTGTTTGTCCCAGCAAAACATACATTCTAACAGAGCAAGTGACAAATGCTGAGTGTGGGGCTTATGCCTGTAATCCTAGCACTCTGGGAGGCCAGAACAACAGGATCACCTGAGGTCAGGAGTTTGAGACCAGCCTAAACAAGAGTGAGACCCTCTCTCTACATAAATTAGTAATAAAAATTAGCTGGGCATTATGGAGGGTTATTCAGAAGGCTGAGGCAGGAGGATTGCTTGAACCCAGGAGTCCAGGAGTTTGAGGTTGCTGTGAGGTGCTGCCATGCTACTTTAAGCCTGAGCGACAGAGTAAGCCTCTGCCTCCAAAAAAAAATAAAGAAAACAAAAAAACGACCAATAGAGTGATGGCCAAAGCATTGCTATCTGGGTACAAGGTAGAGTTGTTGAATGGGAGAGAATGAATTTGCTCTGAGCCCTTATCCTTTTGGGCAGATCAGAAGTCAGTGGCTTGTAGTATTTTCACCAAAACATATTTGTGTTATACCTTCCGTACCTCTTTCTTTTGTCTTTAAATAAGCTAAACTTTATAAATTGTGTTTCAAGTAATCAGTTATTGATTAGGTAGATTCTGGCTGTCCTTGAAAACTTGAAAGAGCTGGCAAGGAGCCGGCAGCTGTGATCCCGTGTTAGCCCCGGGTGCCATCGATAGGAACTAGATAATGTCTGTCCCATATTAATTGGATGGATCTCCCTACCTCCCTTTTTTTAACTACTTCATAACTGAAGACTTTTGGGTTTGGTACCCTCACTTTCAAACCAGTCCTTAATTTTATTATAAATAAGAACAAATGTTGTAGCTTAAATGTAATGCTTTTACATTTGATAACTGTAACATAAATTTTGTTGATATATGTGTAAGACAAAGATAAATAATTGGATAGAACAGAGAGGTTATACATAAATAAGCCATGAACCATCAAAAATGATAGGTGCTATTTTAGTAGAATTTCATCATAGCTATATTTAACTTACACAAACTGAAATATCGAGGATGGGTGCCAAAGAGATGAAGGGTCAGGAAAGGAAGTCGGTGGGTACGTAGGAGAGTGAGTGTGTGGGACAGGTGTTCTAGATGGATTCTAACTATACGCGGTGCCATTGGGTCCCAGAAGGAGTGTGATAAGAAACAAATGATCCTTTTATTTTTTTCCTTGATGCAACGGTCTCACTGTGCTGCCCTGGGTAGAGTGTCATGGCATGGTGTTAGCATTGCTGACAGCAACCTCAAAGTTTTGGGCTCAAGCGATCCTCATCCCTCAGCCTCCCCAGTAGCTGGAACCTCAGGCACCCACCGTGATATCAGCCCAGCTAGTTTTTCTATTTTTGGTACAGAAGGGGTATCTTTCTTGCTCAGGCTGGTCTTAAACTCTTGAGCTCCAGCAGTCCTCCCAAGTCAGCCTCCCAGAGTGCCACATTACAGGTGTGAGCCACCATCCTGGCTAAGTGACACTTCCATTCTCACCCTTGTCTCATTTACTTTGCCTCTCCCAGTAACAGTGTCTCCCTCTGCTGTTGTCAACTGGATATTTAGATTTTTTTTTCTTGCATTTTGGCCTTTAAATGCAAATCTGCTGTGTCTGGTGTTTGAACAAACACGAATTTGTTTTTCCAGTTCGGGAACAAAACTGACTAGACCTACAAGTTACTGATTTTCTTTATAAGGGATTCCTAAGAGTAATCTTGATTAGAGTGTTTGCCTTGTGTGCTGACCTGACCCCATGCATCTTCTCTGTATGTGTTTAGTAAAATGGCTCTGGCATGCCTTAGAACGAACAGAGGTTTAACTTTTAGGCTATAAGGATCTGAGACGGCGTCGTGAAGGAGACAGTGTTTTGAGTGGACTCGCAAGAGTGTGGAAGTATTCCTGTATCTAATATGGGAGCCACTAGCCATATGTGATATTTAAAATGAATTAAAACACGGAACTGAATCTTCACTTAACACTAACTACACTTCAAGAGTCCAGTAAACTCTTATGATTAGTGGGCTACCATACCAGAAATTATAAATGATTGCAGGAAGTTCTTCTGACGGCATTGGTAAACGTGGGTGGCAGTTTGCAAAATGCAGGAGGTAGAAAAATTTTGGCTTCTGTAAAGGGTGGGGAATGGTGAGTAGTTAATTTCTCAGAGTTAATCCTTGTCTCTCTTCCTGGCCCAGAGTGCCCCCACCCAAGTACATTTAATGCTTTTTGTGGGCGGGGAGAACCAAAAGCTAGGCTGAATAATGCCAATTTCCCCAGAAAATTCTGGAATTTTATACTATTTAAAAATCCTATGCTGGGTGCTTATTTGAGTTAATGATCTGTAAAATTATTTAGCTATTGATACGAACTGGAAAGCGGTGTTAGGGTGGGGAGAGAAATCTCTGTAAAAGAAAGTTGTGACACAGTGATTAGTAATTACTTTAGAAAACTGTCCGTGGACCTCTTTATTTACAAAGGTTTGAAAGATGGCGTTTCTTGTTTGTTTTTAGAGGTGGTTTGGTATTTTGATGAATGTGTAGTTTATAGTTTTTCTTCATAAAATTTATATGTTGTGTGGGTTTTCTGATGGAAAATTGAGCCCAAGTGAAAATGTTCTATGTTTCTGTGCTGCTCTAAACTTTCTCCGGCCGCGCTTCTCCCTGCAGTTATTCCTGAGTTAGTTATATTGGTTGTCACCCGGGACTACCAGCCTCTGTGTCTTTTTGGCAGTTTTAGAGTCTTGTTTCCAATTATATGTAGTCAAAAGCTTGACAGTGATTTATTACTACTCATCGGAGTGTTCTTTTGATTGTATTACGGTTTGTCATAAAATATCTGTGGATTTGTTATAAATAACTAATATTGTTTGGACTGGTAGAGTTTCTTGGGTAGTAGTTTATGTCCTAAGGACTCAAGAAAATTTGTCTAGCCTGTAATTTATCCACAGCAGAATGAGAAGGGCTGTTTCTTTAGCCAGGATATTAATTATTGAGTCCTAAAGTGGCTCCCGAGGACCCTTCCCTTCCCCTCCTCCCAATTTTCTTAAAGCCGATAGCACCTTTTCTTTTCTTTTTTTCCCTGGCCGTTTCAGAGATGAGAATTTTAGGGAAGACGTTTGTTGTTGGTGGTGTTCAAATGAAACGAGTAATCTCTCATTGTGGTATAAGTGACATAAATGCATTTTTTAAATGTAATAATTGGATATGTTTTAGAATTATTCTTGCCCTTCCCATGGTTAGGAAGAATAATTCTCTCAACCAAGATACCTTTACTTTTTCCCCTTAATTTTTAAGGAGTGAAGAACCATGAAATGAAGAGAAAAATTAATTTATTCACCAGGATATAGGTTGATCAGCTATTTTTATAAAGTGCCAATGGCAGTGGCCTTGATATGATAGAAGTTTATTTCACTCTCTCATAAAAGTTCTAGTCTCCTTCCAGCCTTCCTTAAGAGCAGCTTTCATTTCGTGCCTTCGATGGTGTTGTGCCTTCCAGCAGGTCTTCAGTCTGGGTGCAGACTGGGTGTCCACTGGTCTACGGGAGGAGGAAGCGTTGGTGCCTACTCTCCTCCAAGGGCAGGACCCGGACGCTGCGTTTATCACTTTGCTGGGTCTCATTTGCTGCAATTTGATCACCTGGCCATCACTGCTGCCAGGGAGGCTGAGAAGTAGTCTTTGGGTATTTATGTTCTCAGCCCTAATTGGGTATTCTATTCTAAAGGAATAAAGGGAAAAGATCTATCAGGGAATAAGTTGTTTCTGCCACAAACCAATGCCTTAATTTCCACGCAGTTTTCAAACAACCGTTGAGTCTTGCCATTAGTAAAACTGACACCAAAATGCCTCCAGTAAACCAGGATTTATTATGCCATTAAAAATAATATACAAATAAACCACGAGAAAAAAATTAAAGCAGGGGTGCCTAATTTTAAGGGCCTATATGAAATAAAGACAGAAACCAAGACTCCCATACTCAGGCGCCATGAGTGAGGCCTGGAGAGGAGAAACTACGTGAATCGTGCAAATCAAAGTGGAGAGAGGACATGGAATGACGTTAGAGCTGATTCGAGGCCTCGTGAAATACATCGGGTTCTGAGTCACTAATGGTGGTCACTGAAATTTTTCACAATCTCAAAAAGAAAAATATTTTTACTGGAGAATAAAAATGTTCTGCTTGAGGCCAGCCTTTGTCTCCAGTAGCTATAAAAGTCTGTGATATATAATGATGCTCATATTTCTTCCCTTCTCAATGGCGCTGTGGTAGGGAAGTAAATGTCCCAACTCCTATCTTGTGGAAAGAGACAAAATTCAGCCCGTTTTCCCTTTATGCTTCGTTTGACTTTTTCTCTGACACATTTATCTTCTTTCTGGTTTCTTTCGTCTCTAGTTGAGGACTTGGCAGATTGTCATTTTTTGAGAGGATCGTGTTGAGATTGTTCATTTGGAGAGGAAACATAATTTCCTCTCTGTTGTGCGTGCATGGGTTGCCTTTGTGTGCACGCGTAAAACCCAATTTCTGCTCTTCCCAATAAAAGCAGCTCTGGGTATGTATAGAGTTGTCCCATTGACTTGAACCACCTTTTGAGTTCCCAGTGATAGGCACATACATGTTAATATTAGCTAACATTTAAAATATTAATTCCTAACGTATTTCAAGAATGTCTTGGGTTATTCATGTTATTATTTCTAATGGCATCTGATTTTTGTTTAGGTGTTTCTTTTCCAAGAATACATAGGCAAAATCTAACAGGCTGGACTAAAGACAAGGCCAATTAGGTTTCCCTGATGGTTCCTGGACATTACTAATCTTAGATGGTGCGATACTGTCAGTAGTCTCCAGGGAATGGTAGCCTAACATCCTGTGTCCAATTTTGGAGCTCTTTTTCTGGAATGGCCATCAGAGCTATCATTGTAGGAGATCTGGCAATTAAGTATGCAAACTCATCCTAGGAAAAAATGCCTTGAAAGAGGTGGACTAGGGGTTGGCATCGGTGCAAAGCTTCCCAAGGGGAGTGCTTTGAAAGATGCTAGCATCTATGGCCATTCTGACAGGGTAAGGTGGTATCTTGCTGTGGTTTTACTGAACTACCACCACCACCATCCTCTTCCTGGACCCCCCTGCATTTCCCTGAAGATTAGTGATGTTGAAAATTTTTCCATGTATTTGATGGTCCTTTGTTTATCTTCTTTTGCAAAACTTCTATTCACATATTTTGCTCACTTTTTAATGTTTTTTTTTTCCTTGCTGATTTGAGTTTTTTGTATATTCTGGATTTTTGGCCCTTTATCAGATGTATAATTTGCAAATATTTTCTCCCATTCTGTAGGTTGTCTGTTTACTCTGTTGATTATTTCCTTTGCTGTGCAGCTTTGGAATTAAGTCCCAGTTATTTATTTTCACTGTTTCTGTATTAAAGAAGCCTGTCTTCGACTTTCCTGAAATAGGAGCCCGTTAACACATTTGATCTACACGGTGCCCTTTTTCTTTGTGTTCCTCAGCTCTGCAGGTGTGGAGTGCAAAGGTTCTGTATTCATAGATTTTGTTGTGAATGGTGCCCCTTGGGGTATTATAACATGACGACTTTGGTCACAGCCTTGAAATTGCCATATTAGTCATAGGATGTTACAGCTAGGATGACTATTATTTCTTGTCCAAGCCAGAACACTTGTGGAAGGGGACACAACCACACCAGTGTAGCACACATGATCGCAGACAGTCCTAGCAGGAGAGATATTTATGGTCCTCCTAGTTATTCCAGTGAGTATGCAACCTGGTTAGTTCCAAGCCAGTGAAACAAAGGAATCAAAAAGAAATATACTAATTACGATCCTTCTTTCCATGTTGATTATTTCTTAAAGAAATCTGTAATCACGATCCTTCTTTCCACATTGATTATTTCCTAAAGAAATCTATAGAGGATGTTTTTTTGCAGGGGGTGGCAGGAAGGGAGGGGCTGACTATCTTTGCAGAGGATTCAAAATGTTCCGCTCTTTTGCGTGTCCAAATCCAAGTTTCTCCAGCTGCTAAACTATTAAACTTATATTGAATCCTAGTGAGGTTTTCCCTATAAAATGTTCTGGAGAGTATTAAATGTCTTTCTTAAATTCTTTAAATTTGATGTTGCCTTGCTCACAAACTGCCGGTAGCGACCTTTTATGCACTATCGTATTCCAAAGGCCTGTTCTTGGCGTTGTATCCCTCCGTACACTGCTTCATTCCCGAGCCTCAGCTGAACTTTTCACTCTCGCAGACCTATCTCCTCCACGGCTCCTAAACTGCTGATGCGCGTGCTTTGTTTCCTTTGTTTTTCACCATGACTTTCCATTTTCTCCCTTTCTGCCTGTCCAGACGCTTTTCATTTCTCAAAGCTCATCTCAAAGCCTCTTTTGCCTGCCTGCCCCTCTCTGGGGGCTGTAGGACCTAGGAGAACGTGATGTGATAATGAGTTATAATAAGGATGTAAAATCGTTGCCAGACTAATTGTGTAACCTTGTGACTCAGTTTAATTTTCAGTAAGTTGATATGTAATATGAATCCCTTCCCAACCGAGAAATAAGGATTACACTGAACAAGGATTACATTTGGTAATCTATAAAGATTACTCTGTGAATGATAAAATATCATGCAAATTTTCATTGTTAGTATTCCAGTCGTTTATTTTTGGTCAGAGTTTTTGTAGTAGACCCCCGATTATTTAGTAGACTCCCAAATTTATACATTGCTTAAGGGCAGGGACCACATCTTAGGATGTTTCATTATTCCCCAGCCAGGCCTAGAGGTGTGATGGATACGCAGAGGCAAATAATTCTTTATTTATGTAAGTATCGAGTATTCTATTTCTGCCCCCAGTCTTCTCTCTTCTTCCATTTCATCCTTTGAAAACGTTCAAATAAGGCTTGCTGAGTATTAAACTGGAGGGTTCTTTTTATTGTGGTTGTCAGTCAATTAAGAATTCTTGCACAGCCTGACACTTCAAGGTTGACTAGCTCTCTGGGCAAACAATATGGCAAAGGAGGCCATTCCAGACAGAACATAACATATGCAAAGGCAAAGAGTCCTGACATCCTGGCAGCCTGGAGAGTTACGTTTGCAATGGTTGCTCTGCTGGATTCTGATGATGGTGCTGGGGGTGGGTGACGTGGGAAAGGTTGGCAAGGGGCACATGCTGATGGGTTTGCTAACTGGGAGGTACTGAAGGATGTAGGCGGGGGTGTGAGGTATCAAGTAGGATATTAAATAGATCATTCTATTGTAATCGCTCATCAAAGACAGCAAATAAGAACGTCTCATGTGATAAGCCTTTCAGCTGTAACTCCCAGTTATTGTACTTAGAAACTTCAGATTTAAGGCAGAGCTGTACATTATAAAACCTACCAAGATAAACTTGTGATTAATATCTGTGTTATTCAAAAAGTATGTACCAGCAAGTATCGGTTGAACTGTGATCAAGAATAGTGAAATGTGACAACACCTGGGATCTTTTTGCAATTTCACTTCACATTGCTATTAAAGCAACTGTTACTTGTCAGAGTTCTCACATTAGGGCAGACTGGCCAATTGTATTTCCACTGTAGGAGTAGGGCTTCTCTCCTCTCTATCCAAAGGGGGATGACTTTCTGTATCATTTATTTATAAATATTTAATTACAGGAAAGATTATTTTTTACTACTTGTCTGTTCTCAGACTTTTTTATTTGCCTTTTAACAACTCTGTACCCTTTGCACAATTGAGTTGCTGATGCATTAAGCAAAGCACAGTATAAGATCTTTGCCAGCGTCTGTTTTTTAAACCTTAACCTTGATTATCTGTTGCAGAAGTGTTACTTCCTCGTGTGTCTTGGATACTCTTACAGTGAGTGAAAAGATCTTGCACTTTTTCCTTATTAAATGAGGTTAACTGACAATTCTAAGAAAAGTAGTTTTCTTCAGCTTGAAACAGCAATGACATAATTTATTCCTTTCTTCTTTTTGGGAGGAATGTGGAATAGATAGCTTATTTATTTATTTATTGTGAGACAGAGCTTCACTTTGTGCCCTCAGTACAGTGCCGTGGTATCGTAGCTCACAGCAACCTCAAACTCTTGGACTCAAGAGATCCTCTTGCCTCAGCCTCCCAAGTAGCTGGGAATATAGGCTTCTACCATGATGCCCAGCTATTTTTTAGAGACAGGGTCTCTCTCTTGCCCAGCTTGGTCTCAAACTCCTGAGTTCAGGCGATCCACCTGCTTTGACCTTCCAGAGTGCTGGGATTCCAGGTGTGGGCCACTGTGCTGGGCTAGAAAAGATGGTTTTGTGATAATTTCCCTAAAATATCAGGCCCATTGCTTCATTTTCATAGCCATAGCCACTTCTTTTGTTGAATGCTTATGTTATACAGATATTATTGAATATATAATATAAATTTCACTATCCTGATACATCCTGGTATGAATATATAAAAATCTTAGATCATATCATGTAAGAGAAGTCACAAAGTTACTTTGCACACTCGGTAACAGTCAAGTGAAAGAGAAAGTTTAGGAATTGTGCTTTGGAAAACTTAGAAATGTAAGCAACAACAGCAACAAAATGTTTTGGCCTCATAAGAAATTTGAACTAACACTTTCAGTTTTTTTTTTTTTTTGAGACAGAGCCTCAAGCTGTCCCCCTGGGTAGAATGCTGTGGCATTACAGCTCACAGCAACCTCTAACTCCTGGGCTTAAGCAAGTCTCTTGCCTCCGCCTCCCAAGTAGCTGGGACCACAGGCGCCCGCCACAACGCCCGGCTATTTTTTTTTGGTTGCAGCCGTCATTGTTGTTTGGCGGGTCGGGCTGGGGATTCGAACCCGCCACCTTAGGTGTACATGGCTGGCGCCTTAGCCGGTTGAGCTATAGGAGCCGAGCCACACTTTCAGTTTTGTGGTAAAAATGTATTTGTAGTCTCAGAGGCAAATATTGAAGAATGTGTGAGGCACAAAATGTACCTGTATATTTGAATTAAACTGTTCTATCTTATCTTCCTTTTTTAGTATTGAATCCACAACATGTTGAAAGATTTTTTCTTAAAGTAGACTTAATGGGCTTTCTGGCTGCGAACAGTTTTTGTTTTTAAGTTGAAGTCTAGTGCGGAAAAGGAGTTTTGTAAATAGGGTTATGTCTCAAGTTTTTGTTACAAAGACAACTTTTTTATTTGAGAAAGTAGGGCAAGAATAATGACTGTTAGATTTTTGGTTTTCTCAACATTGGTTCTTTTCTGATTTATCTTAGAAAAAAAATGTTGTCTTTGCAATTTTAGATCTTTTTTCATCTAAAATAACTTGATGGCTGATGTAACAAAGTCTCTTTTTGTTCAGAGGAGCTGAAACTTTTCCCTAATTGGATTTGAACAAAAGCAAGATTAAAAACAAATAGAAAAACAAATGGAAACAGGACAGAGGATTACGGTGGATCAGATCAAAGTTAATAGAGTTCAAAATGCTGAAAATCTCTCTCTCTCCAACTTTTCAAAATCGAACTTCTGCAATTTTCTTGCAGTAATTTGAAGAAGGAAGAGTTTTTATTGCTAGGAGAGTGGAAGGAACCAGTAGTCCTATAGCACGTTTTAAGAAAAGGGTTCTTTGTCACATTTGAATAGAGTATTTGTGTGGAATTTGCTCTTTATTATTTTTTGCAACAGAAAAAAAAAATCAACAAGTTGGCCTGGGTTTTACAGATTTCCTCTTTGTGGTGGAAATACTGGGATGTTGTGGGAGAGAACCACGGCCCATCTTAACACAGATGCTGATTGTATTCTGCGATTCTTCTTGGTTGCCATTGAGATGTTCTTAGCCGCCTTTTATTTGCTGTTTCTCCAGGACAGAAGTGATTACTAATTACATATCATGCTGCATTGAAGAAGTAGGCCATTTGGTTTTCCTTTCTTTTTTTTCTTTCCTTTTATTTGTGGAGAGGAAAGTGAAAAGCGGCTTGGAGGTTTTCATCCTGCTGCTCATCTCTACACGCCTGGGCAGCTTCTCTAATTCGCACGGGTACCTTGGGCATTGTCCTGCGGGGCTGGGGTAGTTTGACCTCCTCTTTTGTTTAGTGACCCTTGTCATCTTGCTGTTCATTCCTGGGGCCTGTTTAATGCTAATTAGGCCTTCAACCAGTTGCTGTTTACAACTGTGTGCTTTAGAAAGCAGGGCCCTCTCCGAAGACCACATTGGTGGTCTTGAGCTGAAGATTGATTGAAGGCTCCCCAGCCCCAGGGAAAGGCCTCTTAACATTTCTGTTTATTTAGAAATATGTAACAATCACACAATTAGCATAAATAAATAAACAGGGAAGAACTGAATGTTTGACCTGGGTGCTTTGTAGTGATGGCTGGATGCTCCTTAGGAAACCACTTTAATCCTTAATTTTTTAGGGGTCCAAAAAAAGAAGAGCATCTCAGTTTCCCCTCCTACTGTGAACATTGGATATAGTTATGATAAGAGTGCTAAGAAAAAGAGGGAAATTTAAATGGCCTTATGTTTAGGAAATATTTACAGTATGGTTATTTAGTTTGATTAAACTGGTTGAACAAAAGGAAAAATTATGTCTCTCCCATGTGTGATATTGATAAAGGAGTGTGAGGTAAGAACTAGAGAAAGGGTCCCCAAACTAGTGAAACAATGACATTAATTAGCCACTGCCCTCTGTTTGGCCGGTAACAGTCACTGCCCCCTTGTTGGCTTCTCTATAATTGCTGCTGTAGAGGGCACAGGTGGTAGCACTAAAGATTTTTAACTTTTCTTCATAAATAATAACATCACCTGTTTGGAACGTAGTGGTAGTTTTTGAGATACCTTCCAAGTCCCATATTCCGGTGAATTGAGTCACTCACCTGGGCTTGGACTTTGCACCAAGGTTCTGCATTCCAGTGACTGCCCCACCCTGACAGCTCCCTAGCCAAGGACTAATGGTTTTGCCCTGAAACCGGCCAATCAGCGGACCCTGATTGCCTGACTGTCTGCCTGCCAAACTGTCTTTAAACACCCTGTCCTCCCAATTCTCAGGGAGGCAGATTTGAGAGAATTGGCCTGTATCTGCACTTAGCGCTATACGGAATAAACTCTTTGCCTGCTGTAATCCCTGCTGTCTCTGGATGCTGGCTTTCTGCTGGGTGGCAGGCAGATGAACCTGGCTGGGGGCAACAATATGTAGGTGACCTTAGTAAACATAGGTCCCAGAATTTATTACAGGCTTTATTCATAGACATTTGGCTAGTGGAAGGACCAGGAATATTTAACAGACCTCTCTGACCAATACTGCCCGATACTATTTTAATTTCATGCGAGTGTTAACCAAAGCTAGTGCACGTTGAAGAACTCACCCAGCCACATTTTGAACCAGTCTTTGAGATCAGCAATAGGGATAGTCACTGAACCACTCTGTCTCTAAAAAGAGGACAGTGTAAAGAAATCCCTGTCTTCTAGACACTGGTATTCTCTACCCTTTCTAGACTATGTACAACATGGGTGGCTATTTGGAGCATTAGGATTCAAGGCTTGTGTGATGAGTTACTTCTAAGCAGCCTCTTTATTCCTAATTTTGATAACATGACATTTATTGCAATGAAATTAACAGAAATTATTGAATGTTCCCTTTGCACAGAACGAGTATGGGGAGTTTATAGAGGGAAATGCCTTCATTCGGTCTTTCATGGGCGTAATAAATCTAATTCTGGCAGTCCATTTTGGTTGATAAACTTGTTTATGCAGTTCATTTTACAATGAAAATAAGGGAACATTATAATTTTTGATTAGAAATGCTTCAATTAAGGGCAAATGAGCTTGGATGCTAAATAGTTTTGAACACATTTCTGGACTTGGGGGTAAATTAATAGTTACTAAAAAGCAAGCGAGGCAGGCCATTCAAATAGACGTCCTGAGAAACAATTCATAGTATTGGAAGATAAACCTATTTTTGTGGTGGTGGTGTTATTGGGTAAGTTTTTAGCCTTTAAATAATTTTTTTGTGGTTGTTTTTTACAAAAAGTTGGGTATGAGAGTGTGTGTGTGTGTGAGTGTGAGAGAGAAGACAGAGACTGAGTCATTCCGGGCCTTCCTGGGGATCGTCTTCTTTCCTCTTGTTACTCATGCCTCCCTCGCAGATACGT
Source organism: Otolemur garnettii (assembly GCF_000181295.1). Lineage (NCBI taxonomy): Eukaryota > Metazoa > Chordata > Mammalia > Primates > Galagidae > Otolemur > Otolemur garnettii. The sequence goes on along the minus strand of NW_003852402.1, from coordinate 35,573,444 downwards.
TGCCGTGGCCTTGAACTTACGATATTGGGGAGCTCAGTGAGTAGAAAGGTGTCCCATGTAACGAGTTCTGATTGTGGATTGTTTTCTCTAGCAGGTCACTGATTTTTCCTTATCCCTAAATTCACTTTCTTCTAAGTGGAGGATTTGCATTTATGATTTCATCTGGGTTTTAATCTGGCTGGAAGACTGGTTATATGGTACGAAAAGCTGAGGGATAAGGACTCCCTAGCACGTTGTCATTTCAGGAAGACTTATCTTGCTGGTTTTCTCCACCACTGGAGACGTCACTGGGGGTGACGTTTGTCTCAAGGCCATAAGCTTCTGCAGCAAGTGAGGTGAAGGACTGAATCGAGAAGTGGTAGGGCCGATGGGGGGGAGAATCCATGCAGCAGTCAGCAGCAAATGGTTCTCCCCTAGTCTGGTTTTCCTCAGTTGTTACAAGCTCAGGCTTGTTCATCCTCCACCTGCTATGTCGTGTATGGCTGCGATACATGAGGTTTATAACAATTCTCTGTATGCTGTAGAGTGGGTCACACAGGGGAGATGAGAATCCTGATTGTACAGTGTGGGCTTATTTGTTGACTAGAGTAGTATTTCTTGTGTTTTTTCAATCAGTTCACTGCATCATTTCAAAAAATTTGAAGTCATACTGATACGACTTCAAATACTGCATAATACTTAAAAATATGTATATGTGATTCTGTAACATTATATTTTATGTACGACAAGCCTACAAAAAATGACAATCAAAGTAATGACACAGAAATAGATGCTTGCGTGTGTTTCTCCATAGCCTAGCTGATGATCTTGTGCCGACTCTTCTTTCTAGGGGCGTGGAAACCCCTACTTAGAGTAAAAGGCATCGGCTAGGGATTGTATCCTGGGGGAGACAGGCTGAGTTGCAGGAAAACCTGCACATGGGGTAAGTGGAGTGGGTGCACAAATGTGATGTGGTGTGTTGCCGTGCAGTGTGGTATGTGGCGTTTAGCAACCTCCTGAGTTAGTGTTAGGGCTTTGATATGGTGTGTTGCCGTGCAGTGTGGTAT
>NW_003852402.1:35494090-35572108 GCF_000181295.1 Otolemur garnettii | reverse complement strand
AACCTCCTGAGTTAGTGTTAGGGCTTTGATATGGTGTGTTGCCGTGCAGTGTGGTATGTGGCGTTTAGCAACCTCCTGAGTTAGTGTTAGGGCTTCCTTGCTTGCTGTGCTCCTGTGGCTCGATACATTGGGGTTTCCTCCTCCTCCTCCAGGAACAGAGCGATGCAATTTGATGCCACGCAGTGATTTCCCGAGTTACTGCCAGTGGCTAAGCTGGAGTTAGGGACACTGTAAGAAGCTACGCTTCTAGCCGTTCTCTTTCCTCAGCCACCTTACGGATTCCTCCAGCTCTAGGGGAAGGGAGACGTCCTTTTGGCTCCATGTTGGAGTCTGAAAGTGATTAGGAAATGAGGGATTCGTATTTCATCAGGGTAATTGCGTGCTGCAGTTTTTTGTTTGTTTGTTTTTGGTTTTTAATTTTCCCAGCATATTTTTCAGCTGGAGTTAACAGCATATTAATTTTTTGAGTAAAGGACGTGGGCTTTCTTATGCAGTTCTGCCCTGGAGCGTCCAGAGCATCACTGATGGGTCTTCCTTGCGTGGGTTCTTGGTTCTAGCCACTTAGAGTATTGAGACAATAGCTTAGGTTTTAATTTTTAGGTCTTTCTTATTTTTATTTCTGATTGGAACTGAGAGTGAATAATTAAAAGCTTTTACCTGGTGTAGAAGAGACTTGCCAAATCTTTCTAGTAGTAGTTTTTGCTAGTTTTGCCTAGTGCCATGTAAGATTTGTCAAAATTCATGTCAATGGGAAAAAACTCAGTCTTTCTGAGTTTCTGGCCTCTTGTTAGAGCCCAAAGCTGCTGAGAAATCTCTTTGCTTTGATTTCATTAGAATTGGGAAATTCTGTTGGGAAGGAATTTTCTTATTCTGTGATTAATCCTGAACCCTCCTGTCCTTTCCTGTGGTTTCAGCTATTTCAATTTTAAATCCAAAACAAATAAGAAAACAAGCACTCTCCCCCCAACAAAACAAAACAAACTAGGACATGTTCTTCTGGCCCTGGAGTGTGAGAATTTAACTTTTCAGAAAGTGACCCTGCCCCGATGACCTGATTCATTTCCTTTCCTGGTTTCCCTGTGTTCTGTTTACTGAGGTCTCCTTTCTACTCACAAGCAGTAGTGTAGATAATCTAATATGTATCTGCGTGTGTGAGAAGTGTTAGAAAAATTCAAGGAAACATCCTATTTTCTAGCTTTCTTCTTCAAAAGAATTACTTGAGAAACCATGACCGATGGACACACTTGGAATGATCCATTCCTACTCCTCAGTCTATATAACTGTACAAGATTATAATGGAAAGGCGTCACCAGGAATAGTGCATTACACATAGCCTTGTAAATTGCAGTAGTCCACACAGTTCTGAAATGGAGATTATTTGATTTCTTTTATTGCAGTTATTTCACTCATGTTGACTTTGACATCAGTGCTGCTGACTTAATTTCTGCCAATTTGTAGTGTGAGAATTACTTTCTCCAGCTGGTATTTTTGAGAAGGAGAAAAGATCTTTGGTTAAATTTCAAGTAAAAAAAAAAAGAGGGTGATGCCTGTGGCTCAAAGGAGTAGGGCAGCAGCCCCATATACCAGAGGTTGCAGGTTCAAATCTGGCCCTGCCCAAAAACTGCAAAAAAAAAAAAAAAAACCTTCTGCTAGTACTTTGAAGTAATAGTGATGAGTTATCCTTGTGGGGGTGTCCAACCTTTTTTTCCGCTGAACATTGGAAGAATAAGAGCTGTCGTCTTGGGCCACACATTAAATATACAAACATTAATAAAGCTGATGAGAAAACAAGAGTCAGTGAATACTTTCACCGTATCTGACACCAGAGATAAGCAAAACAGTCCTCAGATGATACTGTCTGTGATCTGTGAACCACAGGTTGGCCACCCCTGCATGGTTTTCTTTGCAAACTCTTATTTACAGGGAATTTACAGGGAGCTCCTTGATGAGAACATTGGTACATCTTGTTGATGGAAAAGAAGCCATACTCTGTAAAATAATTTAAAGAGGTTTATTCTGAGCCAAATTTGAGGACCATGACCAGGAGCCACACCCAAGGAAGCTTGACCAAGCGCTCCCAGCGTGGTGGGGTACAGTTTGTTTTTGTACATTTTAGGGAGACAGGAATCACAGATGAGGTCATACATCAATACATGGAAAACATATATTGGTGGAGGCCCCCAAAGGTGGGACATCTGGAAGTGGGAGCTTTGGGAGCTTATCACGTTACAGGTAGGTTAAAGATTCTTTAGCTAAGCCAGGTGCAGTGGCTCACGCCTGTGATCCTAGTACTTCCAGAGGCTGAGGTTGGTGGATTGCTGAGCAAAAGTAGACCTTGACTCTATTAAAAACAGTAGAAAACAAAACCCAAACCAAATGTAGCCAGGCACTGTGGCTGGTGCCTGTAGTCCTAATTCCTTGGAAGGCTAAGGCAAGAGGATCCCCTGAACACCAGTGTTTGAGATTGCTGTGAGCTGTGATGACAAAGTGAGACTTCTCTGTAAAACAAATATTTTTTAGCTGACAATTGGCTGAAAGAGTTAGTTTGACCAAAATACTAGCAGTCAGTGAAAAGGAGAGCTTTAGATAAAGGGTCTGCTTGAAACAGAGTCAAGTGGTTTGTTATGTAGACTGAGGACCCAACGCAGCTCTGCCTTTGGCCTGTTAGTGAGTCACAAAGGAGGTCTCTAAGGAGAGGAGAGCCTGATTCCCCGGCCTGATCTCCTTCCTCAGGGCTAGCAACTCAGGTTTAGGGATCCCCTTGGCCAAGAGGGAGTCCAGTGAGTCAGTCACTGGACGGGACAGGGGTTATTTGAGTTCACAATCTTCTTCCCTTTGTCTTGACAGTGATCTGGGCCTGCTGTGTTTCAGTTGCAGTGTCTCCGTTCCCTTCAGGACCCTAATGAGAAAGTCCCCTTCGTCTTTGCTCAGTGCCTTACAGTGAGAACTTCAAGTCCTAGAGCTCTTGTTGTGTCAGTTCTTTCTTTCTAAGAACATTTTTACTGTTCTGTTATGCTGTAGTTAGTTGATTTGTGTATGCAGCATTTTAAAACGAACTCCTCATGCATACTGGTTTTCTTCTTACAAGCTAGAGAAAATGAAAAGCGTTTAATTTGTTTTGTCTTTTATTGGACGACAGAAGGCGATACCCTTTGGTTGGGCTCTAACACTGTTTTGTTTGTTCTTTCTGAGAAAGGTTGGTTTGGGTTGGGGGCTGGGCTTGTAGTTTTTTATTTTCATGCCCCATGGGGAAAACAATCTTTTCCGTATTTATATTTTCACTATTTACTAGGCAAAGCAGTTTTTTTTTTCATTTTATGTATTTCATGTTTTTTGTCCTGCCAGAGTTAATTTTAAATGGTGAGAGTAGAATGAGATGGCTGAGTAAGGAACATGATTTATGAAATATCATTGGACTTACTTTCTGAGTTCCATTTTATGTGTGGAATAGCTTATTTGTTATTTTAATTATTTCAGTGTTAGAAAGGGGATACTTAAGGAATTGTTTATAATGATGCTCAGACTTCTATTCACAGAAATTTCCAGTAATACAGAATCCATTTATATGTAAATGAATGTACATTTTCCCCTGAAGTGGTTGCTGAACTTTTTCAGACAGTTGCCTGAGTTAGATTTACTTCTTAAACTCTTTATACCTTACAGTTATCTTTGACCAGTTTCACTTTATGATGTCAGTATGGATTTGTGTTTCTGTAATTCTCTTGGCTGATTAAAAACAGATATTGGAAATTAAATGTCCTTGGATGAACGGTGGGCGGAATTTTTCTCTCCTTGCTCCACTTTGGTAATGTACGTTCTATTTTGAGGAAGTAATAATGTGTTTTCCAAATGTAGTACTTGGGTGTGAGATAGAAGTAGACATTCTGGTGTCCTGACCATGTTTAAACGATTCTTCGCATAAAGTCTGTTATGGTTTTCCTTTAAAAAAAAAAAAAGGAGATGTATATGACTGGATAAAAATTTTCTATTCTGTAACATTTTCAAAGCATCTTTTAGGTAGTGTGCTTTTATTTTAGGGGCAAATCTATTATAGCAAAAATATTTGCGTACAGAGATGACCTGTGTCTGCATGTACCTTGTGCCCGCCTATTCATTCTTTTTGTCTTTTTGATCAGTTTCTGTAATGTAAGATAAACAAAGGTAAATGGATTTTCTAATCTTGCGAATGGCAGTGTAGGAAGTGGGGCTTTGACAAGCAATGAAGAAAAAATAAAACTGTGTCAGGGAAAAAGAATTGCAAACCGTAGTCTCTATTCTGAATTCCAGAGGTTATTAATAAAGACTGAAGAACAAGGAGATTAAATATACACTATAATGATCAAGAAACATTTTTTTACAATTTCCAGTTACTAAGGGGGTACAATTTTTTTTAGATGGATAGGTACCTTAATATTTGTGTAAATAATCTCAACTTTTCTTTTCTTTCTTTCTTTCTTTCTTTTTTTTTTTTGTGACAGAGCCTCAAGCTCTTGCCCTGGGAAGAGTGCTGTGCTGTCATAGCTCACAGCAACCTCCAATTCCTGGGCTTAAGCAGTTCTCTTGCCTCAGCCTCCCAAGTAGCTGAGACCACAGGTGCCCGCCACAATGCCCGGCTATTTTTTTGTTGTAGTCGTCACTGTTGTTTGGCAGGCCTGGGCTGGATTCGAACCCGCCAGCTCTGGTGTATGTGTTTGGTGCCTTAGCCACTTGAGCTACAGACGCCAAGCCAATTCTGACTTCTGATGGTGCAAAGGATAGAAGTTTATTTTCTTTTTTATACTCTTCTCACCTCTGGGTCTTGGATTCTTAAGTCTTCAAAAATCTTACTGAGCATCTGTAAAGGACTTTGCATTTTTCCAGATGCTTTCATGTACGTGTCTCATTTAATCTTTATCCCAGCCTAAGAACACAGTTTTGTTTTTCAAATTAGAAATACATCTTCAGATCTAAATTTAGGTACAGATTTACTTTAGAAGTAGTAAATTCTAAACGGCATTATTTACTTAACGTTGATTGAGTTTTCCAGTGCCGTGATGCAAATACAATTTATCTCTAATATTTTGTATGCAGAAGAATATGCTTTCATTCTGAATGGCTGAGTTAGTGTCACTAGCTTAAATGACACGTGATTTAACTTTAAAAGTATTAGTTGCTGTAACAAACCTTTAAGAGCGTGAGGATTTGAGACTTTTCAAATGCCTTCTTCCTGGGTTTGTTAGAAGTAAGTTAGGACTTAGTAATTTGGTGTGGGGGTGGGAAAGGGAGATTTTCACGTTGGAGCACTGAAGCTCATTAACATCTTTCAAACCTTAATGCTGTTTTTTTTTTCCAATAGATTTATTACAGTGTCTTTCTCCCCATTCACGGCAGCATGTGAAGGCTCCATTAGAACCAACAAAAGAGATATATAACCTCTGAACCAATTAGCATAGCTTACAATGGTCCTAATAGGCTTATCTACTGTATATGAGACTTGGGAAAATGACTTAACTTTTATGCTTCCTTGATCTCTAGAGAAGTTATTCAACGATCAGCCGCTTCGCGCCCACAGTGTAAACCTCACATATTTGATTTTCAGCTTTCTGGTAGAAAAGCCTTCTTTACAATTTGCCGGCTTCAGGGCGCCTCAGTCACTCACTCCGGCGATTGTTCTCTTATTTGCACAGGGTCTGTTGATGCGTGAGAAGGGGGCACATGTGACTTGGTCCTGGGCAGCCTGTTGGCCTCCGCGGCGTGTGGGACGGGCACAGGCCTGCAATTTGTTCAGCTAGTGCGGACTCCCGGGGCGCGCTCCTTCCCTCCACTCTTTGTCCCCTCTCTTTTTACTGCTTGTCACTGGAATGTGGTTCATCTTTTGTTCCTAAAAGGTATAAGCGATGCATATTTCCCCGTTGGCCTTCATCTGTCCACTCACACAGAAAAAAGGGTTTGTGTTGGGGAAAATAAATTGAGGTCTGTTGTCGGTTTCATGGAGCAGCCAAGCCTCTGCCTTGTGTATCTACGGAATTGTGATTGCACAAACAAGGACAGGACTGTACATGTTATGACTTTTGCTTTTTTTTTTTTAAATTAAGTAAAAGCATCTACTTTTTACTATTCCTATGAATGGTAATCATAGGGGTGTAGGTGATTATATACTGATTTCATAGTAGTATTGAATGCATTGGATACTTTTTTTTTTTCCATTCTTGAGATACTTTACTAAGAAGAATATGTTCCAGCTATAGTCTAGAAAGAAGGAGGGAAGAGGAAGGAGAGGGGAAGGGAGGGGGGAGCGTGGGAGGAGGGAGAGAATTTGGGGGGACCTCACCTAATGTCCATGATGCAATGATACATTTCTAAACTGTTAAGAATAGAGTATGTCTTACCACAGCAAGTAAGCAAAGGGAGGGTTACGTTAATCAGTTAGATGTTAGCGTTTCACATTGTATATCAAATCAGCACACTGTCCCTCATAAATGCGTTAATGTACGCTGCTATGATTTAATAAAGAATAAAAAAATAAAAGCATCTATTGTTTTTATCTTGTGTTAGGTCAAAAGAGAGATTCATATTACTACCCTTTAAAAGGCTTCTATCAAAGTTGTTACAATGATACTCCAGTTACCATAATAAATGATCTTCTAATTTGAGAAGGTAAATTTAATCGCCTCTTAAAACTACATTAGTTTAGAGATTGCAGGGTGAAGCCAGAGAGACATAGAGATTGGCTGTTTGACCTCAGGCATGTTACTTAACTGCTATAAGTTTCAGTTTTCCTATCAGTAGAAAGAGACACTAATCATCAGATCCTTCTGAATATTCACATGAAGTTACTGATAATAATCTCTGCTTTGTAGTAAGGATTCTAGAAACTGTAACAGTGACACTGATAGAAACGTTTTACAAAAATACAGAAAACGTAGCCAGGCACGGTGGCCCACTCCTATAATCCTAGCACGCTGGGAGGCAGACGCAGGTGGATTGCTTGAGCTCAGGAGTTTGAGAACAGCCTGAGCAAGAGGGAGACCTGTCTCTACTAAAAATAGAAAAAAACTAGCCAGGTGGGGCAGTGCAGGCCTGTAGTCCCAGCTACTCGGGAGGCTGAGGCAAGGGGATCCCTTGAGTCTAAGAGTTTGAGGTTGCTGAGAGCTATGACGCCACCACACTCTACCAGGGGCTACAGAGTAAGAGTCTGTCTCACACATACAAAAAACAATTATAGAAAAGGATCCCAGAATTCTAGGAAATGTGAGGCAGCATGTGGTAGGTCATTCATAAGGACTTGAACCAGGAAAGCAAGAAAACAGGCTGGTGAGGCAGCCTGACCTTTCTGTACATTGTATCTGCTCTAGAAAACTCCCACCCATATCTTTATACCCTGGTTGTCCTATGTTCAGCCTGCTGCTGTGTCTAGGGGTGGGTTTTGGTTTGCATTAATGAACATTGGTTTTACTTTGAAAATTCAGGTGTTGCCAATATGATGCTATTAAGAGGCTGGGCCTTTAAGAGGCGATTAGGCCACGGGGGCCCCTGGTGAATGAGACGCAAGCCCTCCTACAAAGCCTTAGCAGAGTACGCTGCTGGTTTGCCCTTTTGCCTTTAACTCACGAGGATGCAGAGTGCAGACAACCAAACTTGCTGGCGTCTTGATCTTGGACGTCCCAGCCTGCAGAACTGTGAGAAAATAATTGCTTTATAAATTATCCAGGGCTGTTTTGTTATAGCAACACAAAACAAATTAAGGCAACAGTGGAAAGCGTGAGTGAATGATTTCTCCTGCTTTGCCCCCCCCTTCCCTTTTTAAAAATAAATATTGTAGGTTTAGGTTTATGTGTTATCAGTAGTTTTGGCCTTTCAAGGGTATATGATGTGTTTGAATATCACATATGTATGTTCTGAAACCCAGAGACTTAGAACGGTTGTTAGTTTGGGAGGGGGGAACAGTCTGCATGGCATATGTAGAGGACATTGAATGTTTGTATCTGCGATGAGTACTAGAGGACTGCTCTGGGTCTTTTGAGTTGTCAGATTTTAATTAGATGAGGTTGGAAGGTGTTGTCGGGAGCAGACCCTGTTTGTAGCCAAGACGACCTGGCTGGATTCATTGCAGCCCCGTATTTCAGTAAAAGCATTGAGAACTACAGAGGAAAATAAAACAGAGCTGGTTACTAGGGTATCTTGAAACAAGGCTGAAGAATGATTTTTATTTGCTGCAAAAATAAGTTTTATAACATACCAGCTGAAGGCTTTCCTGGTATAATTGAGCCCTTCAGCTTCTTGTTCTAGTAGTGAAACATTTTCAGGAAAAGCTAGTGGCATTTACTCCAAAATATATAATGTGTCAATATTTCTAGTCTCTTAAATAGCCTCCTTTATCTTTTGATGAAAAGAATTGATTAAAAAAAAATGTTAGCCTATTCCTGAAGTTTAAGTCCTTGGTCTAAGAATAACTTTGTTAATGTTGTTAGTTTGGGAGGGGGAGACCATCTACATAGCATCTGTAATAAAGTTGCTCTAAGAGATATTAAGTTCAGTATATCTTTCCGAAGTCTAATGTAATCCTATAGATTTAGTATTTTAAGGAGAAGTGATATTTGTAATCTGTGCATCCACTCAATAATACTTTTTTAAAGTACATGGCAAGTAAGTTTAGAAGAGTAGCTAGCTGATAGCAAACTAATTTTGAGAAAGTGATAAATCTTTTTTATTAAATCATAGCTGTGTACATTAATGCACAGTGGTATAAGAAAATCAGATAGTTCTATCTAGGGGCAGCCTGTGTGTGTGTGTGACCCTGGGGAATGTGATTAAACTCAGTATTAGCCAACTGTCCAACAGTACCTGGCAGGAGGAAATCACTGGAGAAAGTTCTTCTACCTCTCCTTTGTGGGAGAGTGTATTTGAAAGCACCTGGCACGATCAGTGTTGAGCCTTCTAGTGGCTGCTTAGTAGCTAGTAGATGTTAGTTGAACATATTTAGTTTTTTGCCTTTCCTTTACTCCACCCTTAATATAAACACTTCTGCTAACCAAAAATGTGCACTCCACTTGATTGTCAGAGACTTGTTGCCCAGAAACAGAAAAATAACTCTAAAGGCATGGGAGGGATCCTGCCCTTGTCATTCTCTGCCCCACACTAGGAGATCTTGGGCCAACCTACCACAGGATGATTTTAACACCTGTTAATGTCGAGGCTACATCAGGAGGTGCCCAGGTGTTCAAACTTAAACCGACCCAGAAGGGCCTATCAAAGATAAAGATGGATTGTATAGTTAATGCAGGAAAGATAGATTTTAATCGGTAACATACTTTCGCAACAGGGAAGGGAATCCAGTGTGACCTGAATACAACAATTTGTGCACAGGTGGCTGAGCTTTGAAAGGGAGAGTGAGCGAACAGAGGGGAGAGTGGAGAACTGAGTCAAGGAGGTAAAAAGTTACAACAGGTGGGAAGGGACGGCATGAGAAATCCTTCTGGGCTTGTTTGCTAATGAATCTAGATTCCTACCCTCCCAAGGAGACTAAGACATGGCCCAGCCCATGTGTTGGCTGGAACCAACTGTGAATTCTTTTTTTTTTTTTTTTGGAGATAATCTTACTCTGTCTCCTTGGGTAGAGTCCTGTGGCATCATAGCTCACAGCAACCTCAAACACTTGGGCTCAAGCGATCCTCTTGCCTCAGCCTCTTGAGTAGCTGGGACTTTAGGCACCTGTTATAATGCCCAGGTAGTTTTTTTTTTTTTTAAGTTTTTATTTTTAGTAGGTGTCTCACTCTTGCCCAGGCTGGTCTTGAACTCCTGTGCTCAAGTGATCCTTCCGCCTCGGCCTCCCCGAATACTAGGTTTACAGGCAGGAAACTGTAAAGTCACTGGAACTGTAAACTTCAGATAGGCATTTTCAAGGGGGACAGGTTCATCCTGGGGATGTGGCCTTGAGCTATCAGAAGCTATGTCAGTGTTGGTTGGATCTTTATAGGCTGAGGTCTAGCTGAGAAGTCGGCTCAGCAGATCCTGGCTAGCGTTTGGTCAGGCCACTCAAGACGAGTGTTAGCGCTGCCTTCAGAAGGCTTGGCTGAGGGTGTTAGCGTCTTCCTGGGCCGCTTCTGTGGTTGAATGTTCCCTGAAACTTCTTTTAAGCCCCTTTTCTTCTTAGGCAGCTTCTTTAGACCACTCTGTAGTGAGTTCTATTATGAACTAAAGACCTAGAGCAGGTTATCTCCAGAGCCTGACTGGGATGTGAGCGCAGAGTCTCTGCTCACCGGCTGCTGCTTATGCCCTTGGCCTGATCACTCTTCCAAGCCTAGGTTTCTACATTTGCAAACTGGAGATATAAAAGCTCTACCTTATGCACTTATGAATTTTTTTCAAAATCATCTTATAAGTAGACATAATCAGCTCAAAATAAAAGTTATACGGGGTGGCGCCTGTGGCTCAAAGGAGTAAGGCGCTGGCCCCCTATGCCAGAGGTGACGGGTTCAAACCCAGCCCTGGCCAAAAACTGGAAAAAAAACAGAAGTTTGTCTGTACGGTAAGACTAAATGTTGGTTTATGCTGTGATGTGTCAGGGTCTGACGTTTTTAGCTGCTTCATCTGCAGGTTGTTGATACTATAGCTCATATTTATACTGTTCACGGCATCATTATCTTCCCCCCCTTGCTTCCCCACCACTCTCAGCCATTTTTAATGACATTATGGGTGTATTGCAAGTGATTCTGAAGCTCTGAAAAATAATTTGAAGTATTTCCCATATAGCGTAGGCACTACCGTGCAGCAATACCGTGCCAATTATATTGATAATTTTAATTGAAAAAGTGGGAGTCTGTCTTTGCATTCATTGTCTAATTTACAAGACAGTTGTTACGCTTTATAGTATAATGAACCAGACTGTCAATCATGTACTTCAGAGATGTAGGTCTCCGTGTTGTAAATGAACAGACTGGCTGAATTTCTCAGAGAACTGACCATGGACCCCCCTCTCCTGTGCTGTCCCGCTATGGGGTGTTTTAGAAATCACTATTTTCTTCGAGTATCACAGCATATATGGGTTGCTGTGTGAAATACGGTCTAGGCAGACAAAGTCATACAAAAAGTCATGAAAAAACATAACCTCTAGATCTCTGATTATTCTCTCTGATTATTTTCTACATTTCTGTATAATAAATCAGTTCCAAAGATCATAGGCTGTGGTTTATCAGCCTCTGTATTATCTGACAGTAGTTTGCTGACTGATTTATATATGGAGTGCATGTTTTTGAGGGGTCTGTGCAGACAGAACCAGGACGATATTAATTCATTTTAGGCTCACGTGGGAAGATAGAATCATGCGATTTATGTAAAATGCTATAAAGGTGGTTATTCATAGCTACCACGGATGGCTCTCAGACTTTGTTTGCAGAGCAGTTTTTGTTTGTTTTTTAGAGTGGTTTTTTAAAATCAATAAATTAAGCTTAGAATCCTTGTTTTAAAATAAAAAATTGTCTTTTTATTTACAAAGATAGACTTGCTAGAACAGTTGTTATTAATGAACAGCCAGAGTGAAGAGAAAATGATACATCTGAAACAAATTGAAACAGTGATGACATTTGCCAGAAAAATTTTGCTTTTGAGATGAGTAACCTGTAGCAATGCAATCAGAACGTGTTGCACTTATAACTCTAGCCATATCATTCCTCCTTTTTACAACACAAAGTAACTCCCTTTCGCCAATATGTGCATAAGTCTAGCTGGTATTCTTGGTATAAAATGTTTTCATGGGAGAATGATTGCCAAAGAATTGTCTTCTTAAAAAAAAATTGTAACATTTTAAAACTTACCTAGAATTGGTGCCTGTGGCTCGGTGAATAGGGCACTGGCCCCATAAACCAAGGGTGGTGGGTTCAAGCCCGGCCCCCACCAAACTGCAACAAAAAAATAGCTGGGCGTTGTGGCAGGCACTTGTCCCAGCCGCTTGCGAGGCTGAGGCAAGAGAATCGCCTAGGCCCAGGAGCTGGAGGTTGCTGTGAGCTGTGATGCCATGGCACTCTACCAAGGGCGATAAAGTGAGACTGTCTCAAAAAAAGAACTTAACTAGAATTATTATACTCTTGTAGTAATTTTAAAAATTATACTCAGTGCTGAAAATGTACTCCTACAAACCAGACATCACCTTCTTACAGACTGGTGGTATAAAGGGCTGTCTTGCTTCAAACCTTCACATTGCAGGAACATAGCTCGCTTCAGCCTCAAACTCCTGGGCTCCAGTGATCCTCCTGCCTCAGCTTCCCAAGGCTGATTTTTCTAACAGTAGAACCTCTGTAGTTTACCACCTCCCTACATGGATTACCTCCTTAGGTTGACCTAGTTTTCACAGACCAGACTTGGTCGGCATGTGTGTGTCAGTACCGGAGGCCTAGTGCTTCATGTGGACCACCTCTGTATGTTGGCCAGTTTGTTACAGTCCTTTGGGTGGTCAACATACAGAGGTTCTGTGTTTTGTAGAGATGGGGGTCTTACTCGTGGTGAGGCTAATCTTGAAGGCTTAGCCTCAAGCAGTACTCCTACCTCAGCCACCCAAAATGTTAGGATTACAAGATGAAGCCTCAGTCGCTGGCCTTTATTTCCTTGTCCTTGTTATAAGGACACCAGTCATAGCAGATTAGGCCCCACCTGAAAGACCTCATTTGAACTTGATCACTGCTGTGAAGACTCTGTCTGTAGATGAGGTAGGGTTACGTGCTCAGGTACTGGGATTGAGACCTTGTCACGGTGAAGGGACACAATTTACCCCATAAGAGGGGTCTTGCTGGTGAACCTCCCAGAGTTGCTTAGTGTGGTGGAGTGACTCTGACCAGCAAGGAGGCTTGAAGAAGTAGCCTGTGACGCGTCCACCAGCACAGTGCCAGCTTGTTGTATTGTTTCTTTCTCAAGGGTCTTAGGCTTGGTCAACTCTTCTGGCCTCTTGTGAGACGTCTTCAGGATGGATAACTTGATAAAAAGGAAACGAACCTAATCTCATTTAACATATTTATAGTTATGAATCAGAGGTTATGCATTTTAAGCTCTGGAGTCTGACCTGGTTTCAAATCCTGGCTCTCTAGCCCTATGACCGGGCACAACGATTATACCTCTCTGGTCTCAATTTCATCTGTCAGCTGTAGGTCATAATAGTGTCTTTCCCAGAGGATTGCTTGTGGAATAAATGAGATAAGTGCCTGGCCTGTGCATGAGCGCACTAAGTGATAGTTAACAAGAAGGCAGACAGGCAGCCCTGTTGCTCCTAGCAGAGATGGAGACGCAGGCCTGCATCAGAGCTGGGGGAGACAGGTGGCTCGGTGCCTTGCAGTGAGGCTCACCTGCCCAGGCTGCAGGGCTGACTCTGCTGTGGTGCCGGTATCTAGTCCACTTCTGTGTCTGCGCTGTCAATCTCAGCACCCAGCTGGACACCAGACTGCTTTCTTTTCTTCCAACCTGTTTCATATATTGTGTTTTCAGAGCAGGGCTCATATTTTTGTCATTAGAGTACATTAGTGGAAGAGAAAAGGGGGGAAAAAGGTGAATTTGTTTAAGCTCCTAAAGTAATCGATGTGAGTTAACACCTCCACCTGCCGCCGGAATCTGAGCAGTTTTAGTGTTTTCACACATTAGAATTTGGAAATGTGTGATTTATTCCTATTGAAATCAAATTTGTCCACTTATTTATTTTTTTTTTTTGCAAGGGGTAGGGAGAAAATAGGGTTTGCCCTCGTTGATGTTTGACGGATAGAGTCAAATGCTATACAGACACATTTTTCCTGTTAGCGTTTACTGGAAAATATGGAACATGTTTGTGTGTGGATTCGAGCTGTCCGTGTTGGTTGTAGATCATTATTAAACAACAAAGGGAGGGTTAAATCAGAAACACACATTGGTATGCTCCAAGACATGTTAATAGGTCAGGATACCGGGCTATGGTTTTGTAACTTTTATGTATTTCTGAAATCTTGTTTATTTATAAACTTTAAAAAGCGAGGCAAGGGTTTTGACAACTTTCAAAATACTTGGCCATGATTTTTTCAGAATCATGGACGTGCAGTTTGTGTGCTGGGGGCCGTGGGGGGGGATTTCAGGCCCTGAGTACACAGATGAGGGAAGCTTCTAACAGAATAAGGAACACGGGCAGTTGTGTAAAGGCATTTGAAGGCATAGAACTGATTTCTAAATGGGGAATTTAAGGAAACTGTACCTTTTCCTCCTTGAAAGATAAAATTGATTTTTTTTTTTTTTTTTTGGAGACAGAGTCTTACTCTGAGAGTGAGTGCCATGATGTTCATCATAACCTCGAAGCTCACTGCAACCTCAAACTCTTGGGCTCAAGCAGTCCTCTTGCCCCGAGCAGCTGGGACTACAGGCACCTGGCACCATGCCTGATAGTTTTTCTATTTTTAGTAGAGATGGGGTCTTGCTGTTGCTCAGGCTGGTCTTCAACTCCTGAGCTCCAGCAATCCACCTACCTTGGCTTTCCAGAGTCCTGGGATTAAAGGCATGAGCCATTGCACCCTGCTGATAGAATAGATTTTTGACAAAATAAGATGAAGGAGAAAAGTCCAAGTAAAAGGTGTGGCATATACCAAAATGGATTACCTGGTTTGATGCATAAAGTTTAGAGATAATGTTGGAAAGACAGAGTGGAACCAACCGTAGATGGTCGGTAACGGCAGGCTAAGGGGTTCCAACTCTGTAGTAGAGAATTAGAAGCAGCTGCCTTGAGGAGGCTCCATAGACGGCTAGTCTGAGAGTGGGAGATACTGAAGACAGTCTGGGGACAGGGCCAGTCTTTCAGGAGCTTCTGTAGTATTCCTAGTTTGCAGTTGCAAGGGCCTGAATGTTGTTACTGAAAGCTACAATGCAGCCTGGCGTGGTGGCTCATGCCTATAATCCCAGCACTCTGGGAGACCTAGGCAGGTGGATTGCCTGAGCTCAGGACTTAGAGACCAACCTGAGCAAGCATGAGACCCTTCTCTAAAAATAGCTGGGCATTGTGGCAGGTGCCTGTGGTCCCAGCTACTCAGGAAGCTGAGGGAAGAGAGAGGCAAGAGGATCACTTGGGTCCAAGAGTTTGAGGTTGCTGTGAGCTGTGTTGATGCCACAGCACTCAACTACCCAGGGCCACAGAGAGAGACTCTGTCTCCAAAAAAAAAAAAAAAGCCTAGAATGCAGAGAGAATGACAGGATGTGTGACTGCTGTAAAAGGATTATCGGTCGAATTTAATGCATGTTAGCATCTGAAAAAGGGAATCAAAGTGGCTTCTGTGTTTTGATCCATGTTATCTGAGGAGACTGGATGAGATCGGCAGATCAACAAATGTAAAAAATACAGAAAGATGTTAACTGTTGGACGTGTTGATGCTGAGCGGGCAGGCTGAGGCTGCGGCATCCCGGTGGATGCACCAGCAAGACAGCTGGAAAGGTGAACGTGACTTAGAGGAACAGAGGTTGGACTCACTCTCCTTGACAAGACAGTTGTCAAGATTGCTGAGTGCTGTGGGCCGGCTGCGATTTACAAGAAAACAACAGTTTCAAACTTTAGGATCTGGAGGAGGACGTGAAAAGAGAAAAAAAGTGAAAATGAGCTTCCTAGAGCAGAGAGGAGGAGGATATTAAGAACGAAGTCAGTGGTTGACAGTCTAGAGCAGCAGTTCCCAACCTGTGGGTCGTGACCCACAGGAACTGTATTAAAGGGTCACAGTGGCATTAGGAAGGTCGAGAACCACTGGCCTAGCGTGTCTTGGTGAGACTAAGGAGACTGGTCACCTTTCAGAGAAGAGTTTTTGGCACAGAACTTGGGAGTTCAGATCAAAGTGAATGAAGTTAAGGTGTCTATGTGTGTTTAAAAGAAACTGCTTTTATTGACTTTTTTTCTCTGAAAATTTCTGGAATTTCTTTCAAAAATCACATACTTTTTTGTAACCTAGAAACTGCTTCCGAAAGAGAAATCTTTATGCTTTTAATGGAAGGGCTGTTGCGTGCTGCTGGGAACTTTCTAAAGCAGCGATGATTAAATTTTGGTTTTAATAAGAAAGGGCAGGGCTTGCAAGGGACCCAACAGGTGCTTAAGTAGTTTTCAAATTGCTCTTTTGAAGTGCAGCATCTCTTAACGATAAAAGGGCTTTTAACAAAAGGCTCAATAAACACTTACGGATCACCTGATACCAATTAAAAATTGAAACATCACTTTTCAGAAGTTATAACCGAAAATCTAACAACCAGCAGTGTAAGGGGGCTCTGTTACCTAGAAATTTCTGTAAGTTCAACTCAGGTTTCCTAAGTGCTCCTGCACTTGAAAATCCTCGAAGTCACCTTTCCTTACCGTCAGCAGGTAACAGACGGAAACTGTCACTGAACGCGGCAGGCTGCCTGTTATTAAATTTGCTCTTTTTTTTTTGCCCTTTGCCTTTCCTTGCTTTCATCAATGATGCTATATGAGACTTTTTATTTTTGAAAACTAACTCATCAAGTCTTTATTGAGTCTTTCTGGCGCTAGACACTCCGCTGGTTCCAGGAATACTGAGATGAATGATACAATTTCTATGCTTGAGGCGCGTTGCAGGTTAGTTGGGGAAGCAGAGAAGTAAACAGATCAATCAACATTCACCCACTCTAGGGTATGAACAAAACGCCGTGGGAGCACCTGGAGGGAAGGCAAGCAGGAGAAGGAACGGGAAGAAAACCTGCATTTGTGAATTAAGTTAAACACTGGGCAGCAACCTTCGTGATTCACAAACTGAGAAATTATTCTGAAAGTTCTATTTCCTTTATTAGATTCCTGTCAATTCTGACAGCATTTTTTAAAGAAAAGAATGCCTCAATTAGTCACACAAGTACACTTCAAATTACGTAAGTAGTTACGAGTTAAGACTGATACTCTGTGGCACTGCAGTTAAATTTCTTCTTCACTTGTCTACGAGGATTGACTATTCAAATGATGGTTTTGGACATTGGTATTTATCCTCATTATTTAGTATTTCCATTGTATTTTCTTGTGGGGGGACATGGAATGTAGATGTACATCGACCCTTGAACAATGGACAGGTTAAGGGCACTGACCCCCGTGCACTCAAAAGTATACTTTTTGACTTCCCCCTAAACTTTACAAATACAGCCTGTTGTGGACTGGAAGCCTTAGCAATAATGTAAAGAGTCAACTGGGGTGTCTAGCATGTATATGTATGACATATTGTATTCTTACAATAAAGTAAGCTACAGAAAAGAAAATGCTATTAAGAAAATCATTGAGAGAAAATGTATTTACTATTAAGTGGACGTGGATCACCATAAAGGTCTTTCAGCCTCATCCTCCTCATGCCGGGGTGGGGAGGTGGTGCTGGTTGGAGGGGAGGGTATTGGTCTCACTGTCTCAGGAGTGGTGAGGCTAAAGAAAACCCATGGAGAGGTGGACGCACACAGGTCACACCATACTTACTACCCAGGGGCCTTCTGTAGCTACACTGTTCTTAAGGACATGGATTGTGTATGTTTTATCCACTTTTAAAAGCAGCTACCCATGAGAATATAAATGTCTTAACTCAGTAACTAAGAAAATGCCATGAAGCCTATGTTAACCAGTTTGATGAAAATATTTCAAATGATATATAAAACCAGCACATTGTACCCCATGATTGCATTATTATACACAGCTATGATTTAATTTAAAAAAAAATCTACCCATGATTTTAGGCTCCTGGCACAGAACCCTGTTGATTATAGGCACCTAAGATGTATGGCTGAGAGAGTGTTGAAGCAAACAGGAGTGAATATGTAGATCTTCAAATAGTTCCTTTTTTGGTTTTGTTTTAGAATCTTCTGAGAGTCTAAGACAATCAAAGATCTTTAGATTCTAAATAATTAATGTAAATATTCAGAAATATTCTAGGGTCCTCATGTGTCACCCCAGTCAATGTGATTTTTAAACCTGTAAACAGGTGTATAAGGAGGTGACTGTGTTCATTGCCAAAAGATTTTTCACGTTATAAAAGAATTCACCAAGGGCTCCCTAAATGAGGTGGTTTACCCTGTGCATTTAAGTGTTCGTTTCCAGACCATTAACCCCTTGACAGTGGAGAAACAGAGCGCTGAAACCAGAACTCTCAACCAGAGTCTACAGTTTCATTGTTTATAATGGGGCAAAAAGGATAACTGGTTTTTTTTGATTCAATATTGATTGCTGGGAAAATGTTATTTCATTTTCCTGCCACTTCATGAGATAAAGTAGGTTGTTCTGGGTAAGTTTCATAATCAGAGCAGTGTGTGAGGCAATGCACCTGTCTGTGATGATGTAAATAACACTCCATCAGCCTGTGTATCTCAGGTGAGCTATATGTGGTCTTGGAATGTGCTGCCAAATTGAATGAAGGGTAGCCAGGGAGGAAGACGCCACCATTACAGGAAGAGCTGATCAACCCAGTGTCTGCAGACTGTCTTATCCTAGGGCAGTTGACGTGGTCCAGTCACAGAATGTTAGTACAACAAGTGAAACGTTTCTAATATAAAGTAGGTTTTCAGTTGAGATTTAGGTCGGTATAGTCTGAATTAAAGAGTTTGAAAGTAAATGAAATCAATGTAAAACTCTAAAATTTAGAGGGATGATTAAAACCAGAATTATCCAATTTATAGTTGTAGCTGCCTGAATATTATTAAGGCTTTCTTAAGTTATAATGGGCTTAAAAGCTTTCAAATTTTGAGATTGTTTAATAATGATTCGGATGAATCTTAATTTTGGCATCTCTAGATTTAGTTTGTAAACTGGCTGCTTCTCTGGTAATTAGAAAGCAATAGAAAATATTGATATAAATTGAGCCAAAATTCTATCGTATTAATTCCAGTTACTTCCTAGTAGAGATTAATTACATAAAAGTAAAATGAATTTTTTAGAAATGTTTTAGAAACATGTTTTAAAAATCATTTCTAAAAACCTCATCTCAAGGATGAGAAGATTTCGGCAGAGGAAATGAATACTTTGATAGAGTACTCCAGAATTTAGAAACATAGTATTAAACAAAAAAGTATGAAAATATAAATGGCTATAAGTCAATTTTTTAAAAAAATCCTATTGCTTTAGATCAGTGGTTCTCAACCTGGGGGTTGCAACCCACAGGAACTGTATTAAAGGGTTGCGGCATTAGGAAGGTTGAGAACCATTTCTTTAGATGTTCTCACAAACCTATTATTCATAGCTTGCTTGCTTTCTCTCTCTCTCTCTCTCTTTGTTTCTTGACAGATCCTCAAGCTATCCCCCTGGGTAGAGTGCTGTGGCATCACAGCTCACAGCAACCTCCAACTCTTGGGCTCAAGCGAGTCTCCTGCCTCTGCCTCCCAAGTAGCTAGGACCACAGGCACCCGCCATAACACCTGGCTATTTTTTGGTTGCAGCCATCATTGTTGTTTGGCGGGCCCAGGCTGGGTTCAAACCTGCCACCTTAGGTGTATGTGGCTGGTGCCTTAGCCACTTGAGCCACAGGTGCAGAGCCTCATAGCTTTTTCTTATGATTCTGAAATTACGCTCCCAGATTGGAGGGAGGAATAAATTCTATACATATACTGAGTCACTGCCATTTGCCCTGAGCCCAGTGGTTTTGAGGCTAGGGTATGAGGCTGAGTTGGGATTCACATCAGGGTTGACTGACATACGAGAAATAATCCACACTTACTGTTTTCTTGAGTAGACTCAGGAGAAAACATACAAGTATCATACCTGGAATATTCAGCATCCTATCATCAGTTCTCTCTCTTTTTTATTTTTTTGTAGCTACAAGGTTTGATAATGTAGCTATAGAGAAGGCTGGTCTTGGATTCCTGGTCTCAAGCAATCTTCCCACTGGGACCTCTCAAAGTGCTGAAATTATAGGCATGAGCCATCCTGCGAGGCGTTTTGTATTTGATGGAAATACTTGTGATACAGGGTTATGTCATCTGAATATTCTCTAAATTAGGATAGTCCTTTCTGTATATATCAACTTAATGTTTTTTCATTTTTGAAGGAACTGAAATGCTGAGAATTTATACACAAAATCTGTTTTTAGAGAAACTCGGAATGCTTTGGTCATGTGTAATGATACTTTTGTTTTGGATATGGGGAGAAGAATGTTCTGAATTAGAAGCTATACACGCTTAAGGAGAGAATACAGAGGTATAATCAGTTCCTTTTACGTATCACTTTCTTTAAAAACAGAGAGAAAGTGGATTTTATTTTTTTTCCTGTGGTCAAAAGATGCATATATCAATGACAGTCAAATGTTAGATTTTGATTTTCTTTCAGACGTATTGGATGAGATTTAAATGTCTTTCATGTCAAAGGCAAGGGTGCCATCTTTGAGTTCCACAATAAAAAGCTGTTTTAAACAACATGGAGTTTCATCGTAATTTTCATTAATAACAGAATTATTTGAAAACAAAACAAACATTTTACACACAAAGAATCACTCCCTAATTGGATCTATAAGGTTGTCTTTCAAGCACGGTAAAGTTTTACATTTTCTAGTAAGGTTTTTATAAAAGAAATTATTTCATAAAATTAGGAGAAATCAATACTAGTACACATAGGTTATAAGGAATCTGGGAAAAATCATTTGTGAAGTTTTATTTTCAAGCAAGACAAATCTGAAGTTTTGTGTGTTTATAAATTTTAGAAACTAAAACTATAATTGTTTAATTTACAATGGTAGGAGCTGATGTGCATTTTTCTAAAAACCATTTATACTATGAAAAGTGTTATTAATATTTGATGCTTATAGGTAAAACTAGTGTATTTTTTTTGAGGTTTACTTGAAAACTTTCCTAGCATTCTCTGCTCCCTAAGATATCTTAACATATCTGAAATTCTAGGAGAGTGTTTTTTTTGATACATACTGGAGGTAAGATCAGTTTTTGTAGTTGTCTCAGACTAGTTGTCTTTAGATGTTATTTCAGCTGCTTCTCTCTGTACTAGTGATTGTATAAAGAAGATTGATAAATCCTTAAGTTCCTTGGGAGTTTTAAAAAAATCCCATAATCTTATACGAATTTATTTTGATGGCCTATACTGTTAATACACATGTAGTTTAGTTTGTCCATTTAATGGAAAATGTCAACAGATTTAACCCACTCTTTTGAGTGAACAGGTATTTAAGGTGAGACCTAATCAATTTGAAATAGAGATGGAACTAAAATCAAATGGAACTTTATTACCCTAATGTACTGGATATTTTTTGTATCATGTTGAATGTCTGTATAAAAGACAGTTAAGATAGAACTGTGGGGCCACCTTTAAACATGGTCCTAGGCAGTCTCTGTAGTTTGCCTGAAATCATTGAACACATTAGATAATAATTCCTGACTGAGTTGGTCTGTTTCTTTCTCTGCCTTTTTTCTTTCATCCTTATTTCTTTTATAAAAATATGTACACTGTTAGAGAATTATTGAAGTAGGTATTTCTTTTATGTAAGAAATGGACTGATCTTAAAACACGATTTTTATTTTAGGACTCAAGGCACTTTTTCAAAAAGAGTGAAATCAGTTATAACTTTGATCCCTAAAATAGCAGCTTCATTTTTGATTATTAGATTTAACTGGTTTGTGTACTTCATTGCTATCCTACTGTAAATCAAGTTTTTTATTATGTGTCTGAAAATTTTACAAATCTATCAGAGCAATGCATTGGGGTATTTCTCATCTCACAGGAATATTTACCAGTATCTGTTTCTTCACTGCGTGATGAACTCCGTCATCCTTATGCCAATAGGTATATTTTTCAATTTCCTGACTTCTGTGGCAGTTGCTACCTAGTTTCTGTTTGAACATTTGTGTTCCCGGGGGACTCACTGTGCAGTCTGTTACGGTTTCCAGGTATCTTCAATAGTCTGTCATACTGAGTGAAAATGTTCTTCCTTCTACATTTTTTCCTTATTAATCTTTGGGAAGCCACAGTAGAGCTGCCAGAATCAACTATTCTCTTTCTAAAGTGATGACCATTCACATATTTGAAAGGAATGGTCCTACCTCATCTTTAATTTTTCTTTTTTGGGTTACATATTCCATTTTTTTTTATGACAGTTTCATATTTAGCTTTAGTAAGCATTTTGGTCTCCTTCTCTTGACACATGCTATGTAAGCAATGCCACATTTAAAATAACATGCCTCAGTTGAATTCCACTAGGATCCCCCTACCCTCGTTGGTCTAGAAAGTATTTTTCTGCAGTTTCATAAACTTTTCTAGCAGCCAGTTTACTGGGCTTGGCAAATACCTTTTAATTAATATTTCCTTTATCTTTTAATTTATATTTCCTTTATCTTTTTCATATATAGTAATATTTTTAAGTCTTTTTGGTGTACTTACTGGTTTCACATCTGGGGATTCATTCATTTATATATGAGCTCAAAAAATAACTTACTGAGCTCCGATGTTGCAGATATTCTGGGAGGTGTTGGTGGATAATGATAATGAAGTCCTAGTACCTGAGTTTTTTTTCCTCTGCTGTTATGTTACATGGATGATACTATCAGGGAAAGGGGAGTGCTGATGAAGATGATGGTAGCTAGTGATTATACAGGGCTTAACAGGTGCTGGCATATTTCAGTTCTCTCAGCAGTCCTTAAGGTACAGGCACTGTTATTCTCGTTTTACAAATGGAGAATCCTGGGCTTATAGAAATAAAGAAACTTACTCCTGGTGAGGTAGTGTGTACTAGAGCTAGCATTGTAGTCTAGACGGTCTGTCTGCAAACTGTATTTTACTTAACCATTCTGTCACCAGACAACATATTAGAGAAATTGAGATAAGGGAGGAAAAGCTTTGTTTTTTTTTTGATAAATGGTGAAGGCTTCCTGAGGCTGTTGAGAAGAGAAAACTACCCCTGGGCAGAGGCACTAAGGTGGAGAAGTAGCAGCCCTAAGAGGTAATCCTGTTTGTGTGGTTAGGCTGTAATGGGACTTACAGGACTTATTGAAGAATATAGGCAGGAAAAAGAGACTGATCATCGTGAGGACCCAGCTGTCATGGTGATATAAGTGACAGGAGATCACAAACAGTTTTGAGCAGGAATATCGTGTAGTCATCTTTCCTGGGAGGTTAGAAGGAAGGATATAGATAAGAATCAGATGAGAGAAAAATTAGGAGCTATTGCAAGTCATCAAACTAAGAGAAATGAGAAGCGGAATCATCAGTTATTTGTAGAAGGAACAGAAAGGGTAAGTACGAAAGTCAGGGCTTTGCTTAAATTGTTTGACTTTGAAACCAAACGGATATTGGGGTAAGCAAGAAATGGTAAGTGCCTATGAAGACGTCGCTACTAGAAATAGTCAGATGTGGATGAGGAAGTGTTTCTAGGGGGATGAGGAGCTGACCTTTAAAAATGCTGAGTTTGATGTACTGGGAAACTCAGGCGGAGCTGTCTAATGGGCAGTTTGAGAATCAATGCTGTAGCTCCGCTGAAAGTTTGGAGGGGTGTGCTAGATGTGAATATTCGCTGCATTGAGGGGAGAGCTGAGAGAACACAGAGAAATGAAGACGGTGCCAGAGAAGCAGAGAACGGACGTAAGCTAGCAGGCAGGAGGGCCTGAGAGATGGAGGGGGCATCGCACAAGCTGCTGGAGTCTCTGGCCTTGGAGGTGACCAAGAGTGTGTTCTGAAAGTAGTGGGTGGCCGACATCGGCTTGACTGTTTTCTTAAGGATTTTGTGTACAATTTCAATTTGAGCCCTTTGTTCATACATTTCCTAAATTTTCATGCTTCATTCCATGAGTATGTCAACCTCAAACACTTAATTTCTAAAACCAGATGCTAATTCCATTATCTCTGCCAAAGGTTCAGATTTACTTTAACAACCAGATCTCTGTCTTATTTTCGTTTCTTTCATCCCTTGGCCTCCATTCTTCATGGTTATTTCTCTGAACATATAAATTTTCACTGTATCTTCAGATGCCTGTCTTTAGAGTTCCTTCTCAGCTAGCATCTTGTAGCTCACAGTTACCTGTGTTTCAGTATCAGGTACCGGCATACACTGACCTCGCTGAGGTTGCTGGAAAGCATTGCTGTTGACCAGAGGTAGTAGAATGCGTCTCGATTTATATTATTTGGTAATGATTTCTTTAAGGTTTCCTGTGTGGTCTTCAGAGTCTTGGAAAGCTGTGGTCCAACATGCCCCGGCAGACAAATTTGTATTGATTAGTAGTCAGATTATTATATTTGACAATAACTCAGAATCATCATCTTTTCTTTTTTTTTCATTTTTTCAAATTTTTATTTTATTTTTGAAATTTTTTATTAAATCATAACTTTGTACGTTGATGCATGGATGGGGTTCAGGGCATTGCTTCGATATACAATGTGAAATGTTTACATTGAACTAAGTAACACATCCATCACAATTAACATGATTTTAATTTTACAAATCTTAAACAAAATAAACCAACTAAGAGGGTGGCTCCTGTGGCTCAAGGAATAGAGTGCTGGCCCCATATACTGGAGGTGACATGTTCAAACCACCTGGCCCTGGCCAAAAACTGCAAAACAAACAAACAAACAAAAAAAAAAAAAACAAAAAACCCCAAAACACAAGAATTCCCTGGGGCTTTATCTGGACCTTACATTTAACATCTGAGGGTAAAAAAAAAAAAAATCTGAGGGTTAAGTGTCCCTCCTCTAACATTTAGGGTCAAGAAATGTTTTATCTTGTATCTGAGTTTTAAAGGGGTCACAGCAGTCAGTGCCGTTGAGATTTATCTGTGGAGCTCTCCCCTTGGAGCCTTCGGGATGTTGACGTTTGTTCTGCTGAAGATAAATATGTTTTTTACTTATTCTGTCCTAGAAGCAAGTGTGAAACCTTGTAGGCCAAAACATTTAATGAACTGCATAGTGGAGAGGTGGCCCAGCAAATCTGAAGCCCCAAAATGCTTCAGGCTGACACGTTGGGTGAATCTGCAAGATAATACTGTCCCTTCCTAGGACAGAATAATGGGCTTCGTTAACTTTTATTATACAGGATGATTCCTCATGGGTACGTGGGCTGAGAGAGGAAAAGGGACTGGTTCAGTCTGAGACCGTCCTTTCCTCCCTCCACGTCCCGTCCAGAGTATCCTGGGAGACCTGGTTAGCTTCAAGTTCATTCCCTCTCTACGCAGATTGTGCCTATTTTTGCATTGCTATAATGAAGCGTCTACTTGGTATTGTGAATATAGACATTAGGTATTAAGTACTATGTAAATAAATACATGAGCAAACTTGGCCTAAAAGGAAGTTTGCCCATTTACAGGTTTTGTTGAGCAGAATGTGCTATTTTTCCTAAGTTCTTCGTTTTAGTAATGACCAGTGAAGGTTTCCATTTAGAGAACATTCTTCTTGTTATAAAACATATGAACCTCAAGATGTTAGGAAAACTTAAATCATTACAAAGTAACCGAACATAACAGTGACTAGAATTCATTCAGCGAAATTAAACTTCACTTCTGGGAATTTCATTTAAAATGGAGAGAATCAACTTGACATACGTGTACAGTGCCACACATGTACCTCACGCTAGAATCAGGCTAATTTAATACTTGTTAATTCTTTAGGGACCACAGTTAGGAAACATCCAGGAAGTCTTCAAAATACTTATGGTTGGACGGTGCCCTGATGACGTTTTTTAAAATGTTATGGCCTCTGAGACATAGCGTGAGTTTGTAATAAGGTAGTCAAGTGCCAGTATGTACGAATTGAATGTTGTCCCCGTTACCTTGAGGCCACCTCAAATCTGTTTCTCCTTCAAGTAATATTAGACCAAGATTGGGGGAAAGGCTTTTTTTTTTTTTTCCTGCCTGTAGTGGTCCCTAAAAATGGGAAAGAACAGGTTTGTTAATTTTCACTTACTAGAAATATTTGGTAGAGATTGGAAAAATTAGAAAGGATGCTACATTGGACGGAGGACTGGGTAAAATGTCTAGGCAAATAAAACTCTTCTGCATGTACCAATCCATATTCCAGGAATAGTTTAGATCAAAATGTTGAAATAGATAAATTATAGCATACGAACATAGGGACAAAGCTCAGAAGAACCAAGATTTTTTCTTTCTTCTTTGAAAGTCTACTTTTTATTTTTTACTTGGCATATAAGTTTTCTGCTTTCCCTAAAGCCATTTTGTGTTTATTGTTATATCATGTTCTTTCGTGAGTTGAGACTGTAGTTCAGGCCTTTTGGATACGGTTAGCTGATACCTCGTAATAATTGTTGAATGTGTTTCTGTAAGTGGGATGGCAGAGGGCCGTTTGAGCTGTTAAACCTGCTGCCCTTGGCAAAGGAATAAAGGGATCCCTTTGTGTGTCAGTGTTTACCTCTGGGGACTCGGCTGGATCATATTCTTCACTGTCATTTACTGGGTCATTTATGTCTTTAGTCATTAAATGCTGTTTTCCTTCTCGGTGAGAGGGAGCACGGTGAGACCATAAGAGAGGACACTGGTATTTCATTTATTCCAGAACATGGAATTGTCTTTTTACAAAATGAAGCTGAGTGCATTAGGTGATCCTAATAACTGTTATCGTTTTGAACTTCGGGTCAGTTGCCTTTTGCTTTCCTTTTTCTCGGTGGTAAGCTCAAGTTTGGTAGCATGTGAGATTCATTTTTGGTTGTGTCTGTTGACCTTTGTAATGATGGAAAATTCTGGGACTTTCTGTCTCTTCTATGTTGGGTGGCATTTTCTCTATCATACCAGGCAGCACACTTGACACTTCCAGGGGAGGTTTGTTTATTTATTTTCATTAAACCAAAACATGATTTCCTTTATTTCCATACAAAAACTTTTTTTTTATTTTTAAATTTCAGGTTAATGTGAGGGTACAAATAGCCAGGTCTAAATATCAGAGGTCTGATTTTCAAGATGAGAGTAAAATCCCTGATATCTCCCCACCCCCCGCCACATCTTATAACTCCGTGCTCCTGTCTCATCTTTTCTACATGAAAATATATATATTTTTTCTGAGCCATAAAGGCTTAACATTTGGACTTTACACATTTGTTTTATTTCTTACTTTAGTGTCATTTCCATAGAGCTGCTGACTATATTATTTATACTTTCAGATAATTAATGAAAAAATAGAATTCCAGATGCTTGCAGATGATCCGTTATTAAAGGAAATTTTGGGGTCATCGTTCACATTGTATGTAGTCTTTTCTTTTGAATGTAAGGATTTCTTTCTCTCTCTTTTTTTTTTTTTTTTTTTTTGAGACAGAGCCTCAAGCTGTCGCTCTGGGTAGAGTGCTGTGGCATCACAGCTCACAGCAACTTCCAACTCCTGGGCTCAAGCAATTCTCTTGCGTGAGCCTCCCAAGTAGCTGGGACTACAGGCACCTGCCACAATGCCTGGCTTTTTTTTTGGTTGTAGTTGTCATTGTTGTCTGGCGGGCCCAGGCTGGGTTTGAACCCACCAGGTCTGATGTATGTGGCCGGCGCCTCCTTTCCATACAAATGCATAACAAAACGTGGCCTTTTTTTCATACAGTGGTCCACATGCTTAGATGATGATCCATGGGGAGGTTAATTGCGAGCTTCTCTAGGTCTTCGGTGACCGTGAACCGGGATGTGGGTGAAGTACCTATGTTTATTTCATGTGTTAAACGTTATCAAGAGAAAACATTTCCTGGTATGATCGTGGATGTTTTATGGACTCTAAAACTATTTGTTAGTGTAGCTGTGGTCGCTCATTGTTGCTTAGTGAATACTAAGGGATGTTAAATAGTTTTAACCATCACTCACTTTCTTACACTGAGCCTGTTAGACTATTATGTTGACATGGGGCTTGTTCTAGAAACAGATCGGTTTTGTGCCTCAGAAACTACAAGCTATTTATAAGTTAATTTAATATGAAAATTAAAAGTAGCCCATTTCTGTGCTAAGTGGGCTGCCATAGATGACTTCTCAAATCTGAAAGAGTTTTTTGGGGCCAGGGCCAGGTTTGAACCTGCCACATTCGGTATATGGGGCCAGCCAGTGCCCTACTCCTTTGAGCCACAGGCACCACCCAATGACACTTCTTCTTTTTTTTTTGCAGTTTTTGGCCGAGGCTGGCTTTGAACCCGCCACCTCTGGCATATGGGGCTGGTGCCCTACTCCTTTGAGCCACAGGCGCTGCCCTAGATGAGCTTTCTTAATCCTGTTATGCACATGCTTTCACTTTTGCTGAGTGAAGATAAACTTACCAAATTCACAACAGGTACAAAGTTAAGACCCAACCTTTCCCAAAAATTAGTCTAATGGGCATTCTACAGGGGTTAAGTAGTATTTCACTTAGGTTTTAGAATTATTATTTTTTTAATGATTTTATTTATTTATTTATTTGAGAAAGAATCTCACTCTGTCAGCCTGGCTTGAGTACCACGGTGTCATAGCTCTCAAACCCTTGGGCTTAAGTGATTCTCTTGAGCTTCAGTGTCTGGAATACCTGGGACTACCGGCACCTGCACAATGCCCAGCTAATTTCTCTTATTTTTAGTAGAGATGGGATCTCACTCTGCTCAGGCTGGTCTTGAACTCCTGAGCTGAGGCAATCCATCCGCCTCGGCCTTCCAGAGTGCTAGGATTACAGGCATGAGTCACTGTGCCTGGCTGGCCTAGAATTATATATATACAACAACCTAGATGTGAAGAAAATTGTAGACTTACAGCATCTACAGTATTTCTTAGAAATGATCGGCCGGCCCCTGTTTGAATATTCCCTTTGAAAGGAAGGCTACTAGTTGAGGACTGCTAGTCTTTCATTTTTGAAAAATTCTGTTTATTTGATCACTTTTTTTTCAATTGGAAGATAGGTTTTTTTCTGGGGTGGTGTCACCTTCAACTGTCTAATTTCTCTAATGTGGTAGATCCTATCAGATTTAACATTCCTCCTAACCATTTAGAGAACATTATTTGAGATCCTTTTTTCTCCTGGTGGTCTAGTTAATTTCTAGTTTATCATAGTCCCTTTTGAAAAGGGATATTCTGAACTAGACACTGGTGGGACTGTATTACCTATTATTACTTTTCCTGAAAACTACATTTAATTTTATATTTTTATTATTAACCCTGAACATATTTATCTATTTCTAGGTACAGTATTGACCTTTCATTATCTTGTGACTAATTACAACACTTGTGTTTTCTATTAAGCCAGCGCCTCCCTCCTCCTTCAAGTTGCAATTGATCTGTGGACCTGGATTCTAGGCTTTTATAATCAAGCAAATTAAATATCACCTGCTTGCATTGATCCTTTTTAGTAGCCTGTTGAAAACTTTTTGACTCTCGAGACAGCAAATAGGGGAGTGAATGACTGTCAGTTTTAGGCCATAAAAATTTCACAAAGGTTCTGACCCTACTGTTCTTCTTTCACAACTTTTATTTTCCTAGAACTAAAAGATTTAGTTCTGTTGATGAGGAAAATGAGGCAGAGAAAGATTAATTTGTAGGTTCACTTGCTCGTTTCTTGATTCAGTAATGTATTCAGTTCACAAGTTACGTGCTAGATGCCTGCTATGAGATAGGGAGGTGGGAGTTTTAAAAAGGACAGATGTGGTCCCTGCTCTGTACTTACAACTCTTGCAAACTGCTATACGATTTTCCTTGAAAGGACTGTTAATGGACTGTTACTCAGTGTTACAAAGGAAGGAGCTGGTAAGGCCTGGGAAGACACGGGGAAGCCTTACCTGCATGTTACTGAAAGAAGCCGATCTGAGAAGACGACGTGCTGTATGATTCCAACTGTGTGACATTCAGGAAAAGGCACAGCTACTCAGTTGGGAAAAATCAGTGGTTGGGAGGAGTCTGGAGAGGAGGAGAGTTGACCTGGCAGAGTGCAGAGGGTATTGGGGCACCCTGTGTGATACTGTAGCACTCGTTACTTGTCATTGTCCCCAAACCAGCAGAAGGAGCAACTCAGTGAAGCCTAAAGTAAACTCCGGACTGTGGGTATGGAGAGTAATGATGTTTCACTGCAGATTCAGGGATTGTGACAGATGTAACACTGGGGTGCAGAATGTCTGTAACTGGAGACCTGCTTCCCCTGTGGGGCAGGGAGTGCCTGAACACTCTGTAGTTGATAGAAGTTTTTCTGTGAACCTCAAGTGCTCTAAAAAAAAAAATCCTATTAAAATATACTCATATATCCTGTATTTCCCCCCTTTTGGTGAGGTCTACCGAGATCACTGGGGCCTCAGGAAATACCAGACTAATACTCAAATGCTCGTAATGACGGATCCCCCTGATATACAGGTCTCACTATCAGCCAGTGATGCCAAGGAAAATGTTCTCCGTAATTCTGTGGGAAATCTGACTTTTCAGTAACTATTTCTTTCAAATTCCCTGTAGCAAATGGAGAATTTGACAGTCTTACTAAAAGTAGGTGATACGTTCCTGAAATACAGGGAGTCCATAAAGTTCGTGTGCAGTTTTAAAACCGTTGGCTATTCATGGACACCTGTAGTTTTACAAAAATGCCTGTGACTGTCCTTCCAGCCGAGGCACAGTGGTTTCGTCCCCAGGACAGCTGGGCACGTCACACTGTGTGGGACTCATTTCTCACGATGGCTGTGATGACGTGATGAATCAAATCATCCTCATCTTTACACAGCCTGGGGCTGATCGACAGTGTGCAGGCAGGTGTGGGAGAAAATGCCAGAAAAAGGCAAAAAAGAAGACAGAGGGCGTTTTAAAAGACTCCTTTGAAAATAGTAGTAAAGAGAGCCTAGAGTATTCTGGCACTTTTAACTTTTATTGTTTGACGGGACTGAAATTAACCTGCGGCGTTTCTCCTGTTTCCGAGAGATGATAGGGACCATACGTTCTCTTTGCTGAATGTTATTTTATGTTTTGAAACATTTTATTTAATAACCTAGTGGGGAATCTTTCTAAAATACATTCCACATTTACCTTCATAATTGAAGTACTTTGGATTTATCGTTTCACAGGATCCTGTCTTTTGAATAATTGGATGTTACCATTTGCTGTAACATGTAGACACATTTGGGAGCATTTTGTGTGTGTGTCAGAAACTTTCTTCCTACACAAAGTAGCCCCTGGCTGTTAATTGGATTTCGATATTTTAAAATATATCTTTGATTTTTTTTTTCTTTCACAATTAGCCTGCCGGGTGTTACTTTTCACTGTTTATAGAAGTACTAGTCTTCCCCAGATTTCCTAATTTGTTAAATCTTTCCTTTGGAATGAAACATTAGTTACCTTGTTAGCGTTTCTAAGTTTGAGCAAACAATTATCATAGGTATTTTCCTTAGCTCAGAGAAGGGTATGGATCGGTAAAAAATCTATAGTTGGAGAATATACAACTATTTTAGGATTTGAACCTTTTGGTAATTCTCAGTATTTCTCTTTCTTATTTTGGCCTTGTTTTCTAGTCCAGAATCTCTTCTTATACTTCTCATCTCTTCCCCTGTTCACCTCCTTTCCCTTTAAAAAAAACAAAACAAAACAAAACTGTGTTAAGTCCTGGTCTGGTTGCTAG
Organism: Otolemur garnettii; assembly: GCF_000181295.1. Taxonomy (NCBI): domain Eukaryota; kingdom Metazoa; phylum Chordata; class Mammalia; order Primates; family Galagidae; genus Otolemur; species Otolemur garnettii. The sequence goes on along the minus strand of NW_003852402.1, from coordinate 35,540,676 downwards.
CTATTACTCTGTTATTCTATCTCATAGGCATTTTGGTCTGAGTCTTGCAACCTGTATTACAGAGACTTGAACTCTAAAGAGAGGACACACTGTGTGCAGCAAGCTGAGTGCCTTAGCTCGAGTCCAGAGCCCTCGTGTGGTTTGGTGGCTGGGCTAGGGGAGAGTGGACCTTGAAACATTAATGAAAACTTTACAGTATTTGGTTCAGGATAGTTCTGGAACTCTGTGCATACAGTAAGCACTCAGTAAAAATGTTTTGAATAGAAATGAAATGTTACTTATGCTGTTTAGATGAAAAGTAATTTATATCACATAAGAGTATGCATAAAAGAGGAGGGTTGCCAATATTTTATGTAAGGAAAAGATACAGGATGGATGACAAATGAATAGGAATTTAATGCTTATAAAATTTAATAAAAATAAGTGACCTGGGATACAGCTGTTTGCTAGAATGTTAGAAACTAATGCCCTAGTTGCTGTGAGTGGTGATCATTGAAATTGGAAAATATAACATTCAAATACTAGTTAAGTAAGGGAGAGGCTAATTATGTATAGGATTATTTTGTTTTATTTTTATTTCTATTTATTTTTTTGAGACAGAGTCTTACTTCCTCGGTAGAGTGCTGTGGTGTCATAGCTCACAGCAACCTCAAACTCTTGGGCTCAAGTGATTCTCTTGCCTCAGCCTCCCCAATAGCTGGGACTACAGGCACCCTCCACAACACCCTGCTGTTTTTAGAGGCAGGGTCTGGCTCTGGCTCAGGCTGGTCTCCAACCTGTGAGCTTAGGCAATCCACCTGCCTTGGCCTCCCAGAGTGTTAGGATTGCAAGCATGAGCCACCATGTCTGGCCTTATAGTTTTATTTTAAAGAATCTTTTAAAAGGAGCTCTATAAGCAGTTTAGAAGCCACCATATGTTTCATTGATTTAGCTCTTCTTTTGACAAGAAGCTAAGAGGACTTCCTTAAATTGATTTCATTTAACATCTACAGTAACTTTTATTTCAAAAAATTGTTGAACTATGAATAGCACTGGGAATACAAGTATTTATGATGGGAAGAAGTGGTTGGCATGAGGTGAGTTTCTAATTGTCTTGTATTTGCATTGAACGAGAACAGGAGGGCGGACAGGACTCCTGGTTTCAAGTCCATTCATTCCCTGAAGGCACCGGAGAGCCAGGGGAACAGTGAGGCTGCTGTAAAAGCAGCTTTGATTTCTCAATTCAACAACGTATTTCTCTTTTTTCTTCAACTACTTCAACCAGTAGTTTTCTGTCACTGGTGCTAACTTTTCTGCTTTTTCATATATTTCTTCGGTAATTGCTTCCTTTTCTAATCCCTTGTCTTCCAGATAGTCTATTATTTCTGCCACCAGGTAGGAGGAGGAAGAAGTGTACTATATATTAAAATGAATTCTCTCCCATATGTGCATGTATTTACATATGCTACATAAACCTCATCATTCAGATAATCAGATGGGATATTTGAACACTGATCTTTTAAGAAATGAAAATTTTCCTATAGTAGAATTTTTTTTGTTTGTGTGTGTGAGGTTTTATAGTGTTATTACCTTTCCTTAACATCTTCCGATTTGTTCACTCTGTGATAGAAAAAAAAAATCCACAAAAGTCCTACCGGGTTGATGGAGATTAACTGAGTTTCTTCAATGCCAGTAAATGAGAGATTAAGCACAAATAATAATGAACCGAAAGTTCTAGTGTAGTTAAAAAAAAAATCACTTCAGAATCATGATTATTGTACGTAAAAGGGAAACAGGTGCTGGACTTGGAGACATTAGTACACATCATGTTGATCTCCAGAATTGATTTTTTTTTTTTTAAAGCATGTTTATTTCAATTCACTAATCCTTCCTGGCATATAATTTAAATGGTGTTTATATGAGCCCCTGTTTCACTGTGGTGTGAGCGTTCACAGCAGTGTCATGTGTATCCCGGGCTCCTCTGGCTCCTCCTTTCTTCTTTTGTGGATAAGGGTCTATGCAGGACACACCGACATGCTATTTTCATAGGTTAGAGCACAGGAATACCACGTCGATGTCCCCATAATTCAGGGGTCCTCAAACTTTTAAACAGGGGGCCAGTTCACTGCCCCTCAGATCGTTGGAGGGCTGGACTGGGGGCCTGGGGATGAGTCTGCTGCTAAGCAGGACAGGCAGCAGGGGCAAAAACACCTGGCGGGCTGGATAAATGTCCGAGGTGGGCCACAGTTTGAGGGCACCTGCCACAATGACTCTGCGTGTGCTCTTCTGATTTTTCCCTTTGTGCTACTTTTTCATGGCTCTGAAGATTTTACCTGTTTCCTGCTATATTTTAAAGTCCGCAGTGTAATTCTTATGGTGGGCTGAGAGAGTTTTAAATTTGCATTCCATTTTGAATCATTTGCTCGCATGAAAGGACTTGCCAAGGTGGGGAGCCTCAGTCCTGTTCAGATGTAAATCTGCAGCATCATTTGCTTCAAATCAGCGCACATCTTTGGCAGTAGAAAGTATTTCTTAATTACTGGCTGAACTGACTGTCCCCCCAGCTCCTCCCACCCAGGTTGAATGTACCTGGCCTTCTTGATGAGCTATTGGAAAGTCTCTATGACAGGGCTGTGTAACATACACTCTAGGTTACTGGGGATTGGAACGTTTCGTTGGTGACAACCTGTGTGTGAGAAACTTTCAAACCCAGTGCCTGGAGCCCTGTCCATATTTGTGACATGTTGAAACAACTCGGTTCCCTCTTCTCTGATAATTTGCTGATTAGGTCAACTATTAAATATTTTAAGTATCTGTTTTAGAGAAAATTTTAGGGAGCTTTAATTCATCTGTCTTATTGATGCAGATATTAAAGGGTAAAGAGTTTAAATAGTTTGCATCAAGTAATTCTTAAAACTGTTGATATTTTATCTCAAATCTGGCTCTCTCTAATTAGGGGGCAAAATTATAACATAGATAGGTCTAATATAAATGAATCATCGCTAGGAATATTAGGAATAAGAGAGAAAACAAAAAAAGGATTGAAAATTAGCCAACCATAGTATCTGAGTTCAGTAATGGTAGTAAACTGGTTTTCTTTTGTGTAGAGTTGAAAACCTGCAGGGTGCAATTACAACACCTCCCACATTCCTATATTATGTAAGTCAAGCAAGAGGGAGGTGAGCTACATTTAACCGTTTAACCGAGCAGGTACCCATTGTCAAAGCAGTTGGGGAAAATGGGATTCCAAGAAGTTAAGGAAGTAGCCCAAATTCATGTATACAATTAGTAAGAGACCTAGCTGGGACAAGATTCCTACTTGCTGGCTTTCAAAACTTGCACTGTTCTTTGCATCAAAATGATTGTCTTTTAAAGAGAAGAGGGAAACACCTCTGCAACGTTTATGGGTTTTGAATAACGCAGGTTAAACTTTATTTGACCACATTATAGGAGAATACATCAGCGATGCAGAGTTTTATGAGAAGGTGAAGAAGCTTCTTACAGGGCCGGATTACCTGGTAACCATGTTTGTATACCATGTAATTCCAGGATGAGCATCTTAAATGCTCTGCACTCTGTATGACCTTGATATAGTCTAGAGAGTTACTCTTTATAAAAAAAAAAATACTTAAGCACTTACTGTGATGACTTTGCTAGATTGGCTAGAGGAAAAAGAAACATCATAAAGGGTTTCTGTTCTTAAAACGTTTGCAGCTTAATGGTGGTACACTATTATACTCATAAAAACCCTTGGACCAAATTCATAGTACCTGAAAATTTGGTAAATCGGGTGTTGTACAGCACAGACAACCAGTATGGTGACTTAAGGGAAAAACCTGCCCATTTAGATGTTAGTATAATAAAAACACTGAAATTCAAGAAGTTCTTATTTTCAGGGACAATAATACGGAAAATTACATTTTACTTAATATAGCGACAATATAATCAAAAGCATTCATTGAGAAAGTAGTAATACGCTCAGTATATTTCAGGGAAACGGAAATGGGAGTGGTAATTAGACCCTGATAGCATCAAATTATAATAATGCGAGTACTTTGCCTAATAAAGTGTTTAACGTGCAGGTCAAAATAACCGGTGATTTTTCTAGGTGGTAGTACGATTGTCCAGGTTAGGCAGTGAATCTTAAAACACTTTAAATTTCCTCAGTACACTAAGGTTTTATCAGTCCCTTTTTAGTTTTTGTGGTTTGGTTTTCAGTTGAGAAACCAGAAGCATAATTGATTCAGAAACCTTTTCAGGGTCCTCATGTTCAGAATAAGACCCAAACCACCTTCCTTGTGCTTGAGAAACAGTATTAAAATTTGAAGGACCATCAGTTTTCCTTACTTCTCTATAAACTTATGGATGGTAGTTTGCCTGTGCAGTTTGGGAGTAGCAAATCTGAGATTATCTGTTAAGGCTTCGTTTGTTTGAGTTAGGTTTTTGGAGTGGGTTTTCATTTTCGTTTAAAAGGGAATTTACATCATCCAGGTTTTTGGTAGGTATATTAAAAATAAATTACTGTGAAGAGATCATTGACTTGAAGGAAAGAGGCATCAAAGTAGTCCCAGCTCTGTCATAGAAATTAGTACCAGTAAACATGCCATTAACAGATTTTGGCAAATGTCACTGCTGATTAATTCATAAAACTTTAGAAAAATTCTACAAAACCACATAATGCTGTTTATCATTATTTTGGGGTTTTGTCCAAGTTAGTAAACTTTAAGATTATGTGAATTCACATATAAAGTCCGTAGGATAGTATCTGGCATATAGCATGGGCTATGACAGTGCTCGCTAAGTAAGTAAATATTACCTATTTAACAGTGATACGTGGTCTGCACTTTACAGGTTTTACAGTTCTTCAAGGGAGAAGAAATACAGATAAATTTTTAAAACTCAATATTCTGAATTGCCAAATTGAAAAATAGAATTTATAAATATTAAATCATCTTTTAAAATATAGTTACCTTTGCTTTTATTTTGCCTTTTCATTTCAATTTAACTGATGTTATTTTGAAAATAGAAAGCCGATATCAGTGAAAATAGAGACTGGGCATGGATCAGGAGACAAAAAAGGTCAGGTCTGGGAGTATTTGTAAGTCATTTAATGTTCATGTTCCTAAAGAAAAAAAGTGTGTCCCCTAGTATTGAAACTCTGTGTAGGGGCCATGTCTGTCATTTGGATTTTAAATTGCATCCTTTTGGGCACTTGGTCGTATTTGAGATTTGTTCATTCAGCGAATTTATGTAGTGGCTACTGTGTCTCAAGGCCTAGGACGGTTTTGCAATGCTTTTATTATTTGTGAGAAGTTATGTTAAAGGTACTCTTTCAGGATGTGTATGTGTGTGTATAATGCCCTGTAGCTCTTTGAGTCTAGTGAGTCACAGTCATTACATATTATCGTTGTGATTGGTGCTGTAAGGTGAACCAAGGAGACCGTATCTACTCAGGTCTCAGGTGGGCTGCTGAAGTCACCTGGAAGCTAAACTTTGAAGCATGAGAGGGCGTCAGACAGGACAGGTGGGTGGAGTTGAGATGAGGGGAATTGCTTTAGAGGCATTCTGCAGAGATGCAGAGGGAGGTAAGAACTCTGTAGCCTTCAGGGGAAGGATAAAAGCTGTATGTGCCTGGGGGTTTGGTATTGAGGGAGAAGTGACTTCAAAAGTAGCCAGAAGGGTGAGCAGAGGCCAGATAATCCTGAACCAGGCAGGTGATAGTTAAAGGTTTTCCTTTTTTGTCCCAGGAGCATTGGGACACATTTAAAAACACTTTAGAGATTGGAGTGGCAAGATGAGATTGGCCAATTTGCTGAGGAAGTAACCTGAGAGTTTTGGGTTTTCTGTTTGTTTTTTTCCCTTTAAGGGGGATTTGTTTTTTTAAAAATTTTTTTTAATTAATGCATTTATGGGGTACAATGTGCTGATTTCATATAGAATTAGCAACACTTATATCACACTGGTTAATATATCTCATCTCGTTTACTTAGTTATTGTGTTAAGACATTTATACTCTCTGCTAATAGATCCGACATGGACCCTTGCATTATGCACCATAGGTGATTTTTAAATGTTGAATGGGAACTGTGAGATTTAAAAGAGCATTTTCATAAATTAATCTTCCCTGTCTCACATTGAATTATACTATATTTTTATAACTGTACCTTTGTTTGACACAATGTTTATTGATCCTTAAATCTTGAGTCTTATTTAGCTCACTATAAATGTCTCTGCAGTGTGAGTGGACTCGCTGTTTTCGGGCCCCATTGAAGTACATGGTATCTTGGCATTTAGTTTTTTCTTTTTTTTTCTTTAGACAGAGTCTCCCTTTGTCATCCTTGGCAGAGTGCTGTGGCATCATAGCTCACAGCAACCTCAAACTCTTGGGCTCAAGTGATCCTCTTGTCTCAATTTTTCTATTTTTAGTAGAGACAAGGTTTTGCACTTGCTCAAGCTGGTCTTGAGCTCAGGAAATCCACCCACCTTGGCCTCCTAGAGTGCTGGGATTACAGGCGTGAGTTGCCAAGCCCGGCGTATCTTGGCATTTAGTGTTGAGAGTAATTCATTGGTGTTGCTAATATTCATTTAGAAATACCTGGATATGATTGTTATTAGGACATCAGATAACGATGGTGTTTCCCTATAGAACAGTGTGACCTAGTAGCCCTTTTTCCTTCCTAGGCCATCTTACCCTGCCCTGGTGTCTCCCAGGAAATGTACCGTGTGTCTTTGTTTTTGTTTTTCTATTTAGTGTATAATTGATCAAGCAATAGCTTTTATTTTTATGTGTTAAAAATTACATGTCAAGTGAAAAATTAGAAACAATCTAAATGTCAGGTGAATGGATTGTAGAATCTTCATGTATTGGAATACCCGTTAGTAGTTAATCATGAAAAAGGTATTTAAATATGGATAAGTCTCGGAAACCTGTTAGATAAAAATACAAGGTGAAGAATGCTTATGATAAATAACTTAAATGTGCACAAAACTATCATATATTTTACATGGAAAAATATTTAATTAGTAAAACTATAAAATAATCGGGTACAAAGCCATACTAACTTTAAGATGGTGGTAACCTTTGCAAGGGAAAGTGAGGAATAGGATTAGGTTAAAAGGTATATGTATCTCATTTCTGAATAATGAAAAGTATATATATCTCATTTCTGAAATACACCAAAAAAATGGATGTTTATTCTGGGTGGTGGTTGATATATGTGAAATATCAAATAAGTGGAAAAAAGATATCAAATAAGTGTTAAGTAACAGCTGATTAAAAATGGCTTGACTGTAACACGGCTATTATTAACAACCAGTTAAGAGACAGGACATCTTCCGCCTTCTCTTTCAGTGACCCCTGATGATACCAGGGATTCGTGGCTGGTTCCATTTTGTGTGTCAGCATTTTCTGTCATATTTGTAAGGTGGCTGCAGCTGTAAATGCCAAATTTTCACAGGATGTCACCCAAGGTGGGAAGGAGGAAGGGTGAGAACACATCTTACCAGAGAGAAAACACTTCACAAAACGGTCTATTATGTCTCCTTGATCAGAGCATGAGCTGAGTCTGCTCATAGCCTAAGGCAGGCGTCCTCAAACTGCGGCCCGCCTAAGACATTTATCCGGCCTGCTGGGTGTTTTTGCCGCCACTGCCTGTCCTGCTTAGCAGCTGACTCGTCCCAGGGCCCGCAGTCCAGCCCTCCAACAGTCTGAGGGACAGTGAACTGGCCCCCTATTTAAAAAGTTTGAGGACCCCTGGCATAAGGTCTGGAAGATCACACACAGGTGGCTGATTACTACAGTGAAGTGAATGAAGTTACGATGATTTTGTGATGTTTGGGGGTGTGTGTGGCCTTCCTCTTCAGACCAAACTCTGATGCTGTTGTGCTCCTACTGAAATGATCTCTAATACTTAGGCAGAAGGTTTTATAGATGGTTATTATTATTTTTAATAAACCAAAAGAGAGCTGAGAGAATCCTGGCCTTAATCCTTCAGTTTTCCCAGGTGAGGAGGGAGCAGTTGAAGCAGGAGGTGGCACTGCCGACACTGGAATGCCGAGCCCGTGAATAGTGAATGGTCCAGTGCTTTGCTTTCTGTACGTACCTTCCTTTCAAAGACCGGACAGAGTCCCCAGTGTGGTGAATCTCCGGCAGGACCACAGTAAGAACTTTCAGAGAGGGTGAAAGATGTGCTGCAAAAAGTTCTTGAGAAATAGACGTCCTCTGCTCATCCTGTAATAATTAGGTCAACACTTGACTGAAATTAGACTCCTTGCTTGCTCTTGCCTTGATCATTGATGAGAAATGGGTTAGATACAACATTCCATCTGTGAATTGTTCAGTCATTACCAGATTGAAGTGACCTGAGGACCTGGGGGAGCTTTTCAAGCTAGAAAAACCATGTTGATGAATAACCACTTCTCTTTGTGGGATCAAACTGTACTGGCCTTCAAAGCCAAACGAATTCAACTGGAAGTTAAAAAGGACCGTCTACAGTGTAACTCTGCAAGCTGAGTGGTTCTATAGTAAAATTTCTTGCTAAATTCCCTTCATCATTCCCTCTTCTCTTACCGTGGCTAGACTTTTTTTTTTTTTTTTTGAGATCTGGTTGCTGTTTTTAATTATGTATGTAACTCTTTTACAAGAGGAACTTCTACAAATTTTCAGGCTAAATAAATAAAATACTACTGTGGCCCGTTTCATCAGTTAATTATAACGTAAATTGTTATCTGTGTAAAGAGCTTAAAGTACGGCTATATTTTTGCCCTGTGTAATAATTTATCCTACATTATTGCCTGGGGTATATCTTCTATAATGCTAATAAAACTTGTTTTGTAAAGATTGGTGAGGTTTTCGTTAAACTGTTATTAATTTATAAGGCTTAGCCAAAAAAAACCCACTGAAAGGCACAAGTCTTCACTACAAATAAATTGCATGCCAGTGGCAGCTACTAATTCAAAGCAGCCTTTCAATTCTAATAGTTTTTAAGTTCTCTGAATGACAGCTTTATGTTAATTTGTCATCCAAAGAAACGAAACAAGGTTTGTTAAAAGGAGGAAAAAGAGATGGGAGGCAGAAATGTCCTAGATCGCTCTTGGGAAAGAAATGATTTTTAGATCCAGACTTGCAGTTCCCTGTTGCTCCCACTTCCTATGGAAATTTATTGTGACATTTAGGTCATGCCTGAAGAAGGCATCATCTAAGATTTGGTCATATCCCCACTCCGTGCAAGGTGGCTTCCAGATAGCACAGAGTCAGTCTCATCATAGTCAGGTTTGGCTGTTCTCTCTTGGTGGAGAGTGTCTCTCTCCCTGTGCGTTTGTGTTGTCTTGTCTCAAATGTCAATAAACTTCATGGAGTAGATCCTGTATGTTGCCATATTTTCTGGAATGTTTTTAATGACAAAGTTGTTTACTTTTTATTTTTTTATTAAATCATAGCTGTGTACATTAATGCAGTCATGGGGCACAGTGTGCTGCTTTTATATACCATTTGAAATACTTTCATCAAACTGGTTAACATAGCCTTCATGGCATCCTCTTAAAAATATGGAATGCTTCATGAATTTGTGTGTCATCCCTGCGCAGGGGCCATGCTCATCTTCTCGGTATCATTCCGATTTTAGCATATGTGCTGTTGAAGCAAGCACAAAGTTGTTTACTTTTAAGGTAGCAAGATGGAAGAAATTTTATTTCACCACAGCATAATAAACCAATAAAACCAGCTGGACAAACATTTATCGACTGAAGCAGGGTCTAAGGCCAGGCGAGAATCCCAGGATGAAGCTTGATCATGTGTTAAGAGCCTTGTTTCAGTTTAGGGCAGGTATTTTCAAAATGACTTCGGAGACTAGAAAGCAGTGTCAACTAAGGGTCAACTGAAAGCATCTATGTTTTAAAATTTAAGCAATTTGGGTTCTGCCGAGACTCTACGCTTCGAGGCTTTTTCTTGAAGAGGTTGTGGGAGAAGAGCGATTAAAAACATCTCTCTGTTATTCCTGAAAAGAAATTATTTATTCATTCAGCTGATTCACTCTCGCAAAATGTGTGGTGTATTGCCAAACAAGTCTGTAAGGAAAATGAAAATCCCAAACAAATCTGCCAGATATACAGCTGTTAATCTGTTAGCTAATTGGAATATTGACAAATTCAGTAATGTAGTCAAGATTTTTGAGCTCAACTTTAAGAAACTATAATGTCAACCAGAGTTCTATCTTGACACTCAAGGCTGTTATCCATTATGTGAATAATTGCTTTCCAAAATGTGAGGCAAATACAGCCAAGTAAGTAGGAGGACTGGAGAATGTTTTTTTTTCTGTCTTCTAAACAGGACAAACATAATATCAATCCTGTCAATAAATCTATACTAAAATATGATCATTATCTGCGTGGGCTCTGAAAGGCAAGATTTTGGAACAGTATCTGACTTAAAAAAATAGCCCTTTGGTACCTAAAAAAGTTACAATTTAAAGTAGAGTATGTGTCCTGAGATTTCCAGGGAGTATACACATGAACATTTTTTTTAATATGTAAGAGTTAGTAAAAATAGCATGTCAGATTGTCAATGAAATTGCTAGGAACAAGGCAAAACATAGTAATGGAAATAAAAATGGGACAACTTGAAGATATTAAATAAATTAATACAATTAGCACAAGAAGGTGGTAGAAATTAAGGAGGCTTTAAATGAATAATACTTGAAATACTGTTTTGTGAATGTCTTTTAGAAGTGGTATCCTACAAAGATGTACAAAAGTTGAATCTGAAGATTTCGGGTTTCTTTGTCGTTTTAGCCTGGTCTTTATAACCATATAGCCTCTGTTTTTGAACTTATAGTGCTATGCTAACTCATGGAGTTTTGATGTGGACTGTTTCATCAGTACTAAATGTAGCTCAACATTTAGCTGAATTCTAAGACCTCAGTGCGTCTTAATCTATATAGAATAATCCATCAGTGGAACACAGTTTCAATAGTTGGAAGACATTTATCATCTTCCCTGCTTTTCCAAGTCACTTTTGACTGGTTGGCATACAAAATGACAGGCTTCCTAGATGCCTGTGAAATCTTGGTTGCTTCTTTGAATGAGTCTTAGTTTCAAGCCAATCTTCCTAAATGGTGCCCTAACATTGGGAGACCTTTGACCATTTATTTATTCTGAAAATGAGGATAAGAATTTAATGATCACAAACAAGATGAACTAGATGGTGAGTTTGAATTCTTTTGTTAGACAGCATCTCACGTAAACTAATGATCAATAGCATCACCTTAATTTTGCTACATATAATGGTCAAACAATATGGAGTAAAATGGTCTGAGGTTATGGCAGGCCACATCCCGTCTACAGTAGATTGTGCGTTCGTTATATTTGTTTTTACTGGAAGCTCTGTTGGCCTTTGTTGTTTTGTTGTTGGCTGCATCTTACTGACTCATCCACTCTTCCTTGTCCCTAAAATCTCCAAGAAGTTTTCCACGCATATGCCGCTGACTCACACCTTCCCATCCTGTGGGTGCTGGTTTCGGATCCAATTTTAGCTCCCGGGTCTGATCCTCATCCCTGTTCAACTTAGGTTTGTTTATTTTAGTTGGTCATTTCATTCCGTCAACATCTTTTTAGGCACCGCCCTCTGCTTACCTGATTCTTCCTCCTGGCTGAGAATGGCATCAATACGTTTCCCCCCCCCCCCGCCCCCCAAATCATCAGGCATTCTTTGTAATGTGACTTTTACTTCCCTGATCACGAATGTGGTGCACACTCAGTGTGGCAGTCATTGGTCACTTGGGTCAGTTCTGTTGGGGACACTGATGTAGGCTGTTCTCACGCGTCTGACCACTGCCCTGGTAACTAGCTGTTGCTCTCCGACTCCCCACTCTTCCCAGTCTTACCTCTTCCTTGCCCTTCTTGTATTTTCACCTGAGGCCACAGAAACCTCCCTATGGTCTAATTCCTGAAAGTTTAATGGCGCACACAGCAGATGTCCTATAGAACCCTGCTCCATTGCTCTGGCCTCTGTCCATTCTTTACTAGTTTATGTGTTGAATTACATCCCAGGTGTAATGTTAACAATACATGTGAAGTCCAGTCTTTGTGGGGCTCTAACACCTTGTGTTATGTTCTCCTTTAATGACATAGTAGGGAACAAGAAGTATAGTAATTTTTATTTTATATGCACATACAGACTGAATCTTGCTTCTGGAGGACCTTGTATATTTTAGTCTGGAAATGATTTTAATAACTTTGCAGTAGGTTTGGTTAAGCCAAGCTAAGTTGAACAGTTAGTGGGCGTGACAGATACCCACAGCTATATCCAAGGCCCGGTAAAGGGACTTAGCAGATGTGATTGAATTACGGATCTCAAATTGGTTATCCTGGATTATCATAGTTGCCTATCTATTGGTTTCATATTAGTATTGGGCAAGATAGCAGCTGTTGTTCTTCACAGGAGTTACACTGGGAGCTGGCTTGCCGTGGGTTTACCCATCTATTGAGAAGTGGTTGATGCAAAGCCAAGTATACAGGGTGAAGGTCAGGAAGTAAGGATGGATTTACAAATTCAATGACTTTGACAAATATACAATGGCTGGTGGTATCTGCCTTTAGTGCCAGCTCTTTGGGAGATGAGAGACTGGAGTGGGAAGAGCCCTTCATCCTAGGAGTTCAAGTCCAGCCTGCAAAATATAACAAGATGATACTTCTTAAAAAAATATATATGTAACGTTTTATATATATAGGTGACCTCTCCGCAGAGTTAATATATTCAATTAATTTTCATCAGAGATGAATTCTGGAAGGAATAAAACAATAAAGAATAGTTTGGCATTATTTTGTCTGTTTTGAAATTGTTATTTAAATATTGTAAGGCTTTTTAGTCAGTAGAAAAGTCGACAAATGCAAACTGCTCCATGGAGCAATCCCTTCTGATCCAGACACCTGTCCCGAATGCTGCACTGACTTAGCTTCATCTAAACTTCCAGCAAAAATAGTTGAGAGAGATGAACCAAAGGGAATTGACTGAATTGTGCTCTTTTATTGTGCATTATTCTTCTCGAATGTGTGTGTGTGTGTGTGAATCAGTAAGTTATAAGTGGAAGGGGACAAACGGCCTCCCCAGTGCTGGGACCCAAGTCTGGGGACCCTGTGGAGTGGCAGGGCAGCACTAGAGCCCCAGTTCAGAGATGCAGTTTTTTCATAATCTTGCTACTTCTTCACTGTGAGATCTTAATGGAGAGTTTTCATTTTCGTTACTAAAAAGATGGGGAAAGCCCTTGTGAGATCCCAGGATATATATAGAAACTGGAAAGTTCTACACACACATTAACAGTGTAATGACCGTTTTACTTGCCCACCACTCTTTCCTCCTCAGCCACTTTGGGGGTCCAGATGGGATCACAAGATAAAGCGGGCTGATGCAGCCCGAGCTGCCCTGGGTGTGGGGACAGTACTGATGTCATGCTGTCAACACCCCTGTGACAAATGTGGCTTTTTATTCTGATGTGGAATTACTGTCCTATGACGTCCCTCCCTCAAAACTCCTAATGCAGCGTAATCAATGTAAAAGCACTGTTAGTCCCAGAAGAGCTGTTTGTGAGCATAATGGGGATAATGAGACTCGGGTTTTGTTGGAAAGTCGGGCGTTTGGTTGAGTGTACGTCCCATCAAGATGATGGTTTCCAGCATGTGGAGCCCATTAAGCGGGGTTGGAGCTGGATTCCCAGTTTAATGTGCTAACACTGCGTCTGTTTCTACCCTGATGATAACACCTGCATCAGTTTAGAACTGATGCAGAAGTTTAAGATGTGGTGTAGTTAATTTCTAAAACAACTGTTGATCTTTTGATGTGTGAACCTCGTGGTTTTTGGCATTCCAGATGAATCCATTGCCACTGGACCAGGCTTATACCTGTGTGGGCTTTCATAATGGGAAATAAGACACATGCGATATCCCCTTGACGGGCTTCCTTTGATGCTTTATCAGGGTGTCAGTGATGAAGTTGGTTTTGTTTTAATTTTGATTTTTTTTGGGGGGGGAGTTGAGTGGGAAGATGTCTTGTTGTACTTCTGTGAATTTTATCAACTGTTCATCTCAAATGAATCGTTGAGGGACGACTTTCCTTCCTGCCTATGAAAACACATGCATACTCTCGGTCTGCGCCTTTTATGATGCCATAAGTAAGTCACTGATTCCTCTTGGGAGCTGTGAAGTGGATGGGCATTAAAAATTAAAGAAAGGCGATTCTGTTACTGGGTCTGCGCTCCTTATCTCTGTGGCTAGCTAAAAGCAAAGTGCCAGTTCAGTGGAGCTTTGAAAAATGACTTTTCCAAATGACCTGCTGCCTTTTAAAGACCGCAGAGTTTGGAGTTCATTTTTAAAGTAGTAAATGCCCTTGGAGAGTTGTAGTATAGTTTTATTCCCATTAGAAAGATTGAACTTCTCCCCAGGATGCCCTCAGAAAGGAAACCATTAGGAGATAGGACCAATATAGCATTTGAGTATCCTGTTTTCCTCCCCAAGGCAACTTTTAATATTTTTTCAGAATCCATCTACTGAAAATCTATCTACTCTAAGTGGAAGGACCATGGCAGAGGGCCTGACATCACCTTTTTTCATAGGGCGATCCCATTTCTGATCTTAAAATTTGGGGCCATATACCAACCAGGCCATCACAAATTATGATCAATCTGCTGTCCACCTGTGTAGGGCTGCCCTCTATGAAGAGTGTAAAGGGGCACTTTTAAATACTGTGTTAACTTTTTTTTATTATTAGCAAAAATATAAGAGGTTTAACATATTGTCCTGTTGTTTAGAAGTGGTCATCTTTGAAAATGTAATAGATCTGTGACTGGAAATACCTGAACTAATTCTTTTCTTCATGCAAGAAAAAAACAGGCTTTGGGTTTTAAAAAGAAAAAAGGTTCACAAAGCACATTATGGGTTCATTAGAACTGATGATCTTTAGTCAAGAAGATGTACCAAGCCCAGCTTCTCTGGTCACGTGCAAGTGTCTTCCTTCTGATGAGGGATTCTGCTTTCTAGAATATTCTAATCAGGCTGCGAAGAATAAGTCCTGTGACTTTCTTATTTTGTTTTTTGGTGACCTTAATTAACCTTGCCGGCATCCATTCTCTAGCTTCAATCTTATGCTTTTAAACTGGCGAATGGGCTTAACTTTGGACTAATACCAGCACAGTTTACCTGCGTACAGTGGCAGAGAGGCACAAAG
Source organism: Otolemur garnettii (assembly GCF_000181295.1). NCBI lineage: Eukaryota > Metazoa > Chordata > Mammalia > Primates > Galagidae > Otolemur > Otolemur garnettii. The sequence goes on along the minus strand of NW_003852402.1, from coordinate 35,525,483 downwards.
GTTCTAGAGAATAAGCTAAGACAAAATAGAAGTGAGCAGTAACTGAATGCCACGTGGAGTAGTATCGACCAACGTTACAGAAGAAAGTGCTCTTCCGTGATGTCCAGAAAGGGGACGGCAGGTGCATCGCCGTAAGTGAAGCAGTCTTGGGTGAAGCGTTGACTGTGTGTCAGGCCCTGGAGTTCACCTCCTTATCATATTTAATCTTCACTGTGAAGGGCAGTTTGCAGATGAGAAAACTAAATCATATAGCTAGGAAGGCCAAGTGGAATTATTTCAGTCAAAATTTGGCTAAGTCTAAAGTGTGAGTGTATGTGTGTCTAACACAACGTAGATTTTAGGAGTTGCTTCAGATAAAAGATGTAGGTTTTCTCTTGGAGTGAAAAATTAGATCTGTTGTGCTTAGATTCCTCTGATTGACTCCTGCCCTCTGCTCTTAGAGTTGCATTCCTCTTCACTTTATGCCGTGGGAATGAATTTAATTAGCATTGATACTTGCGTGGCAATGGCGAGGGTGACAGAAATTATATTTACTGAAGGCTGTGATGGTCAAGGTAAGATAAAAATGGTCTAAAGATCCTGGTTTGGGGATCCCCAGCCCTGCTGAGGTTGGCTGGTACAGCAGTCACAGAGGGCTAAAGAAAGGGCATGGCTCACCTCCGACTGTTTCAAATACACAAATTCAGTGTCAACCAAAGGGTCAAATTGGCTATCCATTGGATTCTACTATTGTTGGTGGGACATGTTGGTGTTTCTTTCTTTTTTTTTTTTTTTTTTTGAGACAGTGCCTCAAGCTGTCCCCCTGGGCAGAGTGCCGTGGCATTACAGCTCACAGCAACCTCCAACTCCTGGGCTCAAGCGAGTCTCCTGCCTCAGCCTCCCAAGCAGCTGGGACCACAGGCGCCCGCCACAACGCCCAGCTATTTTTTTTGGTTGCAGCCATCATTGTTTGGCAGGTCCAGGCTGGGGATTCGAACCCACCACCTTAGGTGTACGTGGCTGGCGCCTTAGCTGGTTGAGCTATAGGCACCGAGCCCATGTTGGTGTTTCATAGTTTGTTGGTAACATGAAATCTGAACAAGCTGGGAGTTCTCTGGTACATTCAGCATGTGTGTGTGAAGTGCCTGCCATGTGGTCTATTTCAGTGGCCACAAAGCAGAAAGTACCAGAGCTCCCTGAAATGGATATTAATTTCCATTGATTATTAAGGTTTGGTCAAGGAATGCCATACAGTTTAGGGACTACTACAGTTGATACATTTTAATGGTGGCGTTTACTATCTCTTTTCTCGTTCTGGGATGAAATATCTCGTGCCTTCCATGACAAACGAGAGGGTTGCTGGTGGTTTGTGGACCAAATGTTTGGGCACTTCACGTAGGCTCATCTGTGTTAGTTTTAAATTAGAGTGTTTTCCTCCTTGCCTGTTTTCCATCAGAGCTCATATATTCTTGTGTCCAAAAAGACTCTCTGATTTAGCTGTGAGGCTGCTTTTAATGTAGGGACGCCTGTGTATCCTATCATCACAGACAGCCCTGCTGAAGCTTCGCATGTTTGTGTATGTGTTGCTACAATATGTTTAAAGTCTGATCTTTCTCAGATGTGTGTGTGTGTGTGTAGCTATTTTATAGCTGAAAAGAGATGCAGGCAGCAAAATTTCTGCCAAAATATGTTTTCTATTAAATCTTGTAATATGAAATTATAGGTTAGTTTTTGGCTTTCGTAACGCTGCCTTTTTCACCCGTCACTGGGAGACAACTAACACCTTCCTTTGACTCATGTTTTCCAAGATTCCTTAGTGTTAAAAGAAGACTTTCTTCTTGAAATGCAGAAATTAGAAGAATATGGTACAAAAGTGTTTTTTATAGCTTTATTGAGTCTTGAGGGCAGATCTATGGATTCCAGACAAAATGCAATAATAGACTATGATTTTGCTTTCAAATCGTCGTGCAAACACTTCTCACAGGAGATTTATTGTACATGTGGAGGAACAGAGGCTGCTTTGAAGGTTAAATGGAGTAGTTTGGAGAACAGTTTTCAAGACCTTTCTGCCTCTTGTTAAGAGTGTGCCCTTCTTTAATTAACTTAACCCCTCCAGCTTCGGTTTCCTAGTTTGAAGCATCAATGAAGATAAAAGATAACGTGTGTGCTTGGTAAACGTTGTCAATCCCAGTGTAAAGACAAATCTCAGGTGGTGCTGTGTCTGTTTAGTTAGCATTAACACACTGTGCGTTAGTCTCACTGGCGTGATCGGAAGTTTTTTCCGCCCCTCTGATAGAGAATCCAGACAAATTCTGGTAGCACTACCTCTAAAACCCCTATTTATTCTCACAAAGCAATTCAACCCTTCATAAAAAGAACAGAGCATTGTGCGTGGTCCATATGGAGAAATATGGCTTGTGGGTGAAAGGTAGTTTCCCTGAGACTCTGAGAGATGAACAGTAGATAGTGTACGTAGTGGAAGTGGCATTTTCTATGGTAGAGTAGGGGGTATCACTTTGCTAGGGCTGCCAGGACAAAATACCGCAGGCTGCGTGGTGTCAACAGCAGAAACTTCCTCACAGTTCTGGAGGCTAAGAAATCAACATCAGAGGGTCTCAGACCCGGTTTCTCCTGAGCCTCCTCCCTGCCAGGTCCTCACATGGTCTTCCCTGGACCTCATCCCTGGTGCCATTTTGTGCATCCACATTTCCCTGGACTTGGACACCAGTCCGATTGGGTTAGGACCTACTCTCAGGGCCTCATTTTGACTTAGAATCCTGCCTCCAAATATAGTCACATTCTGAGGTTCTGGGGGCATAGGACTGCAGCATGTGAATTTGGGACTGAGTGACATAGTTCTCCCAACAGGGAGGAAAGGAGACAAAAGAGCTGAGACTTAAATTCTGATGTGTGGGGGCTCTGACCTTTATTGACCCAGTAGTCTCAAGGTTGGAGAGCCGGATGAGGATTGAGGAAGGTCTGGAACATGTCCCATTCTGGAAGATGTCACAGCAAGGTACAGATAGAAGGTGGTATTCTAAGGGGAGTAACAGTGAGGGACATGCTGGCTACACGTGGAACAGCTGAAGTAGGAAGGGGAAGGGATCCCTGAAAACATTTGGCTAAAATAAGCTTGTCTGTTCTGTGTGGCTGAAGGGGAGGTGTGGCTCAAGAAAGGTGAGTTGGTCGAGGCTCCATTCAGAGGAGACAGGGATGAGGTAGACAGATAAGCCAAACTTCTCGGTCAGGCGTCCTCAAACTACGGCCCACGGGCCACATGTGCCCGTCTAGGACATTTATCCGGCCCGCCAGGTGTTTTTGCCGCCACTGCCTGTCCTGCTTAGTAGCCGACTAATCCCGGGGCCCGCAGCCTGGCCCTCCAATGGTCTGAGGGACAGTGAACTGGCCCCCTGTTTAAAAAGTTTGAGGACCCCTGAACTAGGTAATGAAATGTGAATGTCTTCCCACCCCCAAACATTTCTTTTCTTAGAGCCTGTTAGCCTCTTAACTTGCATGCTCTGGAGGTGTTCAGGTTGAGGACCCTTAGTGGGTTCAAAGCAGTGGCATAACCAGAAGGTGACCCTTCCTCTTTACCCCAGGGGATGATTGTGACTGGAAAGGATGCAGGTTTTTTTTTTTTTTTTAAGTAATAATTGAGTATTTGGGAAAATCACCATGTACTTTATATCTGTTCTGAAACTTGTACAGTGCATTATGTATGAAAGCAAGTATTTTTAACTAAGTGTATTCTCAGCTTGGCATGCCTAGCTATTTAGAGAGTGCATTTGGATAATCAAATCCTTAAGTACGGAGATTACATCTTTTATTCTGTAAAAGCACATAAAACAAGACCATGTGCAGAATGGGTGTTCTTAGAATCTGATAGTTCCTCTTACATTATTCTTAGAATCTGGCATCCCATGGAGCCCATTCATTTTTGAAAGCATTGAACTTCATTAAAAAAGTATATTTTGATATTCACTTCATGTCCCAAACATATGCAATGCTTTTAATACCGAAAAACTATAAGGAATTACTTGTGTGTTGCAACTTATCACAGATGCTCAAGACCTTATTGGAAGCGAAACAGCATTTTATGTCAAGATAGCTTCTATAGGTATGAATTTATGAGAACCAGCAAAATAGACTAGAATTCATAAATTATATAAACTAGTGTACTAGAGTGGTTCACATACAGTACTTGAGAAAACCTGATAGTGCCACTTCTAATGGTTACTAAGTTTAAATCTAAAAGATTAGGGAGAAGTTATTTTCATGAAGCTCTTACATTGAGAATCTGATTTAGTGTTGTATGGTTAGGAGATGAAGTGTATTGAATTATTTTATGTCTGAATGGCATAATACGGGTATAGTGACCAAATAATCATGTAGAAATATGTAGAAATCATGTAGAAAATATTTCTCATCACGCAAATTTCAAGGCAGTGAAATTTGCGTGATGCTTCAAGTTGCTAAGGAGCTACTATGAAGGTAGAGGATTCTTTTAATCAGTGAAATATTTTCATGCTGTTCTGCTTTAATCTTGCAAAATGCTTTTCATGTAAATTGCATTTGAAAACTTCAGGTAACTAAAGTTTTAATTTTGTTTTGAATGATTATTAATTTGTTTCCAGGGTCAAAACACATTTTTTTCTTTGGCATATCCCATAGAACTGATGGAAATGACAGCACTGCTTTATGTGGGGAACTAAAAATAACTTTTAAAATATTTAGCCACTTCTCCACCTCTTCAGTTTTCTCCCAAGAGGAAAGAGTGGGCAAACTCTTGCCTTCCTCACCCATGGAAGCTCTAGGAGAGTGAATCACCAACAGTTTGTGGGGTTTAGTTCAGCTGCATCTGGAGTCATCTTTAAATCAGATGCCCAGTTTTTTCTTGGAGGTGAACTGGGATTGGAATGGATCACTGTGCTGAGGCAGCTCAGAAAACTCCATTATTGGAGGAAGGATGTTCCTTTAGTTGCAAGGTTTTGCATTCAAAGATGAAGACCTCACATCCTTTGTATTAACCTGGATGGGTGTGGAACACCTTATTCTTAGTAAAGCATCACAAGAATGGAGAGATAAGAATCCTATGGACTCAATTCTGACATGAGGACAATTAAGGTCCTAGTACACAGTGGGGGTGGGGGAGGGGAAGAGCTGAGAAAGGGAAGGAGGGAGGGCGTGGGGGGGGTCAAGGGGTAGGGTTCACCTTTTGGGGGTGGGACACAAATGTGAGGGGGTCCTTATCTAACAAAAGCGATCTTTGTAACCTGCTTCAGTGTACCCTCAATGACTCCCCAACAATAAAAAAAAATCAGTTACATGGGGCTCTGTCCCACAGATAATCTGGCAACAGGCTTTGTTACTGTGGCTTCTTTTCACTCAACATTTACATGGTGGTGGTTTATTAAGTACAAGTTGCTTATACAGTCATCATTTCTGCCCTTGAATGGTTAACAGCCTAGCAGGAGGTGATCGGGTGTTGTAGGTGTAAGGATAAAAGTAGTCTAAAGCCTAGTGCCTTCCATGGCCTCAGGGATCTAGAAACCTGACATTGTCCCCAACAGCTCAGCACCTGGCACTGAAACTTACTTGCCTACCTTAGATTTCTGTAGAAATCTGAAATACCCTTGCTCATCTCCAAAGATAAACAGACCGTGGATGTCATGGCCTTTTCCCCAGTCTCTTACTCTGTGAGTCATACATCTGCATATTAACTGAAGCTTCCTAAATATGATGGCTTATTCCTAAAGAGGGACTGTAATGAAGGGATTATAGGTTAAGTGTCAAATGAGTGCCAAAGACATTAGGGTAAGCCAATTAACCTGGTGGTTTTTTGAAGTTAATTATCATTGAGTGAGCAGAGGTTAGCGCCCAAAGTGAATGAACTACTTTTCAATGAAAGTGATAATTCCCTACATACTCAAAACAATCTAGAATTCTGCCAGAAGGGGAATGCAGCTTATCAGTTACCCATCGCCTCTAATTAGAATTTAGTTTCTCAAGCATATATTGAGTGCCTACTGTGTGCCAGACTTCAGAGATAACTAAGATGCTTTTTCTGCTCTAAGGAGTTAATGCACTGGAGCGATAGAGTCCAAGGTAATGAATCGAACCTGAGATGACTAAGGAGGTTCTTGTCCAGCCGGATTCCTCTGCGTTCCACGAAGGACAGTAGTAACTGAGTGTAATGCGTTATTCCTGCTGCTCCATCCTTTAAACTTCAACCCAGCAAACCTGTTGTAATTTCAGATCCCAAATTTACCGTACTCTCTACTGCCCCAGGTTCTTTGAAAATATTGACCGTTGATCTGGAAACATCTCCACAACTCCCCATTCCTTCGGTTAACTCTTTACACGCGGTAAGGTTGCTTCTGCAGCCTTTTCCCTCTTCTTATTTATTTCAGGTTAATGTGAGGGTACAACCGGGTCAAAATATTTGAATTTGTTAGGTAGCATCCTTCTTATATCTCACATCCCAAAAGTATGTTAAACACCCCCAGACCATGTCCATTCAGTGGGAGCACCCCCTTCCCCTCCCCCTTCCTTAAGCCCCTTCCCCCTAACTTGAAAAGAGTTTTTCTCCTATGTGGGTGTACAGTACATCATCTACTGGCTTCATGTTAGCATTTATCCAGTGTATCAATACTAATAAGGCTTTTCCATTCTAAGATGTTAGGGGTCTGTCTTGTTTTCTCCCAGGGCAGACAAGATTTCTGTTAGAGTAGTATTTACATTGTGCAGTGGGGTTCGCTGTACACCGATTTGCCTCTTCCATGCTGAGTGTTTCTCAGTGTCAGGGAATGTGTTTTGCTCGCCATTCTATTTACAGGGCCTCGCTCATTATCGAGTGAATGAACAGTTGAGTGAGTGAATAATTTTCTTACAACAGAATCACTTCATTTTATTGGGACAATGATGTTTCAATAGGGATGGAAGAGGTACTATTAAAATCACCTCTGTGCTGTTGGCAAAGCACACATTTCCTCCTAGTCCTTCTGAAATATCTCTCACCTATCCCATTTGAGAGATCCTTGTTTGTAGTAAGCAGTCAGTGTTAATGGGGATATGTCGGTACTCAAGGTCAAAATCAAACAGCCTATAAAAATAAGTAGGAAGGGCTTGGGACTGGGCAGTGGCTTTCCAAGCGAGCATCAGGGGGCTGAAGCATGTTCAGAAAGGTGTAATGGTTGAAGGACAGCAGTCCAGGCAGAGGGAAGGGAGAAATGGTTTGAGCCTGGCACAGAGGCTGAGAAGTATGGCTGACATTTGCTCCATAGGAAAATGTAATGAGAGATTAGCCTTGAGGTCACAACGGGGAAGGCCATGAATGCTGAGCTGGGGAGGGTGTTTATTATGTGAAGAGGGCATGTTGGGGGACTTTTGCAGAGGGCCGTGTAGAGGAAGAGTTGTATTTCAGGAAGTTTTCCTATCCGTAGAATGCATAATGGATCAAAGTAGGAACGGAGGCAGGCACAGTAGCTGTTTCAGTTTAACAATATTTATTACCTGCCTCAGATGGGTTAGACATCCCGAGAAAAGACATAATTCGTTTCCTGAGGGGACCTGTAGCCTAATGAAGCAAGGAGAAAAATGATGAGGCGGTTTCAGTAAGCGTGCTAAGCAGTACAGGCGGAAAGTCACGCAGGCCCGAAGGAAGTGGGGAAAAGGGGAAAGGAGGGGCAGATTCAAGGGGCGGTCGTGAGTTGGATTTTATCAGGTCCTGGGTGGCTTTAAAATGTCCTTAGCCAACTTAAAGATAGTTGTAGAAACAAAGAGAGGAGCCCTCGTGACAAACTCAGTTTCAGTGATGGAAGAATGGTGGTTCTCAATGAGGGGTTTGTAGGAGAAGGGGATGGTTGTGGGGATAATAAGTTAAGACTTAGACTCCCCAAGTGTAAGGAACAGCAAGGGTGCGTGGTAATTACAGTCCGTGTTACTCGGCACTCTTGGTTACAGATTAGAGAATAGCACCTCACACTAGCTTAAGACTGGGGCGTATCTGTTGCCTTATTGAACAATATAGTGTCAGCGTCAGGCCTGACGGGTCCAACGTGGGTTTCTGTGTGTCGGCTTCACCAACAGGCAGACCCTGTTGTTAAGGAATCCCCAGCACAGCTGTTTTCAACCTGTGGGTCGTGACCCAGAGGAACTGTATGAAAGGGTCGCGGGATTAGGAAGGTTGAGAACCACTGCTCTAGCAGAAGGAAAACTTCATCTCATTTTCAAAAGAAGACTCCCTTTCCCAGTAAGTTCTGGGGCCACATTAGCCCTACTTGACCTTGTTCACACCTCTGTCACCTGCATGGCTGGGGAGGGGGGGCGTACACTACCCTCTTTGGCCAAATTGTATGACTACTTTTCATCGGGGGTGAGGGCAGCCTCATGCTACCCACATGCATGGAGGGTAGATGTGGGCTGTTAAAAAGAAAACCAGGGCACTCTTATTAGAAGGAGGGGTCTGTTAAAAAGCTCATTACACAAGGCTGTGTAATTTTCGTCATTTTAAGTAACATTGCCTTGTTGAATCTTTAACATGACATTTTGTGAAAAGTATTAATATCAGCTGCAAAGCCCAGGTCAGGTGGAGCTTTAGAGCGAGAACTGCCTGGTGTTAGCAGAGGGACCAGGACTCCATTGCTCTCTCCCATTCAGATGTGGATGTCTGCTGGACAGGCAGAAGCGTAGGTCGTGAGGAGTGCCCAGAATAGAAGGACAGATGGAAATGTCAACCGTGAGTGGCAGTTGCTGAAGAGGATGACCGCAGAGGTCAAAGTAGTAGAGAGGAAGGAGGTCAGGGGACAGAACCAGGAGAGAGACATTCACATTTGGGAGGACAAATGGATGAAAGTGATGTGACCCAAGGAGGGTTAGAAAGACGTAGTCAGAACAACAAGAAGAGCAATGTGCTGAAGACCAGAGGTCCCACGTTGTCATAAATGCTTATCTTGTTTTCAGAGTCATTCAATCTTCAAGGCATTTTAGGTGAAATATTTATGACCGTGATCCGTAGGTGTTTGGAGCTTATAGACGTGATGAAACTGCCTTCTGTGCTTTGGCTGCGTCAGTTGTTTGGAGGTGACAGCAGGGATGGAGGCTGGAGTGTTACAGGGACAGCATAGGTGACACACTTCGCACTGCCTACCTCATTTACTCCTCACATGATCCTATAAAGGACAGTGGTATATATGATACAAAAGATGAAACTGAGGTCCAGTGAGGTAAAATAACCGTGTCCACCATCTCACGGCCTGGATGTATCCAGTGTGCTCCAGAATCAGTCTACTTAACTGGCCCCCTTCACTGTGTGGCCTGAGTGTACATAGTCCTGTCTGGGTAGCGCTGAAGCAGAGCAGATAAACAAAGGCCTTAATTTTTTTTTTGCAAAATAAATTTTAACTCATCAGTAAACAATTTTGGTTTTGCTTTATTAAGAGTTTGGCCTTTACTTTGAAGTAGAATAATTGGAAGTGTCAGACCCGTGTGCCTTTGATGTTGGAAGAATCCAAGCGTCACTCCTGCTCTGGGGACTGATGGTCGTCATTTATGTGGGGGTGTGTGACTGAAAAGGTCAGTAGACAAAAAATAGCAGTGAGAGAAGCCCCAGGGCAGTTTGAGTGGCATCATCACATCATTCTTTAGTGTTACAGTAGTGTTGGCCTTTGTCAACATTTTCTAAAGGAGAAATCATAAGGCAGCAAAAACAAAGAGCCAGAAATAAACAAACCTGAAAACAGGTTCAGACCTCCTGGAAGACCTGAGTCCTGGGTGCTCTAGCGAATTCTTCCTAGATTGCACCTTTCTCCTTTCTCTCTTCTCCTCCTCTGATTTCCTCCACCTTCTCAGGGTGGAAAGTTTCCTCATTCCTTGGTGTCTTTCTGAATTTTCAACCGTGATTCACAGAAGCAACTTCGGACTGTAGTCAGCGTGGAATTTTGTTTTGAGTTGAGAAATAGCAACTATTTGTTGTGGATTCATAAAAGAAAATGCAAATGGATCGAAGTCTATTATGCAGAGTGCTGAATGATTGACTTGGCTTCTCATTTTGCCAGCAGATTACTCAGATTCTATTAAGACTCTTTTGGTCTCTATCTTTCTTCATACGACGTGGAGGTGGCGTAATGCATCCCTTATCACGCACTTGCATGTGTGACATGACTCATATGAAAACCCAGTACAATTTAGTCTTACTCCGTATTCTTTCGCCATAAACATTGATGAAATAAAAACCTGCTTAAGCAGATAACACCCATCCAGAGACTGTTATTTATTAATAAAGCCTGCCTGGGTGTACAGCACGCTTTGCACATGGCTGAAGTATTGCCTTGTGCTTCCATTTTTATTTTACTAACACTGCCCTTTAAGTTTTTCTTTTTCCTACCATGTCAAGCTAGGAGCATGATGTATAGTTTTTTTCACACAGTAAAATTGTGAAATTTGTTAATGTTTTGAAACTCCTGTTTTTTGAGAGTTGGGCATAGTGTCTCTTGTGGCTGCTGCAGGTTACATGGCTTATTGCTAGCAAGATAAATTCCAGCAGCTTTAAATAGGTGTTTATAAGTATGCAATTTTCCTCAAAAAGGCTTCCCAGAGTGGGTTATGCTGCTGAGCCAAAAGCACATTGAAAACCTGGTTTGGGGAAAATGGTTCTCCATCCTTTAAATATCTGCTACTGAGTGGGTGAATGGCTGTTCTAAACCAGATGTGCTGTCCGGCTCTCCTCATTGCTTGGACAGTGCCTCATCCCAGAACGCTCTGCCTCCGAGCTCTCCGCTGCCCTCACTTTGGTATGAGGGTTTCTGCATGGGTATTAGCGAGATTCCCATCAATATCTAGGCTAATGTCTAGTCGAAGCCCCTTGGGGTTTTGTTCTGAATTGCTTGAAATCAGCCATCTCTGACAACACTGTTTGGCAGTTTTTCATATGTCTTTTAAATTTTAATTATAACCTATCAAGTCTTAAGCAATTACTTCTGGGTTAGACTCTTGATGAATGTCATAGCAGGGTGTTTTAATTTAATAGATCCAGAATAACATCTGGTTCTAATATTTTAAAAGCCAATTTATATGGAAATTCATGTAATACACAGTCAATACACGGAGACTTGCAAAAATCAAAATCAAACTGGAAAATCAATTCATTGTGATGGAACAGGTCTTCAGTTAACAAAGGACTAGGTTCAGCTGCCAGGACTTAACACTCCAAATATCACAGTTAAGAAAGAATAGCAATTTGTTTTTCATACTCAAGAAATGAGGAGTAGTTGGTTCAGAGCTGGTGTGGTCTACTGTGCCAGGAACTCAGTTTTCTTCAGAGTTATTGCTCTAGTGTTAACGTATGATTTCCGTTCCTGAGGACACCTTATGGGCCAATATGGCTGCTGGGGTTCCAGCTGTCACATCTGTGTTCCACCCAGGAAGGAGGTGGATAGCAGTGAAGAGGAAGAAGGCTAAGCCTTTGCTTTCTTTAAGGGCAATTCCTGAGAGTAGTAGATGAAAATTATTTACACAACTGTATTTGGCATCAAGGGAAAATAAGTAACTTTTTCTTTCTAGATGCCCAGGTATCCAGTTAATAATTACAGTTCTATTCAATATTGAAAAGGGGGGATTCTAAATGCATTTCACTAATTTTTTATATTATCCAAATTTCTAAAATTAAGTTGATATAAAATGTTAAGAAAAATAAATTATATAGTTTTCATAGTTGAAAAAGGGGGGAGATTAGGTCCCAGGGACGGAATCATTGCCGCATAGAGTAAATTTCGAGACCTGATTTTAACAGATCTTTTGCCTTCTTATTTAATGTCTAGAAAAGTCAACGAGTTCTCCTAGGTAGATATTATATGTAAAAGGACTAGCATGGTGTTCAACACATAGTACCTAACAATACATGATCAATCTATTTTGATTCTAACCCCCGACGACACTTAACTTCAGAGTTCTAAAAGGCTTTAATAAGGGACTTTTTGTGGCTCACACCCCGTCTTTGCATAGCAGCAGCAGAGGCAGGACAGAGGTATCATTTGCACCAGGATGCCCAGAATACTCCTGTATCTGCAGAGCAGTGTTCTGCTTTTCCATATAGAAGATAAATGAACAATTACAAGTGTTTAAGTGATTTCAAGGTGAAGCTATTATTGCAGAAACTGAAGCTTGGAGAAGTTAATTGGGAAGTAATTTAGAGAAGCAGCTGAAACTCATGGCCCAGTCATTTGATCCAGCTAGAACACTGACTGCGTTTTTCACTGGTCACATCATCTTGTTCCCTGATCTGCTTGAGTCTCGGTGGCAGGTTCTTGCTTTTGCAGGCAGACAGTAAATGAGAGATCTGGACTCAGGATTCTTTCCCCTCAACCCAGGGCTTTGGTAAACCACTTTTAGGTAATGTGTGTGCTCGTACGCAGTTCCTCTGATTGAGACAGCCTCACAGCAGAAGGCCGAACTGGTAGAGGAACTAGCGGTAGATGGCATTGCCACCACAGAGCTTTACTCAAATCCTCCCAATACCTTTAAAAAGCCTTAATCAGCTCGGGCAAGAGATTTCTAGTTCTAGAACTTGTCATTCCTTCTTCCTCCTAACTCATGCCTCTTCTGAGTTCTCTAAATACAGAGATAGGTAGACCAGGGATACTGAAGACTCCGATACTGCCCTGTTTTCTGGGATAAGTATAATGGCAGAGGACAGGGGTCTTTCAAACCAAATCATTTACACGCCACGTTCAACACTTATTCCTGCCCACATATCCCAATACTATTGATTCCTTAAAATTTTTTTTTACATTGACTCTTTAAGTTTTTAACAATTTTATTCTGAGCAGATATCTATGAAATCCTGCTTTGATGTGAAAATTACATTTTCTTCCGCATATACATCGAAATAAATATTAAAATTTTTACAGGGTATGTTCTGTCTATTCACATGCCCCCAGAGATAGGTGGATGGCGTTTTGAGAAGCTCAGAATAGTGGAAAGAGCATGATCTGTGAAGTTCTATGCTACTCAGCTTGTAATTTTGAACTGGTTATTCATCTCTCAACCCTAACTTCTCAATGCCTGAGAGGAGTGGTTAATAATATCTATCTCCTCTGAGATGTTCTCAGGATGAAATGAGATGGTATAACTAAGGAGACCAGAATGGTGCTTAGTGGCCTAGCAAGTGCTCAGTAAACACTAGGTCCCTGCTTCGTGAACTCTCTGGAAATATCAAGTATGCAAACTGGAAATATTAATTCTCAAAAGCAGGAGACAAGGCTGAGTGCTGTGGCTCATACCTGCAATCCTTCTTCTTTGGGAGGCTGAGGCGGGTGGATTGCCTGAGTTTAGGAGTTCGAGATTAGCCTTAGCAAGAGTGAGACCCCAGTTGTACTAAAGATAGAAAAATTAGCAGGGCGTTGTGGCAGACAGCTGTAGTCCCAGCTACTCAGGAGACTGAAAGAGGATTGATTGAGCCAGGAGTCTGAAGTTGCTGTGAGCTGTACATAGCAACTCTGTGTACTCTACACGGGCTGGCAGAGTGAGACCATCTCAACAAAAAGGGCAGGAGGCAATGATGTGCTGTACTTTGTATCAGGGGTCCTCAGACTTTTTAAACAGGAAGCCAGTTCACTGTCCCTGAGACTGTTGGAGGGCCAGACTGCGGGCCCTGGGACGAGTTGGCTGCTAAGCAGGATGGGCAGTGGCGGCAAAAACACCCGGCGGGCTGGATAACTGTCCTTTGTGGGCTGCATGTGGCCCGCAGGCCGTAGTTTGAGGACACCTGTACTATAGATGATAGTCCTGTGAGAGCTCAGAAGTGGGAGAGGCTGAAGTTACTAGAATGAAGGAAGAAGGGAAACATTGGGTGGATAGAGAGCTGTCCTCCTAGCCTCTCCACCTCTCTTGGCCCTGGCTACCCAACATGTGGGCCAAGGCAGAGCATCACTTGGGAGCTTGTTAGAAGTGTGGACTCTGGTTCCCCCCCCCTAGGGCTGTGCAATCAGAGGTTGCCTTTTAACAAGAACCTGAGGTGATATGTCTCTGAGAAGCACTGCTACGCATGCTGGTATTCTGTCTAAAACTTGAAATTTCAAGTCGGGGCCTCCTTCTGGCTCTAAGTGTATTTCCCTGCACTGGTATCACCTGGGCCTTGCTGCTCAGAAATGCAGATTTTCTGGCCTTACGTCCTCCTGGGACCTGGAATGTCCATTTTTAGGCAGTATGTCACATGATTTTTAGGGCGCTTGTTTGGCAATTGCTGTTCTAAGCCTTAAACCAATTGATGGAAACTCTGCCTTTATTCCTCAAAGGTATTTGCATTCCAACAAGGAAAACGTTTTTAAGGATATAAAAGACAGTCCTCATTGTGGTGTGTGTTAGCGATAAGGGGAGGACCTCAGTTCAACCTATATGTGCTCAGAGTCCCATCACGAGACCACATGATAACAAAGCTTCCCAGGAAGGTGGTGTCTTAGCAAAGTCATCTTGTTTTTCCTTTTTGTATTTTACATTTGATTTTTTTTTTCTGTAACATTTTGTTTTTTAGCCGCGCCATCAAGACTAATCAGGATCTTCTCCCAGAAACTCCGTGGACACATATTTTCTACAATGATTTTTGGGGGACCCTGCTAACCCACAGTGGCAGCCACAAGTCCTACCGGCCCCTCTGCACTCTCTCTTTCCGCCTGAACCACGCCATCGGAGGGCTGAATCCCTGGAGCTACCATCTGGTCAATGTCCTGCTGCACGCGGCCGTCACTGGCGTCTTCACAAGCTTCTCCAAGACCCTCCTTGGCGATGGGTACTGGACCTTCATGGCCGGCCTGATGTTCGCCTCGCATCCCATCCACACAGAGGCGGTGGCTGGAATCGTGGGACGCGCCGACGTCGGGGCCGGGCTCTTCTTTCTCCTCTCCCTGCTCTGCTATGTTAAACACTGTTCCACCAGAGGCTGCTCGGCCACGACGTGGGGCTGGTTCCTGGGGACAGGCCTGTGCGCGGGATGCAGCATGTTGTGGAAGGAGCAGGGAGTGACTGTTCTTGCCGTCTCAGCCGTTTATGACGTCTTTGTCTTTCACAGGCTGAGGATGAAGCAGATCCTGCCTGCCATTTACAAAGTAAGTGATTGTTGGCTCTTGAGCATTGGCTTACTGAGTAACCTACTTGCTTGGTCCTTTGCCACCAGTTAAAAAGCAAATCTGTTCCTCTTCAAGCGGCATTTAAAATAAGTTCCTTTTTGATCTCCGGTCAGTGGAAGTGCCCCTCTCGACCTTGCTCTGCTAAGCAGGGCTTCAGTCACTGAATGTTTTATTCCTCAGATGTCTTATTTTCAGGGTTTCAGAAGTGGTAAAAGAATCATTTTGCCTTATAAAAAAATTAGCATCTTTACTTTTTAATCGTTTCTGCCCAAATTCTGTATAATTCAGCCAATTATCTTTAATGTGTATTTGTGAAGTTAACACAGCTGATAATAGCATCAGAGGCTAGAAGACTCCACAGAGGGGAAATTCTCTGCCGTTTGTTAATGTTACTCTTCCTGAGTTGACTTTGGAAAACAAGCCTTCTCTGCCACGCATTGGAAGTCAAATTCTCAAACAATGAATCAGATTCACCTTTTCTTTGTTGTGGTATAAGAATAGAAGAGTCAAAATAAAAAGTGGTTATTATTAAGTCTTGCCCAGAGGCTGAGACCTTTGCCTCTGGGCTTATTATTTGTTCTTCTATATCCCCTTAGTGGTTTCCAAGGCAGTGTTGTTGGAAGGTCACAGAAGCATTTTAGGAGCCCCATACTCTTAAAGAAGACTGAGTAGATTTCTGCTAAAATTAAATTAAGGAAAACACCGGGAAGACAGGGTGCCTTGAGAAACTGCCTACTTCATCTGTCCATTCTCCTTTACTTAACCTAATACCCGCCCTTCCTTTGACTTTAATTCAGAGGGTTCACAGACCTTGGCCAGCTGTGTTTTAGGCAAGTTCCCACTTTTTTTTTTTTGCAGTTTTTAGCCAGGGCTGGATTTGAACCCGCCACCTATGGCATATGAGGCCAGTGCCTTACTCCTTTGAACTACAGGCGCCCCCGCTCCTTTTTTTTTTTTGAGATAAGGAAGGAATTAAGGTTTTGGATACCAGATGTGTGGGGAAACTGTCAAGTTTTCCTAGTTTTGACTACTCCTTCCCCTATCAATTAACAGTTTTATTTGAAATTGGACTGGGAATAAATTAAAGAAAAATCGAGAGGAACAGAAAGCAAATGTTTTTAAAAATTGCTTTTTTTTTTTCCCTCCACTTAGTAGGCAGAGTAATCATTGCTGTGCTTTTCCACGGTAGGAAGCCTAACCTTTTTCTGCTAAAAACTCAAGTATCAAGGGCTTAATGAAGTTCTTTGCGATTTCAATTAAATGTTGACACTTTCGAAGAAAACTCTGGTTAGAATTTGATGCTTGAAAACATATGGTTTGAAAGTCAAGCTCTGAAAGTTTCAAATCAGTTTTAATTATTTCAAGGAAATTTAGAGAGAGTAAAGAGTAAATTGTTTTCTTCTAAAACAGTGTCATCAGCAGTGACAGACTTTCTTGTTTCACTGGTAATAACAATGGAATAAGTATAATTCCGTAATCTCCACGAGTCTTTGTCCTTTGGAGGTTGTATTCCATTTGAGGACACAAGTTCCGGGGCCATGGCAGGGCCTCCTTTTGGTAACCTGTGAAACATTATGGTTTCTTACACAGAATTTCCATTGTCCCATCTTAAGAATTAGGAAATTATTTTGATATGTCAATTCAGGCCTTTTGAAGAAGAAAGAAAGAAAATTTCTAAGAAAATTTTCAGTTTTCTAAGCTTATTTTCAAGGGCAGAGTTGCTTATTATGGAGCTCCTTGTTTAACTATGTTCTGTATACAGTACTTATAATAAAAAATTAAAACTTTGTTTATCTGAAGTTAAAACTTACCTAGGTATCCTGTATTTTACCTGGCAACCTTACTATGTAACTGTTTCTTACGAAAATAAGAAATGGCACTAGCAAAGGAATTCCTAGTAGTAGAGTATGGAGTCCTCTGTGCTGTGAGAAAGAATTGAATACTGTTGAAAGTTGGGTTCTGAGATGTTTTTTAAATGGATACTTGCCCAGACTCTCTCAGCAACTGCTCCTTACAGGGCTCAGCAGCAGCAATGATGGTAGCGGGGGGGCAAGTCCTGCATCTGATAATTGCTGCCTCATCTTGGCTCTTTGTGCCATGTTTAAGTTTGGGGCCAGGGAGCTTAATGAAGACATCGGGATTAACAGACTATAGATTTGTGTTGCCATTCACCTTACTTCCAAATGAAACAGAGCTAGAAAGGCTACTCAGACATGGTAGAATCACTAGAACACGTCTGGTGATCTCTTCACCACACTCTGAAAGAAAGCGTGAATTAGAACAAATAGATGTGAAGTTAAATGACTAGCATGGAGTAGTATTTTAACTCACCAAACCCGAGGAACCTGGGACTAATTCTGTTCTAATTCCCTTTCTTCATCTAAATATGGAGGCAGTTATTATTCTCACCCTGGAGTTGGTAAGAGGATTGTATGAAATTGGGGGGTGGTTAGTGTGAGCTGGAGTGCCCAGTATGTGGACAGTGCCTAGTACATATTCACTGAAGAGAAAGAACAAATATCGATGGAAAGTGTAATTTTTTGCTTTAAGACAAACTCGTACTTGTTTTAGTTCATACTGTGGTTTGACAGCTTTGAAATAAGGGCTGCTTAAGAATTGACTAAAGCTGAAGTAAGCAGATCTAAGCCCAGACTTTCATTTAGAATCTTCTGATGGTGAAACTCATAAACCCTGGCATAGATTGCATATGGAAATTATGGAAAACTCTGTATTCTATGCCTGTGGTGACTTACAGGACATTCTTACTGAAGAAAGAAAGGTCCTTTTTAACCTTAAAAGAATAACCATCTTAAATATCTTACCTGTTAACTCTGCATCTTAGTTATCAAGGTTTGCTAGGTAAAATAAACTTCCTTCTCCTACTGAAATAGAACTTATATATAAACAGAACCCTCCAGCTCACAAATGTTGAACTGTTATTCAAATTAGAGAACCAGTCAGATATTTAAAACCACGTAAATACCAATCTAAAGCTTGAAATGGTTAGGACCAGAGGAGCAAGGGTCTCTATTTTTATACTTTGGTCAGTAATGTTTTCATCGTACCAGCCACACTCAGCCTCTTTCTTCAGCGTGTCAGTGGTTTGGGTTCTGTGAATCTTATTTGAATCAGACCCTGACCCCCAAACTCACTTGTCCACCAGGGCCTTGCAGAATGGACAGTGGTGACCTGGAGGTCCTGTCTGCCACTGCTCTCTCCACTCTATTACTGCATTGAGAAAATACAGGCTTCCATATGATAGAACTTAAGATTTTTTAAGACAGAAATCTGAATTTTTCTGTCTATTTTTTTTTTTGAATGTCAATTACTAATTTAAAAAGCAAAAAAACAAGAAACCTCATTGGCCCAGACAAAATCTTTGAACTGGCTAACTTTGCCCCTAAGACTGCAAATGATGCACATAGTCCTATTATGTGGTCAAGCTTTTGCAGTTTTGCAAAAGAAATACAAAAGTTGGCCAGGCATGGTGGATCACGCCTAAAATCCTAGCACTCTGGGAGTGGGAGGCAGGAGAATCGCTTGAGGTCATGAGTTTGAGACCAGCCTGAGCAAAGCGAGACCCCCTATTTCTACTAAAAATAGTAAAATTAGCTTAGCATGGTGGCTCACGAGTGTAATCTCAGTTACTTGGGAGGCTGGAGCAGGAGGATCACTTGAACCCAGGAGTTTGAGGTTGCTGTGAGCTAGACTGAGACCACATAGCACTCTAGCCTGCGCAAGAGAGTGGGACTCTTCTTCAACAGGAAAAAAAAATGAAGAAGAAAAAAATGTAGAATTTATATTTTTCTTTGATAAAGTACATGGGAAATAGTAAGTACCTAGCATATAGTAGATATTTCATATTTAATGAACAGTGTTTACAGTTGCTAGGCACAGTTCATAGCGTGCTGAAAATGTTAACACATATAACTTATGTCGCAGCCATTTATTGAGAGAAGAAATATGACTTAGGAAATAATATGGTTGCTGATAAACTATAATTGTGCCAGTAGTCAGAAAGATTGGTCAGAACACACTAAATATAAAATCTTCTGAAATACATGAATAAAAATCAGTGTTTTAAAATAGTTCTTTTCCCAGGTTTCAGCTTAGTGTGTTACCTGCATTATGCTTGGCCTCTAGCATACCATCTGCTGTGGAGGTACTTAGTAAATTATTGAATTCACACTTACTTAAGATTTACCTTTTTAAAGTACACGGCTGAAATGTTAAAGTGAGATCTGTTCTCTCCCCTTTCTACAAGGAGAATTTCAGTCCTGAGTTAGCGGGGTCTGGAAGGCAGGATTGCAAGTCGTGCCTGTCAGAAAAATAAATTTTCTTGACCTCTGACCAAATAATTATTTTAACGTGCCTTAGATGACTTTCACTTACTTAGTTTTATGTGGTCAAAAAAAGAGGAGGGAGGAGCCTAGAAATACACTTAAACTCGCCTTACAAATAAATACTAGACTTTTATCTCCCCACAAATTTTTTTACAAGCTCCCGTGACCCCAGGAGGTAACATGGGTAATAAAATCAGTAAAAGCAACATTTTTCTTACCCAACATCAGTCGCTGCTTGCCTGGTGACCGTTTTCTGGTGCTTATTTAACATCTGTTAACTGTTTAAATGTGGAAACATCTTTTTCCCTCTTTATTAACCTCATAATCGCTTTTTCAGTTACAGGTGGAAAATTAAAAAAAAAAAAAAAATCTGAAAAGTCAACATAGCAAGTCTAACAATTGCCCAAGATAATTTGGAACAATGAAACCCTTTCAGTGTGATCTTTTTAAAATTTCTCTAGAGATGACTACCTTTGTTCGTTCTTTTGCTACAGTGGCTACCAAGATGTGCATTATCTGGGTATGCTTTCCTTAACATTTTTTTGCTCTTTCACAGAAATAAGATTATTTTATCATAATAGGGGGCATTGTCACATTTGAAAAAAATGAGTCATCTCTTTCTAGAAATTGTGTCTTTTTTTTTTTTTTTTTTTTAAAAGCAGGGTGTGAATGATGGAAGGTGTTCCTGGTGAATGAGGTTCACCTTGGACTTGGGCATTGCATAAGCTTTATTCTATATTTAGATGTCGTGATCAGACCAAACAGGCCAAACCCCAAATTTTCAAATCACTTAGAGTTTTATCCTGAGAATGAATTCCGAGGGTGGCAGTTGATGTTCTGTTAAGGTTTTCGTTCCATTGCTGTGCACACACTAGAGATTCACACTTCTCACTGTTTTGACTTGGGATAGAGGAGCCTGGGGAGGGAGCCGCTTAGCCTACAGCCCCTTGCGCTTTTTTATTTGATGAGCTGCTGGGGATGGTGTTGATCATTGTCATTCGTGGCTTTGCCCCTTTACTTCTAGACTAGCTTGTGGTTTTGTTCCAGTCCTGACCCTCATTTTGATTTCAGTGGGTGAAACACGGCGTATTTGCTGTTTTTGTTTGTCTTCCATCAGCGGCTGTACCCCTAGGAGTCCTACTTCACAACTTTCATTTCCCTTATTTGCGTTTTCCTTGACTTCCTGACGATCCAGATACAGCAAAACACTCCGATTCTGATCGCAGTATTTCCCAGCTTTATTGAAACCGTAGGGCTATTTGTCATACACTTACAAATGAATTTGGATTTCCTCCCAGTAAACTTGTTGCATTTAATATTCATGACCTGTAGTACTGTAAAACTTTGAACAGCTGCCAACATTGCTAACCGGATAATACCACCAGGTTAAGGCTCAAAAATATTTTACAATTCAGAGAGTCAAAGATAAATAAAGTGTTTTATTCCTGCAGGTTGGCGCCTTTTTTTCCAGCTGATTTAAGGTGATTCTTTGGTCTGGACAGGTTCAAGTTGAGTAATTCAAATTTGGGAAGCTGACTATCATTGCAAGCATCTGTCATGCTTGCATTATCGTGTTAATATCTGGACCAGCCATCTATTCACAAATTATCATTTAGAAAAGAAAACATGCGTCTTTGTGCCAGGCACTGTATTAGGCGATGCTGTGCTTCAGAGATGAATTGATGAGAATATGCTCATAAGGGCTTCATGGGGTAGTGTGGCATTGGGAATAGTACCTGCAAGTGTAGGACCAAAATTTGGGAGCAGTAAAGGCTATAAGGGAGGCATTTGGGAGCGCTGGGGGAGTTTAGAGAAATGGGGTTCCTTTCAGCTGAGGGCAAGAAATGCCTCTGGAGCAGAGACATGGGAGCAGAGCCTCAAAGGAGGGTTAAGATGGGGCATTTATAATTGGAGAGGTAGGAAAGACTTCAGGAAAACAACGTGAGCAATATACAGTAGGGAGCTTACGGTGAAGCACTGGGGCCACTGAGGAGCTGTTTTGGCAGATAAGTAAGAGTGCGTAGAGTTTATACAAGAAAATGAATCAGAGGTAGATTGAGACTAGCTAGACTATCCAGTGATGGGAGGAACCTTGTTAAGGAATCTTGTAGCTCCCAGAGGGTTTGGCGACAACGCATGGTTTTTAAACGTGCTTCCATTTGGGTCCATGAAAATGTCTCAGGAGGAATGTTCAGGACGGCTCTATCTAGCCACTTGCGGGGCTAAGGGAAAGATTCCTTTGGAGATGGTGGAGTTGAGACAGAATCAGACTGAGCAGTTGAGATTTCTGTCTCATTCAGTGTGTCTGCTATCAGTGTGTATCTTGTTCTTCAGCGTTTAGTAACATAGCATTTTCTGAAGACTAGTATTTTACTTTTTACTCCATAATATTTGGCGTGGTATTACGCAGTCCTATTGAGAGACAGGGAGTCCTTGAGGGCTTTCTCTTGTCCATTTTTTTTTTTTTTTTACCATTTTTGAACAATATTCAGATAGTACCATGAATGCCCAGAAGTACAAAATCCCTCTTTGTGTGGTACAGAAAGACAGAAAAAAAAAATTATTAAAAGGCTCCTTTCTACAGGACAGAATAAAATACTCTATCAGCACTGAATTTCAACCAGTTAACTCAATACTCTTCAGTGAAAATGACACGCAAATTGGATCTTGTGATGAATAAATAATGATTCTCATTGAAATCTTCTATGCTGTTCTCATAACACTGTCTGGGATGCATATTACATCACTCGGCTCAATTTTCGATAACCTGCGGCCTCAGAGGAATCGAATTGACAAAGATTCGCCATTCTCAGGTTACTAGGGACTGTCAGTTTCACAGAAAGTGATGTGGTTTGCACAAATTTGAAATGCGCCGTAACCGCCTAGAAGCCAGATCCCTGTCTTTAAATGCCCAGAACAACGGAAATGATAATTTAGTATTGATTTGGCAAATGAAATTTTAGCTACAGAAAACCTGATTCCGTGACTACATTAGAGATGCCTTAAAAGGCAGGAATGGGGTGGGGTGGATGAAACGGACTACTAAATGCATTGGTAGTTAAACTACAAGTGAAAGGTGATTGTGTAAAGTGGATTGACGTTGTAAGTTGTAGTTTTCTTTTAAACATTCACCTTTCGTGCCTGTGGAGCACAGCATTTCTTGCTTCAAAAGGGATAATAAGAAATCAGAGGGGAAAAGCAGCACCTTCTGATGCCGTGTGTGGTGATCTGGTGGCAGCAAGGTCAGCGTGCCCTCGCTCTCTGGGTTTGTCTCCACGATGCCGCAGCACCCAGATGGCTCCTATATGCTCCGCTAGTCTGATTATAACTCCTGCTTCAAGGGAAATAGCATGAATTCAAAATTTAATACATGTTTCTCCAGTAATTATGGCCTTGATTAGTGAAGTCAGTGTTTTCTGTTTCAAAGGACAATTTCTTTCTCTGCCTGTTTATTCATTTAATTTCAGGAAATCAAATAAAACGCCAAGATCTTAAGACTCCTTGATGTGATAGGGATCTGTCATGCCTGTGGTTTGGGTCTGTGGTCGTCACTTTGCTTAAAATGTAAGGTTCAGGGCAAACAGCAGGAGCAACATTGGAAAAATGAAGGATGCATAAAGAATGGTTGAGTTTTTTAGTAACAGAAGACATGGAAAACTCAGAATTGTCCCTAAAATATTGCAAAACATAAACCAAAAGCCATGTGCTTTCAATTGAAACTTTGATATGCAGTATCAGTTGTGGGGGTTCAAAAATAGATGGTGTATATTTAAAAACCTAAAAATAATTTTTGTGTGTGCCTGTGTGAATTGTTACGCCTGTTAGCAGACCAACCAGCCCTTCTGTGACTGATGGTATTGCATTTAACTCCCCCCCTTCTTTGAACAGGGTTGTGTTTAGGTGTGTGTATTCTGCCGAAACAAACAGGCTGGATACAAGTCAGGTTACGCCAAGTCTTTATGTGAATGATTTGAGTGCATCTCAGTGACCTTAATGAAATGGAAAATTCCAAAGTACGTGGAATTTTTATTTCTCCTAAGTTCAAGACTCAGGAGAAAATTACCAGTTTGTATTGTATGCTTTTTATTAAAACTTAGGACATAGTATGATGAAAGTTTAATACAGTGTAAAGAGCTGCTGTTTACTTTGAATACCCATTTGATATTTGGCTAATGTCTCATGCGGCCCTGTGCATGTGGCTATTGTGAAAAAGCCATTAGTGAGAGCCAGCAAATAAATGACCACGTCTTCTAGTTAAACCTTTCCTAGTGGTGTAAATAACTAAGCTTCTTGAAACATCAGTTACATGATCTGTAAAATCAGGGATCTAGTATTGACCTTGTGCTAGGTACGGCTATAGCACATGTCTAGTAGGTATCTGGACTAGCACCAGCATTTTACTGAAGTCCTACAGCCTTTTAGTAGTAGTGAACTTTTATCTGTCATTTTATGGAGGACCCAATTAGCATGACTGTGGCTATTTTAGACTAGTTAATAGATGCAAGAAGAGATGTCAGTCACAGAGAAGGCTTGCTCTCCTGATCACCAGTGCTGAAAATGAAAAGACGGCCGAGGAGAAGTAATCTCCAGTGATAATTCCTCTAAACAGGATTATTTTATTTTTTTGTGTACTCGATTGAAACCAAGTATGTGGCTGTTGCTAATATCTGGTTGTCATCTCGTACTTCTCTATCCTGTCTTTTCCCCCTCTTTTGGGTTCAGGTGGGAGCGTTGCTTCTGTATCTGAAAAGGGGGGGGGGGGGCTACAGCTTTGTTATTTTGCTTCCACTGCCCTGTGTCCTATGTATTTGCATTTAGCTAGGTTTATGGTAAAAAAAAAAAAAAAAATCAGTAACTGCAGTATCTCAAAACTAAATTCTCCTATTTTTTATGAGAAAGAGGAAGCACTGTTATCACCTAAGGGTGAATGAATGTTAATCTCTTTCTCTTCAAACCTGGCAGGCAATATTGTTGCAGCTGATTCCAAAAGTCTCTTATTATAACAACCCTTTTCTGGGAAAGACCGAGGCTGTTTTTGTTGTTGTTCAGTGGTCCACTTTATTTCCCTCCCTCCTAGAGAGAGTACAAGGCAGAAAGTTTTGTTTTCAAAGCAAGATGATTTTCCGGCAGCCAGAAATATTGCATAAAATATTTAGACATCTTAATAACCATCAGCCCCAATTATTTTCACAGAAACTTAAACCTTAGTAGCTATGGTTTGACAGATCCACAGTTAAAATGGGTTTTGGCATCAGAAAATACGATATTTAAGAATCTGATTTAATTGACAGGTGATACGTGGGGTTAGTGGAAGGGAATGCTCATTGACTTTAAAACGACTTTAAGGGATTCGTCTTGCATTTTCTTTGAATATACCAAATGTGGGCAATCATCAGCCTCTCATGGGGACACTGTTTTAAACTAGAGATAATAGCACAACACTGGAAACTGCCAGGTAAGAACCTTTTGGTCTGCTTCCTTGTGTTTCAGGGACTGAGGGAGAGCTAGTGGAGATGTGGTAGCAGAGGACCTTTATTAAAAGCTTTCCCAGAGATGGGGGTGCATTCTGGGTCTGAGACCCACTCGTACACTGAGATTCGGATTCTCCTGTACAGTGTCATTCCGTGGTATAAAATTGTTCAGAACAACACAAGATTTTGTATCTGGAGAGCATCAGAAACCATCTGCCTGTCTCTCCATCACTGCCTCTTTAGAATCTGAGGCCCACAGATCTTAGGCATGTGATTAGCTGGGAGTGGAGCCAGCAGTGTATTGTAGCTCTTGCCCTCCAGGTCTGATGCATTGATCACTAGACACATTGTGTAATTTTTTAAAATTTGTTATGAAGGAAGTTTTTAATTGCCCAGTGGGACTTAGGCTAGTAACAGACGTCCCTGTACCTGTCATTCAAGTTTATCGCTAATTATGATTCTGCTCTTTTTATTTCATCCTAGGTTCTCTTTTCCTGTGTTAGTAACGACAGACTTCCCCTTGAAATTGAGGTTGGTTGTTGCCTTCCGCCCAGGCCCTCTTTTTCTAGCTTCAATTAGGGGTTTCACGATGTGTATTTTGTCATCCTAGGACTCCAGCTCGATTTAAGCCTGAGTTCAGATGGAATATTTACTTTTGTAGATACCATGAGCTTAACACAGAGTCAAATGACCGTGTGTTTTTCTTCCCAATTTGGTTACTTTCCGTCTCTAACACTGTCCCACTGTTCAAAAGGTTTATCTCTGTTTGTCTTTGCTGAGCTTAAGATTGGTCTAGAAGTGGAGAATTAATACAGGGTGATTCTTTTTTCCCCACCTTCTTCCAACGCCGTAAGGAACCACTGCACAACTCAAGAATAAGGAAAATGTTAGACAGTAGCTGGGGTGTGTAATCGTTTCTTCTGTTACCTATAAATTAGGAATGTGCTGGGATTTTAGAACACGCCACCACTGGAGTCTCAAAGTTTCTTTTAGAATATGATTTTTGTTTCTCGCTATCTGGTGAATATTTGGACAGGGGACAATCTTAATGTAAAAAACAGGAAAGACTCCCCAAATGACATTTTCATAGGTAAAATAGCAAGAAAGGAGAAAATGGGGAGGTGGAAACTGGGCTGGCACAGTGAGAAAAGGGCTGAAATGAAGTTGTCAAAGCAGCAGCCTGAAGCTTTTGGTTCTTGGACAGGATAATTTGTAGCTTAGACTCTCGTGCATTCTGCGGTATAATCTTCTCCATGGCTGCGCTGACTTCCATATTGTTCACAAAGGAAGAGAAATAACCTCTCTGAATTCATTAGCTTTCATTTGCATGCACATGGGGCTGGTGGTAATGATAACCACCATTTATCAGGGCTTAGTGTGTGCTAGCAGAGTGTGCAGTATTTTGTTCCCTTCTGTGAGTGGTTATTAACCCCATTTACAGATAAGATACGGAGAAGATAAACTGACTCTTAGGGAATTGAAATAATTAGCCCAAGGATTCAGACTATACAGCAGAGAGGGGACTCTCACCCCAACTGTGTGACTCCAGAGCTCCTGGACTTTCTAGTCTACTATTTTTATACATTAGCAAAACTGAAAGATCCAAGTAGTATAAAATAAATATATATATTTTTCCACAATACATTGCTTTGGGACCAGTAGTCTTTACTTACAGTAACTTTAAATACAAATAATCTGTACTTCCATGTACTGCTATTTTTGCTTCCATGTATACAGCTATTTTTATGGTTGCTAAAAATACAGATGGCTCATATGAATACCTTTCAGCCCCCAGGAAGACGCAGACATATACAGTAACTATTACTGTGTACTAAGTGCTAATAGAATTCCGCATAAAACGCTGGAGAAGCACAAGTGCCAGACAAATTAATTCAGCCTGGTGAGGGAAGAGTCAGAGAGTGACAGGAAAGTAGTGGATCTAGATAACCTCAACTCTTCTTTTTCTTTTTCTTTTTTTTTTTTTTAAACAATACCATTTAATATTCGTGGCATTCATTTAGGTTTAGAGTCAACTTCAACATCCATTTTTCTCCTCCGTGCCTCTCATGTGACAAGAATCTTGCCAGATGCTTTTTTGTTCATTGCTTAATGTACTGAGCACCTTGTAGATATTGAGGATAAAATAGTGAAGAAAACAGACAAACACCTGTACTCTTGGAATTTACGTTTATTTTCTAACAACTGTCACGATAACTCCGGGGTTTTGTTCTTATTTTTTTTTATCTTACAAAGAAGTTTTAATGAACTCCTTTCAAATTACGCAGTAAGACTGAGTTTCAGAGTAAAAAGGAGTCTGATGAGTTAAGGTGTTAAATGAGTCGTGACACGTGGGTAGGCTCTGGTTGGCTTTGGCAACCTCCCGTTCACTGGTGACTGAATGATCTTTTTCTTTTGCATAACCCTGTCCTAGGAGAGGTAGAGGCACTAAGATCTTGATATTCTGAGCTTGAGCGTCACATTGGCCTGCAGGGGATATCATTTCTAGGGTGTCTTTGCCCTGCGAGTACCAGATTTAAAGGAGAGGTTTGTGCATATATCCTTGAGCTTGACTTGACTCTAGATTTGCCTCAAGTTCCTATCCACTTCCCTATGTCCTCCGAAAGGCATGGTATTTCTCAAAAGCGTGTAAAAAAATTATCTGGAATCAGCTGCGATGGAAGCATTTGGTTTGTCTCTATATTTCTTTTTGCTGCATCATTGTTCAGCAGTGACATTAACTTATTAGAGTATTATTGACAGGCCAGGCCTTCCTAATGGCTTTACACGGGAAAGAAAGAGTGAGTCTGCTTTGTAGGATGAGGTTGCTTTGTAATTCAGATGAAGGTCTTATTCCGGCAAATTTCCTTAAAAATACAGAATTGCTTATACTAATTAGCAACATTGTGATGCCAAAGAGTGTATGTCTAAACACATATTTTTGGAGCTCTAAGCGACTTATATTTAGTGTGAATTATAAATACGAGTTTTCCTCTGTTTCTACAGAGAAGGGATGATTTTTTTTTCTCTACTTAAACAGAAAAGGGCTGTTTGTTCCCTGACTCAGCATCTAAAATCCATGAGGCCAGATATGATTCTGATTTTTTAAAATTATTCAAAGACAATAGGCTTCATAAACTCTGCATTCTATAACCATCCTAGCGTGGTAGCACTTTGTAAAAAGACATGTTTACCCTTTCTGCGGGAAATTTGTGAATATTTGTAGTAAATAGAATAAACTACAAACTGCCTCATGTCTGTTCAAGTAGACTTTTTTGTTTTCTTTTTTATAGTTTTATCGAGATATAATTCACATAGTATAAAATTGGTACATTTGATGTATACAGTTTATTAGATTTAAGTATAGTCAAAGCGTTTAGCATTAATCTTAATTCCACATTTGTGAAATTTAGATAGGAATTTTGGACCCGTAGATACCTTTTTTTCAAAGATGTAGGTGTTTGTCTTCAAGTTTAACAGGATGTGTAGGGAAAATTTTTGACCTTGAACCATGGGGGTCAGTGAACCTGGTTAAGATCTTAGTGAAACCCCTGAGTGTTTTCACCGGCTCCTTTAATCTGCTTAGCTGTCTTGTTTAGTGTTTAACAAATTAGTAATAGAGTTTGGGTAAACAAGGTATCTTATTTAGGGTTATGTATGGGTCACCATATTTGGATCCTTAATTTGATTTTTCAGAATGATACATTAGAGGGCCTATACATCAACGCCATTTTCTGGAATAAGCACCTTATGTCCATGGTTGATTGCTTTCTTCCTTGTGTGTTGGGTACATGATGTAGCCTTTGATTTTTGCATGACAGTGGTTTACAGTGCACATGTGAATCTGAGCACTTATTCTTGTTGTTTTTTTTTTTTTTTTGCAGTTTTTGGCTGGGGCTTGGTTTGAACCTGCCATCTCCAGCATGTGGGGCCAGCGCCCTACTCCTTTGAGCCACAGGCGCTGCCCTGGCACTTCTTGTTATTCCCATCTATTTGCCTATCAGTGTTTTACGTATATCTTACAAATGCAGCAATGATTAGGTTATATTTAAAATATAAAATTGGCATGTTTTTTTCTTTGACGTTTAAGTAGGAAAAGTGCTTATAAAATCCTAATTTCTATCCCGTTACTTATTTGAAAAAAAATGTAACATGTTTTTAGGCAAACTTTTAAGGAAGAGACCGGATTTGGAGTAAGTCTTTTATCCTTTTAAGGAAGTAGTCGTCCTGAAACATACCCAGCTCATTCTTCCTAGAGGTAAATTTGCTACTGAGCAACTTTAGAGACGCAGTAACCTAAAGTTAATTGCGGGAGAATGATTCTATAAAAATTTAATATGCCATTAAGACATTGGCTGATCTACATCAGATTTATGTAAAGGTTGTTTGAACCTGTACCTGGGTCCAGCTGGTAGCCTTTTTGGGGATTAATTATGTGAAAGCCTCTGAAAAATGTTAGACATTTGAGAGAAGTTGTGATTTCAGAGATAAAGGGAACTTGCTGTGAAAAGCATGGCCCTGTGGCGTAATGACACCTACCCTGCAGCTCTAATCAGGAGGCCCAGGTTCTCACGCGGTTTTGCCACGACCCACCTGTGTAATTGTGGACAAGTCATTTAACCTCTACAGGAGTTTCTCCTAATATGGTCTTTCCTGAGGATAATTCAGGGTCCAAATTACATCTTTCTATTTTAATCCAAATTTTTTGAAAGGGTTATACAACTAATTTTTTAATAAAATCATGTTCTTGACTTTGAAATTAGATTAGAAAGGTGGCTTTCTTGTGCAGTTATTAAGTTCCTTATTTTCAGCAGCACAAATTAGGTCCCAGAGGGCTTTTAATTTTTTTTTTTCTTGTGGGCCAACTATTTAGTGCAAACTGTAGTTGGCTACACATTTTATGTTTCATTAGCATAAATCTGTTTGGATTTAAAATAATATCTCATTCCACCTTTTTTCCATGATTAAGTTAATCTCTTTTATTATCTTTTAAACTTAAATACAGTGACCTGTTAATTATGGAAGATGGAGTCTCTCATGAGTCAGTTCTGCTTTGTTAATTCTTACTGTAGATTGAAATGGGAATGATGCCATTTTTACAGTAGCCATGCTGTTATCTTTATATATATAATCAGAAACTGACATATTCCTTGTTCTGTGCAAGAAAAAAAATACTGTGTTTATACTGAAATTAATTTCCCATTCTCTATTGAGGAATTTTTAAAAGACCTAAAGAAATATTAGGAAGTTTCAAACTCAGGCTATTTTTCCTTGATCTCAGAGGTCGGGGTACTTTCTCTGTAAAGGGCTAGATGGTGAGTGTTTTCTGCCATGAGGGCCTTAAGAACTCTGTCATAAAGACTCTGCTCTGTGGTTTGAGTGGCAGACAAATGGGTGTGGCTATGATCTGGGCTGTCCTTGCTGACTCCTGATCTTTCTAGTAATTTAGCTGGTAAACCCATGGATGTAAGTAATTTAGCCTCTCTGAAAAGATTAACTGCAGGACAATATGGTTGTAAAAATATGAATCATTCCATTCATACAAGTCGCATTTATTTTACAAAGGGGTTTATGTTCACTGGTATTTTTTAATCTGGATTTTTAACACTTTTGTCATAAGAATATATTTTTTAATTTTTTTGTTTTTAGTTTTACAGCCGATGAAGCCAATACTTTATACTCAACAAGTGTAATCACTAGGTTTTTTTCTTTTTGAGACAGAGTCTCGAGCTGTTGCCCTGGGTAGAGTGCTGTGGCGTCACAGCTCACAGCAACCTCAAACTCTTTGGCTCAAGCGATTCTCTTGCCTCAACCTCCCAAGTAGCTGGGACTACAGGCTCCTGCCATAATGCCCGGCTATTTTTTTTTTTTTTTTGTTTTGTTGTTGCAGTTGTCATTGTTGTTTAGCAGGCCCAGGCTGGGTTCGAACCCGCCTGCCCTGGTGCATGTGGCTGGCTCTGTAACCACTGTGCTGCGGGCCCCAAGCCCACCACTAGGTTTTTGCTCTGTTTCCTGCTTCATGTCAGACCACTGGAGCACACCGAGGAGGTTACTTCTGACCCCACTTTGTGTTAGTAGCATCTTCTTCACCCTAAAATTTTGAAAAGGAAGTCCAAAGTTAGCATTATGGCTATTCTTTGGATACTGAATTCAAAGTCATCAGACAAAGCAAACTTGGGTAACAATTCCTCTGTAAAAGAAGCCTAAGCAAACAGAAGGTGATTTCCAAGAATAACCACCTCTGGAAGTTCACAGCAGCTGTCAAAATATCTTCAGCTGTAATTTAGCTTGTAGTATGAGTCCTGGAGTTTTTTTCTTTTTCTTCCTCTGCTCCCCACATTACTTAGATATATTGAACATATTTATATATTGTTCTTGGTACAAAGGCCAAGCACTTCACAGAGGAGAGCTGTCACTGGGGAAAAAAAAAAAAAAAATAGAAGTAAAGCTCGTACCAGTTTAGTATTTTTTTTTTTTTTTTTTT
>NW_003852402.1:35461275-35494070 GCF_000181295.1 Otolemur garnettii | reverse complement strand
TTTTTTTTTTTTTTTTTTTTTATATTCCTTGACCAGAGGTGGTGCTGGTGGCATAGTGGATGGTTTGCCTTCCGGGCAGATACGAAGTGAATGACTCTGGCAGTGATTCTCTGTGGTTTTAAGTTTTGTGATATTTGATGAAGTTTTGTGTATTGGTGGTTATGACATGAAAGTTTAAGGATAAATTTACTGTGTGCCATCTCTTACCAGGCCTCTGAAAATAGGCCATTTTGTTTTGTCCAGATATTTGGCAGTTGAACAGCATTAGAATTACTGGTTCTGAATTAAGAAAATGCAAGCTATGGGAGCCTGTAAAAGTCATTGTGAATTTGTTTTTCTTTCCCTGTTTCTCAAGCTTATCAGTTTAAAACTCATATTCTAAATATTCTGTAAATACATCTAACAAGTATTGTTTAATAGATATTAACAGTTTAAAACTCAAATCCTAAATATTATGTAAACACATCTATTAAGTATTGTTTAATATTTAAATATCTGGCTCTTTTCAGAGTTACTTCAATGTGTATTTTCCATTTTGCTTTTTCCAGTGGTCTGTAATATTTTTGTCCCTTTTTTAACCAGGCAGCTGGAGGCAAGAGGGGAGATGATGCCTGCTACTTTAATAGTGGTAGAACCCGGGAATCTTGATTTTTACTTCTTTGTACCTCAGTGCCCAAATTAACCATTTTGGCGGGATTAAATAAGGTAGTCTGTAAAAATCTCTTAAGCACATACCACATAGTAAGTGCTCGACATAAGCTATTTTTATCTATTTTAAAAAGCTCACCTCGTCTGCAGATGGGCTAATTTACAAATACGTGCTGCAAAGATCGTGTTTACCTGTCTCTGCTAGTAATTTTTTTATGAAGTCAGAGTTCATTAGCGAGATTGCAATAACATGAATACTGTTCTGTTGTGTAACATTACAGAGCTATACCAGTCTAATTTTACTCTCAGTGATGTTAAATTTTGTTACTCACTGTAACATTGAACCAGGAAGTAGCTGGATTTTTTAACAGATACTTTAAAAATGAGATTTTAACAGATGTTTTAAAGAAGTAATTTAAAAATAATTTTTTCCCTGGGACCACATTCTCAATTCACGGAAGTATGCAATATCATAAAAGTTTTTCTGAAGTCCCACAATTACATCCTTTTTAAGGAACTGACAGCTGCTATTTGAAGAATGTTCTGTCTCAGCTATCAGTGACTACGTATGTTTGTAGAAGGGCGGTATTTTTTATAAATCTTCCTAAAACTCTGCTCACCTCCTAAAGCCCCCCAGGAAGTAAAGTGGGTATTTTAAGGCCCTTCATCTACAGCTGGGGATGCCCAGATATATCACGTAACTTTCTTACTGTCCTCTTGTTCAGGTGAACTTGGAAATCAGATGATTCAAAATCTTTCTCTTCTCCCTCCTACTTCTGCTCTTTTTTCTTCTTCCTTAAGATGCGGTATTGTTTGTTTTTTTTCTTCATTGACTTAAAAATAATCCTAAGGATAAGGAATTTGACCTGACTTCATAGTTCACATAACCTTTAAAACACTTTGAAATTATTTCTGTAATAAAGGACAGTCCTTATTTGCCAAAGGGGCCTTAAATGCTTTACTATTGTTTTTACACTCTAATACACCACCCACTCCGAGGAAATAAAAATCAAACTATGAATAAAGCTTAGGGACACCATCAATTATGGAAGTTAAACTGAGCTGTCTCATCTGTCCGTCAGAACCTCTGCTCTGTGTTCTGTGTAGGAACAGACTGCCCAGATCAGAGGGGGTGACGTGAGATTGTCAGGATTCTGGTGTAGCTGACACTTCCCGTAGCCGCCTTCTAGCCTTCTGTCTTGGGTCATTTTTCTTTGGTTCATTCTTTCGGTCACTTGCTCCATCGTTTGTGTACTCACTCACCCACGCAGAACGTCTTGTCTGTGCCAGGTGCTGGCCTCCCTGCTGCTGTGGGTGGTGTAACTCAGTGAGCAACCCAGACAGCGCCATGCCCTACGGAGCTGGTGTTCTTAGGGGAGCAGTGAGACTCTTTTCCGTAAGACCGTGATCAGATTAAGATTGTATGATTTTAGTGTCACTTTGAGCCTTAACAACTTTGTACCTGACCTTTATAATATGTGATATCTTTTATATATGGTGCAAGTTGTAAGACTGACGAGCTTTGAGGAGGAAAGGATTAATTAATGAGGCCTGGAGAACTTGAGGCGGTCTGATGGAGGAACTAGAATTTAAGCTGGAAGTGAGGAACAGCATTTAAAATACTGGCAGGGTTAGGTAGATGGGCTTGAAACCGGTTTGAATCTGTAATAATGAGAATGTTACCACCACCGAGGGGATTTGAAAGTTTCTAACAGTAAAGATATCAGTAGGACTTAGGGGATTTTGAAATTTAGATAAAGATGGACCAAATCTTGGATAGTTCTGAGTAAGTAGGCCGAGGACATTGGAATCTAAATGTTCTTGCTTTAGAGAATTATTATAGATTCTTGATTTACGATCTGTGGTTAAAAATATAAACAGGTTAGGCGTGGTGGCTCGTGCCTGTAATCCTAGCACTCTGGGGGGCTAAGGCCAAAAAATTGCTTGAGCTCAGGATTTTGAGACCAGCCTGAGCAAGAGCCTCTCTCTACCAAAAATAGAAGAAAATAGCTGAGCATAATACTATGTGTCTGTACTCAGCTACTTGGGAGGCTGAAGCAGAAGGATTGCTTGAGCCTAGGAGTTTATGTTACAGTGAGCTTTGATGAAACCACTGAACTCCAGACAGGTGATAGATGGAGACACTTGTCTCAAAAAAAAGTGTGTGTGTGTGTATAAATGAGTGAGCCAGGCATGTGGTATGCACCTATAGTTCCATCTGCTTGAGAGGCAGAGGCAGAAGGATCTGTTGAGCCCAGGAGTTCAAGGTTAGACTCGGCAACCTAGTAAGAACATGTTTCTAATTTAAAAAGACTTTTTAAAAAATTTTAAAAGTGAGTGGCTGAAGTACCAATCCATGAACACAAAGGAAGGATGAAACGTCTAGCTCTGCCTGTGCCTGAGTAGCTCTGCTTCCTTGTAACCATTAGAGACATCACTTTCCTCTGGATTTTACAAAGAGGGAGATTTTTGATGTCTGTGTCTTTTCCAGCATTTACCAATCTGTAGTCCTGTGAGCCTTTTCAATAGGAGTTAATAATGATCTTGTAGATCAAACACCGCTGAGGTCAGAGAGAGCGGGAGCAGTTTGAGGAACTAACATTGAAGAATTGGGTACGAAGTGGGTACCGGGGGTTTAGAGTGGGTTGGAACATTGAACCCTGGGCTCATCATTAAAGGAAGTGGCTTTGGGTCCTAGTTCTACTACTCCTTAGCTGTGAGATTCTGAATAACACATCCTGCCTTTCTGAGTTTGACCTGCTTTTCTGTAAAATACTAGTTTGCAAAGTTTGCAACATTTCAGAAAGAACTACTTGAAATAATGCATGTAAATGCCCTTTGTAAAATGTTTAATCAACATTCATAGTTATTGTGAACACTATTCCTAAGTTATTTCCTCCACCTCCCAAAGTGAAATAGAATATTTTCTAGGTATTGCTGTCTTTACGAGATGCCAGGACCTAAGTCACCTAACATGACTTAACAGGTGTTTGAGTTTGTTAGACTTGATAATACACAGTTCTCTTTCCTTGTAATTTCTGGTCTCTCAGAAAAATATAATAAAGCTTAATCTTCACTCTTTTTACTGTACCTTTTGGATAACCTGCATTTGTTTAGATTGCTAAAAGAGTTAGCCGGTACAGAATTGAACAAAAATGAATTAACAGTTAGGAACCTTCCTGTAAAATCTGGTGGCTTAGTTTCGGAGTTATTATGGAAACCTTTTCAGGAGTAGAATTTCCTGATTTAAGAGGTGATTTTGAATTAGAGCCTAACTAAAGATGCCAGTGCATCCTGTAATTTTTATTATTTCAGGTAATCAAATTTTAGAGCGTAGTGTTGCAGACTTTTCGGCTTTTGTTTCCCTTCGTGTTTGACCTGCCCAGGGCATGCATTGCATTGTTTTCAGCACACCTGGATGTTGCTGGGGTTTACTGCTGCGCTGAATGTGC
The DNA here is from genome assembly GCF_000181295.1 of Otolemur garnettii. Taxonomy (NCBI): domain Eukaryota; kingdom Metazoa; phylum Chordata; class Mammalia; order Primates; family Galagidae; genus Otolemur; species Otolemur garnettii. The sequence goes on along the minus strand of NW_003852402.1, from coordinate 35,489,970 downwards.
CTTGGACAGTGCCACGCAGGGGACAGGGCAGCTGGGACATTAGAACTAGGAAACCTTTAAATAGGGAATAAGCAGCTAGAGGTTCCAGTCGGTTAACCAATCCCTTCCACTTCCCCCAATCTAAATTCACCGAGTGCCCCTCATGCACCTGGCAAAAACTTTTTGCTTGTCTCTCAGCAGGGTTCTGAGGACCATGCGCCAGTCAAGAAATGACTGACAGTTCAGTCAGGGAGAGTTTGCTCAACCACAACTGTTAAAGCAGACAGAATTCCCATTAGACCAATGCTTTTTGGACCGAATCCAATGATAATAATCTATTAAAACAAGTTGTCTCATCTTATGAGTTAACTTGAAAAGAGAAGTGGATGCAGGGTAAATTGCAAAATGTTTGCACGTGTAAGTTCAGTTTATTTAATTTTATATAATTAGGGCATGGCAATGATTAGTGCTAATTGGAGCTCTGTTGGGCTGAATTATTCAAATATGTTTTGAAGACTCATGAGAGATTTCTGCAGTCAATCTTACTTACCTCTAGAGTTTTTTTTAACTGATAATGGTAAAAATCAAAGATATACATGTTAATTAAAAAAAAACAGGTTTTAGCCCATTCTGAAATAATTTGAAAGATAGTACTTTAATGATAGTTTTAAAAGCTAGGCATGCTTAAAAAGAGTAAGGAGGATTGTTTTAATAGGCCTCAAAATAGGTAGATGAGAAATCTCATTCACATAGAAGGAGAAATTCTTTCAGTTGAAGTAAGATCAAACTTTGGGGTTGTACTGAAGGCCCATTGAAATGGAGAAGAATACTGCAGTGTTTTTGTGGCTTTCACAGTTCAAGTGTTTTTCTGTTCAAAATCTTTCTCTGAAGTTGTCTGTGAACTTTCTACACATTTCAGTTTCCGTATATGATCTTTAAAAGTTAGTACATGATTTTGGTTTCAAATCTCATATTAAACAGGGAAAGAAATTCGATTAGACCTACACTGAGATTTTATCTGTTTAAATTGGTAGCACCACGGGCTCCAAAAATTGCACATTGCCAAATTGCTTCTGGCAAGGAGACATTTGAGAGACTGTCGGAAGGGAGCCTGGCTGAACTGAAAATGCTCGAGTATTTACATTTGTTTGTTTTTTTCAAACTGGGTCATCACCAAATGGCAGCTACAGGAACAGTTTTTTTCTCTGCGTAACATGAAAGATGCAACACATTTATTATATACTAAGTAGGTATAATTTGAAGGTTAATTCAAGCTGGTAAAGGTATTTAAGAAATTCTTGTTTGATGAGGTAAATTATTAGTTTGTGCTGTAAGAAAAGTTATCCCATGTATTTATAATACATACTGCAATCTAGGTTTCCTATTTTACTTTTCAAAAATTCACTTTTGGAGCGATAAGACCCATAGTCCTGAAAGAGAACTTTTCGCTAAAACTCAAATTACAGTTTTCATCTTTTCTTACATTACTCAGCCCCAGATTTAATTTTTATTTTTAAGATGTTTTTGAATAATTAGCCTTAAGGTTCTGTTTGTTGCTCCTTTGCCATTTCTTAGAGATCTTCCTCTGTTAAAAATAGCAAACCAAAACGTCCAGACCATCAAAAGATCGGGGAGCTGTTTTTCTGCAGTAGGTTCTAATAACCATAACTCTGTTGGCTACTCTGATGTGCTCGAAACATTGGCAAGTCTGTTCATTGATTCTGTCTACCTCGGCCTGGTCCTCACCGTTCTAGTTCTATTTCTTTCTACCCTGGATGACTACTAGTTATCATGTCCACATAAGTGCCGTAGTGTAGTCTGGGGGCTTTCTAAATACTTGAAATTGCTGAATATTGAAAGAATTATAAAATCGATAGATGCTTTCCCATGACAGAACTTTCTCTCAAAAACTCTAATTTCTGCCTTGGTTGACCAGTCAAGAAAATCAATGTTATTTTGTAAACCAGTGTGTCATTTTGAGAAAAAAAGATGGTCTCCTGCAGTGTGTCCAGATAAATGGCTGCACTTTTTTCCTGTGGGAAACAGTAAATAATGTGTGCATTTGGATTTCCTCTTTATGTCTAATGTAAGATGTTAGGTTAGTAGTACTGGAGCACATTCCCATATAAAAGCTCTCAGCAGTGAAGTTACACTCTTATTAGTGACCATCTGTAAGGTGTGTATGTGTATTACATTTTGTGTGTATGTTTGTCAAATTTTGTTTGCACGTGTGGGATCTTTTTTCTTTTTGGTGTCTTTCCTTTTTTTTTTTTTTTTTTTAAGAGGAAAACTCCCACACTCATTAAATAGCTGTCCTTTATGATATCTGTGGAGAAGATGGCTGTATCCAGCCCTCCCCACTGAGTGAAGTCCCATTATGATGTGTCTCTTGATGTTTCCAAAATGCGGGGCTCGCCTGCGTAACTCATTAATGAGACTGGAACGCGGCTCATAATGGCTGGGTTGTGGAGCACTAAAGCCACACAAAGTTAAAGAGAATGTTGCAGCTTAATCCGTGGGCGCAGGAAAGGCATTTGCAATGCAGTTGCCCAGTAGAGGAGAGATTGAGGTAAAAATGTTCCTTTTCCAAATTCACTCCATTTTGAGCTCACTGAATTCTCTTTTACCCCTCGTTTGGTGTCTTCCTGAAGTACAGAGAAGGGATTTTAATACAAACTGAAGGGTTTTGATAGTTAAGAGAGTGTCTTCTTTACTCTTGCTTAAAACACTTTTTTGTTTCCTAGGTTGCAAAGGATATTTTCTTCACATATTTTCTTCATAAAGGCTGGATTGTTTTGTGCCTAACCTGATTTGACCATAGCCCACTGCCTGGTGGGAAGCGTTCAACCTCTTATTTTAAGCTAAACAAGATTACCCTGAAGGCTGGCATTCAGGGGTTTGCTTTTAGCCTAATGGGTTAGGGGCTGTGGCACACCCCTTGCGGTGCCACTAATTGAACTCTTTGGGAACTTCAGTTTCTAATGGTTACCTCTAGAAGGGGTTTGCCACGGATACGCAAGAAATTGCTGGCTGCTTAATTTCCCCATGTTAGCTTAATGAGGAAGAATGGGTCACCATGCCAACCAGAACACCATAGCAATGGGGTTAGAAGCATCCTTCCTTGGTTGCCTCCCGTGGAAGGGTTTACAGTGTGCTACAAATGCTGAAGCATATCAGGCCAAAGCCAAATAGGATTTGAGATCAATACGTCATCGCGTATAGTACCTAAAGCCACTGTGGCAAAAGAACCGGAATTTGACTTCATTTTATTATTTAATTGTTTAAATAATTAATTTGGAAGTCAGTTAAAGTGTTGTCATATGCTTAAGTTGGTGTTAAATTTCCATTGTTAATTTTTACTTTCTAGCACCTTTCAGAAAATAATAGATCAAATCTCATCTATTTTGTTTCATCTGATTTCCAAGAGCTTTTATTTTACTGGGATAACAATTGTTTTTTATTTTTTTGTTGCAGTTTTTGGCTGGGGCTGGGCTCGAACCCTCCACCCTCGGCCTATGGGGCCGGTGCCCTACTCCTTGAGCCTCAGGCGCCACCCCACAATCATTTTTAAATAGACTTTATTATTTAAAACAGTTTTAGGTTTGCAGAAAAATCCAGAACATAAGACGGAGGTCCCGTATACTTCACACCAAGTTCCCCCGTTACTAACATCATTGTGGATTAGAATTATTCATGGGTGTCATTTAATCAACCAGTGCTGATTCACCTCACTCCATAATAGATTCAGATTTATGTACTTTTTGCATAATATCCTTTTTTCTATTCCAGGATGCTATCAGGATAGCATTTTTTTTTTTTTTGGTCCTGGCTTCTTAGGCTTCTGGATGTGACAGTTTCTTAGACTTTGTTTTCATGATCTTGATAATTTCCAGAATCCCCAGTTAGATATTTTGTAGAATGTCTCTCCAGTGGAATTTGTCTGATCATGAATAATTTTTTAAAGTGCTGAAACTGGAATTACGGATTATGAGAGGAAGAACAGAAATGTAAAATGACATTCTCATCACCTCATCATGAAGGTAGGGGGTATCCCCGTGACGTGTCAGCGTGGATGCTGATGATCAGCTCACAGGTAGTGTTTTCAGGTTTCCCCACTGTGAGGTCACTCCCTCCACATGCTCCCCACCCTGGTCACACCGAGCTATTCAGAAGGAAGTCCCTAAGCACAGACCGCCATTAAGGAGGGAGATTATAGTCCCCATTTTTGAGGGTGGAGAATAGACAGAAATCAGAATTCTTCTGCGATGACGTCTCTTCTTATTTATTGTATGATCAGTATGGACTCATAAATGTTTATTTCATTTTTTTTTTTCTTCTGATGTTCAAATTGTACCAGCTTTGGCCATTGGGAGCCCTTTGAGTTCCTGAGTCCCTTTGACCCTCTGACATATCCCCATCTGTATGTGGGCGCTGAGCACGTTCTCTTTTTAGTATTACAGGCTCATCTTGTATCTTACTGGCCTGAATCTTAACATCAGACCAGTACTCCAAGGAGGCTTGTTTCCTTTTATTGGAAAATATTAGAAATAAAGGGCTGTATGCCAGGTAGCAATCATTTCAAAAATAAACAAAAAATTTTTACGGAAAATTAAAAATTCTTTTAAAGCGTAGTTACGTGAATAAAAGATCATCTTTCATTTCTTTTCTTTACATTGTTTTATTTTTTTACTTTTCTAGATAAAGTGGGCATTGTTACCTACTGGTATTAGAAGTATGAGTAAAGATAATGAGGAATTTCAAACAGGCTGATAGTTATGTTTGTAATTGAATTGTCAATAAGGGAAAAAACCCTTATTGTTCCTGGTGACAGTTTATTACAAATTACTCTAAATATATTTGATTTCAAACTTTGGTTAAATATCACATATTTAGATATGCTAATGGTTTCTGATGAAAGTTTGCACTTAATGGGAAATATATTGTGGTGTATAATAGTCAACATAAATGAAAGAATTCTTTGGACGGCGCCTGTGGCTCAAAAGGGCAGGCGTCGGTCCCATATGCCAAAGGTGGTGGGTTCAAACCCAACCCTGGCCAGAAATAAAAAAAGAAGAAGAAAAAAAATAATTCTTTATAATCTAAAATGATAAATATTTCATAATTTTTAATGCCCTACTCTTTAATTTTTTCTCATAAAAACTAGATATTAACAGTTTCAATGGTGGATGAGTATATCTTTTGAAACATCAAACATTAAATTCTTTTATTTTGTCACTAGTTGGTGTAGGAAAATTTTTTTTTTTTTTTTTTTTTTTGAGACAGAGCCTCAAGCTGTCCCCCTGGGTAGAGTGCCATGGCATTACAGCTCACAGCAACCTCCAACTCCTGGGCTCAGGCGAGTCTCCTGCCTCTGCCTCCCAAGTAGCTGGGACCACAGGCGCCCGCCACAACGCCCGGCTATTTTTTGGTTGCAGCCGTCATTGTTGTTTGGCGGGTCCAGGCTGGGGATTCGAACCCGCCACCTTAGGTGTACGTGGCTGGCGCCTTAGCCGGTTGAGCTATAGGCGCCGAGCCGGAAAATTTTTTTTTTTAAAGGGAACCCATTTTTCTTTTAAAGGGAAGCAGTATCAGCCCGAGAATTTGATTCTGGCAAAACTTCATTAGAAAAAGTTCCTAGCACACATTCACGTGATTAATTATACTTTGAGCTGTGTGCTCTTTTTCTTCACATGTTTGGAAAGTGCTTTTATATTCATGTTCTGGAGTGAATATGCAGTGAGAACTGTGGGAAGGAGGGAGGAGCTAAGAGAAATCCTATGTTATTGGTATAAGAAAAGCTTATGACTTTGATGCTGAATGGTGAATACACGATAGAGGGACGAGATGCTAAGATCTTGTTATGTCTGGATGGCCTTTTCTTTCAGGCTTATAACTTTCAGATACTGATTTTTATCTGTTCTATTATTACAACTACTATCATTGCCAAGGGCTTAATTTGGAATTAAATGAGCCTTATGCTTAAGTAATTTATTCTCATTAGTTTGCCAAAAAGTGAGTCTCATGGTAATTGCAATACTCTAAGGCAGAGTGTTTACATTTTCTTTCATTGAGACAAAAATATTCCTTTTCAGTTTCATTTATGTCCCAGAAAACTCTGAGATTAGAAGGCAATATTGAAGCTGCCATCACCAGAGGCAGCTTTTCTAGAACAGAGAGGGGAGCTGTGATAGTTGAATTTTGCTTTTTCCTTGTTTTTATTTCGTTAGGGACTCCTGCAGAAGGAAACACTGTACCCTGGGGTTTCTATAAAGACATTGCCACTAATTAATATAGCAGCGCCTTCCATTAGCTTCTCCCTCATATTTCACGTGATTTGGGGGAATATTTGGATGTTTTAGGAATTTTGCATTGTTCATAAAGCTATAGGTATGCTTTTTGTTCATTAATGTGTCAGAAGACTAAAGATAAAGTTGTCAGCTGTGAACCTTATATTCTTGAAATCATTCTATGAAAATCATTCTTGAAAAATGATGAAAAATCATTCTATCATTCTTGAAAATCATTCTATGATTTTCTATGGCTGGCAGTTTCAAGAAAAAACCCTGTAATAATTTTATAATTAAAATGTTTTTATCAATAAAATGAACTCATTGCCTTTTTACAGTGAACTTTGAAGGAGAGGAACATATTTGAACCTTAAGCAAAGTTAGACTTTCATAAAGCAGATCCTTATGTGGTGAACAAATGAGTGAATTAAGACACAGAAAAATCCTGTCCTTTTGCTAACTAGCATGAAATGTATCTGTCAACTTTCTGTTTATAAGGATCCAGTAGATGTGTCATTTATAATTCCACTTTATTAGGGTGTAGTCAGGAAAACATTTCTCTGGAAAATTTTACTTTCACACGTACTTTTTATGGAAAGAGAGAAGTGGGGCAGAAAAGATGGTTAACACAAAGATGAAAGGGCAAGTTTCTATCTATATGTGGTGATAACAAAGTTATTGAAAATGGTTCCTTGAGAGTTGAGTGCAATATTGTTGATGTTCTTATTTTTTGAGACAATGTCTCCCTGTGTTGACCACGCTGGGCTTGAACTCTTGGCTTAAGCCATCCACCTGCCTCTCAGACTCTAATAGCTGGAGATACAGGTGCTCACCACTACGCCCAGACAGTATTGTTGACTTTTTGAGCCTTGTGTGAGGTACATTGGGATTTAGCATAACACTTATCTTAAATGTGTGGGAGAAAAGTACAAACCAGCTTTTAAAAGTTTGAGGGTCATAATTAAAGAATCATTTATATGAATTTCTTCAAACGTCAGTCTCTGTTCCTCTCTGGGGATTCAGAGACATCACTTATTCTTGCTCAGCTCTAAAAGAGGTTTTTGGTTTTGGGGTTTGTTTTTTTTTTGATATGATTGTAATTTAGTGTCCCAACTATTACACATTTAAGGGTTTTCCTAGCAGAATTAAGGGATTTCCTAGCAGAATTAAGAGGATGACAGAATAATTATCAATAGGCTATATTGGGATATGGTAAAATATTTTTAATGTCAACATTTATTCATATTAACTGCAATAAATAAACGTACAGAAACCTAACACATCAGATACCTATGTACCCATAAAGAAAGGAAAAGAAAGTAACTATAAATTATGTATATAAATTTTTAATCCAGTAAATGTAAACTTAGGTATATTAGGTTGTCAAACCTTTGGTTTTCTTTCTTGAATACATTTTTTGAAACTCACAGATTTTAAGCAACTTATGTTTTTTTATCTGTAGATCTATCTTTTCACCCCAGAATTTCTCACATTTCATGTTTGGTATAAATATTTCTAGACTTGGGGTGCCAGAGGACTTGCATATATATGCATGCGTTGGTAAGACATATATGGATGTTTTTCTTCTGAATGGCTTTTGTGATTCTGTAACGTGTATTTTGCGACACAGAATTTCCCTAGTCATGCTGTAGTGCTTTGGTTAACTTTTCTTGCTATATAATAACCTGTGCCTGCATACATGTAAATATATGTATCTCTCTCCATATGATACACATATATGGTTTGTTTTATTTGCCACATGGAATCAGATCATCTAGTTATTCCATGGTTTATTTCTGTATTTCCCTAGTGAAATTTGTAGTTACTTTCTGTTCCTTTGATAAACAATATTGCATTAGATATTTTTAGATCTAAGAGATTTTGTTAAAGTTTATGAAACTCAGTACAGATTACCAAATCATAGATGATACAAATTTTTTTTTCTATCTTTTTCTTTTTGAAATATGGGTGGCTTCACGAATTTGCATTTTTCTGTCTTTTGAAATAAAACAGAATTATGTCATTGTTTCGTCTAACTTATTCTGGATTTTTGTGACTAACAAAGATCTGACCACACTGCCCTCGTTCCTGGAGCTCTCTTGCCATCAGCGTCTCTTTGTGCCTGGTTATCGCTGTTTTTGAAGGACTTCCTCTCCCCTTCCCTCCCTCCCAAGTCACACTCAGCACAAGGCATTGTTAACAGAATGGATTTGTTCTCACTTTATGAATGGCCTTTTGATACAGGTTCAAAATTCAGTTGTTTTTCAAGATCAGTGTTCTTTATCCCTGATATCTTGTCTCATGTATCTTTGTCAAACGGGGTGTTTAATCTCCTGTTAATAGAGTACTCAATCGTAATTGCTGGGGATTAAGTTATTTGCTATGGTTTTGTGTTTTATGATTTTCTAAACTCAAACTTTAGAGTTTTTGCTGGGTAGAATTCCAGAACAATGGAATGGCTTTGAAAAAATTATTCTTAGATGATAATGAGGCTTTGACTGTGTCATTTGTCAGTTACATTTAAAGATTGGTGAGGCTGAACCATGGTACCATTTCCCTTACCATTAAAAATTCCTTACAGCATATTTGAATTGATCTTGATCAGAAAGTCTGGCACAGATATTTTAAAAACAATAAGGCAGTTAGTGCTGCGAATGTGGTATTACCATGACCTGATATTAATGCACAGTTCTACCTCTTACAATCGTCCATAATTTCCATCTGGTTGCCGTTTCCACCTGGCTGCTTTTCATTGTCCTCGTTTTGAGTTTTTAACTTTTCACCCCTCATCCTTTTGCTACCCTTTTGTACTTAGAAGTGCCCATTTTTAAAATTAAAAACACGTCAAAATACTTTTGAAATGTAAAAATAGGTATATCATCCAAAAGTGTGTGTGGAAGAGAAGCCCTCAGTGAATTACTTTGTGTTTTGTTAGAAAAACTTCCAAGATCTTAAAAGTGAGAGCCCGTTAATGAGTTGAAAAATGTGAGAATAATGTCATCTGTGGTAAGGATATGGTCACCAGTCAGGAGGTTATTATGGGTGTCTCACTGTTGAAATTTGGGACTAGTAAGGAGAGAAGAGAATAGAAATGGCCAGATTTGGGATGTGTTTTGAAGTGCAAGTTTAGAATGGACTGCGCAGGGACGAGAGGAGGCTGCGAAGTAAATAGCTGTAGAGGGAGTGAAAGACATGCGCTTTATTTAGTCGGAGAAGTTACCAAGTTGAGAGTTCTGTTGGGGGCATTTTGAGTTCAAAGAACTGAAATGAATGCACGCAATAGGCAATTGAATAAATGATGGAGAAGGTGAAGGTAGAGATTGGCACAGGTTAATAGTTAATGTCCTGAACCCTGCTGAGCTCTTTAGATTGAGAGTAGAGATGGAGAAGAGGATCCCTGAGCAGTGCTGCAGCTTCTAGCATTTAAAACTGGGGTGGATGAGGAGTCTGGGGTGGGGTGGGGTGCTGTGTGGCAGTTCTATACAAGACCATTTTAATAGAAGCTGTGCATGCATAAGATAGACGAGTCTTTCTTGATAAGATGAATATTTAGGTTAAAAAAATTATCTTTTGTAAGATTCCAAGCAGTGTTCTGAATGTCATTGATTAAGATGGTTTTATAGCATGGCAGAGAATGTTTGGCGAAGAGACTGCATCACCAGTGACCCATCAATATTGGGATATGATGCCCATCCTTCCCCTACTCCCACTGCCCCTTCAGGACTTAGACTGTTAAATGTCACTAAGTTCTTGCTCAGGTTGGGAGAGTTTGCCAGAAAATTCTCATTAACACGGATGCCCTTCCTTCCTCTCACAGTTTTTTTGTCTTTCTCTTGAAATGTTAAAGTCATTTTGTTTTTAAAAGTTGTCATCAACATGAAAAATCTGGGATTCATGAGGTGTGTTATTAAGTGTTGGAAGTCACTGATGTCAGTGACAGCACGGGGGCTGCAGATGAAAGCGTGGTTTATAAATTTTGCAGGGACAGAATGCTTTCAGACAAATGGGGACTGGTTTAACACAGCTAAATGCTTGCACTCCTTTAATGCTGAGTAGAAAATCCTGTCACACTGCAGATTTAACATGACTGCTTTTTGGTTTTCTCCAAAATCTAAACTATAAAATTAAGGAAGACAGTTATTAGGTGCCTATTCTATCTTCTGCAGAGTGCTAAGTTGTTTTTATACCATGGTCCCACTTAGACCTGACACCAATTCTGAGAGAGAAATATGTTGAACTCAGTTCATAGAGGTCAAGAAATGGAACTTTTGGTTACTGGTAGTTTAGAGAGGAAAAATAGGAACAAATACTCATTGAAAGTTATATACAATTTTATATAATATATATTATCTGTGTTTTTATATATAAAATTTAGTGACAAAGTTATATATAACTGTGTTTTCTGCTATCCACTGAAAAATGTATTTTATCTCTTAATGTTCACTGAAATGTTCTCATGCAATATTGATAATGATCTTAATTTTTCCCCCCTTCTCTTTTGGTTTCAGAGGAAGAACTTGTCTCTCTTTCTCAGCATTAGTTTATTAACATTCTGGGGGACCTCCCTTTTGGGTGCCCGGTTATACTGGATGGGAAACAAGCCACCCAGCTTTTCCAACTCTGACAACCCAGCTGCCGATTCAGACAGCCTCCTTGCCCGCACGCTCACCTTCTTCTACTTGCCAACCAAGAACCTCTGGCTGTTGCTATGCCCAGATACACTGAGTTTTGATTGGTCGATGGATGCCGTGCCTCTGCTCAGAACCATTTGTGATTGGAGAAACCTACACACTGTGGCCTTCTATACTGGACTCCTCCTCCTGGCCTACTACGGTTTGAAGAGCCCGAGCTTAGAAAGAGAATGCAACGGGAAAGCTGTAACAAATGGCAAGCAGAATGCAAATGGACATAGCTGCCTTTCAGATGTGGAGTACCGGAACTCAGAGATTAAGCCCAGCTTTGCATCCAAAGTAGAAAATGGCATTAAAAATAATGTATCCCAGAGAACGCAACTTCCTTCTACTGAGAACATTGTCATTCTGTCTTTATCTTTGTTAATAATCCCCTTTGTTCCTGCCACAAACTTGTTTTTCTATGTCGGCTTTGTAATTGCAGAGCGAGTATTATATATTCCTAGTATGGGCTTCTGCCTCCTGATTACAGTGGGGGCCAGAGCCCTTTATGTCAAAGTCCAAAAGCGGTTTCTCAAGAGCTTGATTTTTTATGCGACAGCAACATTAATTGTTTTCTATGGACTGAAGACTGCAATCAGGAATGGGGACTGGCAAAACGAGGAAATGCTGTATAGGTCAGGGATAAAAGTAAACCCAGCTAAAGGTAATATTTCATTTTATGCTTTTCCTTGGACAGTTTGTACATTCCGTCTTTTTTCTGTCTCTGCTTCTCACCTTAAAATACAGTCCTGAGGAAGAAGTCCTTTTATGCAATACCCGTATCTTTCATTTCTTCTTTCTTAAAGAGAAGATGTGCAGGACAACTAATTCAGAGGCATATCTAGCACTGTATAGTGAAATATTTTCCTGGATTCCTATGTTTGTCCAGAGGAATCAGAGCTCCTGTTGTGTAAAAATATTGACTGTTGCAGGAATGTAGAAAGAAGCTTGGTTTGCACATTTTAAAATACTGATAGAGACATATCTTTCATCATATAATAAGAGCCAAGTTTTTTCACTTAAGGAAATTTTAGCTCTTCTGGTTTCCCAGAATCGCCAGAGGGGATACCCCAAGACGTATGTCAACACCTTTAAAACCTGAGCTTTCGCTGCCTCTGACTGTGGGAGTTATGTCTCTAGATGTCAGTGTGTGCACATGCAGGTGTGCGTCGACTTGAGCTTTGCAGGTAAATAAAATGGTCTTGCCAGACAGTTAGATCTTCTTATTGAAGCGTTCTTGAATTACAGAGGGAAACACTTTTTAGTAAAGAATGAGAACATGGATTACATCTTTCATTATTGCTTTTGATTAAAAAAAATCATTCTAGCAAATCACAGAATCAATAGCCAGAGTAGAAAAAGTAGTTTCCTTTAGAACAGAAGTGAACAGTTAAAAGTTGTTAACGATAGCTTACTTTGGTTCAGGCACTTAAATATATTGGAAGCTAGAGAACAATTGGATAAAGCTAAGTATACGTTTGTAGCACAGAAATAAATGACCAATGGTTCTTTATAAGCCGTCTAAGTACTCTCTAAATTATGATTACTTGTGAAGCATTTGAACTGAGTTTTTTCTGCTCTTTCCAACACAGCTTTGTACCAGGATTCAAATGCTGAAGGTGTGAAACCGTTCCATATGTATGAAAATGGCCTAATGTCTATCTACATGTATATCCAGAGGTCTAGATATCCCAGAAGCAACTTTGGCATCTTTATCTGATTAGCACAGATGAAGTGAAGAATTCAAGTTAAGAGTTAGCAACATTTCTTTCAGTCAAAGAGCTAATTGTTGGTACTTACAATGCTTAAGAGATCACAGGGATTTTAACGGGAAGTTGCAGCATTAAAGTGGAGCTACTGCACACCATGTAATTCCTCAATCCTCTGTGAGAAATCATTACCATGTGGCTTTTTTAGGTAGTGAGTCTCGCCCAGTTTTATCAAATGCCTGAGCACGAATCTTGCTGTAAAAATTGTTGCAATTAGTTTTTGCAGAACGCTTTTCAGCTAGTTTTTTTCTTCACTGGGAGATGTAAGAATATAGAACAAGGTTATGCTGCCAATTTATTTTCCTGCTGCTTAAAACAGATCCTTGGTAAGGAATTAAAACAACCCCCCCGCCCCCGGCATATTAGTTGCATCACAGTGTTGTTCTGAGGATTTATTAAATTTATTGGTTAAGTTTCAGGCTAAGCTACTGTTATAAGAAGCCAAGATAACAGTGGCTTAAATAAGATAGAAGCTTTATTCTTTCAAGTAACAATCTGTGTGTGCAGACCGGAGCTGATAAGACTGGCGCCGTGGGTCTTCGGGGTCCAGCCCCTTCTTGTGTTCCCTTGCCATCTCCGTGGTGTCACCCCATCCACAGGGTCCAAGATGGTTCATTGTCACATCAGCACTTCGTAGATGACAGGAACGGGGGGAGAAAGGGCAAGTGCTGGGTGTACCCATCTTCTCTAACAGCGTATCACAGAAATTACCCACCTCACATTTGCTCATGGCCAACCCCTAGCGACAAGGAAGCCTGGGAAGTGTTCTCTTTATTCTGGGAAGCCAAGCACTCAGCCAAATTTTATTATGCCAGGAAAATGGAAAGCAGATACTAAGAGATGAGGATACACACAGCAGTCTCTGTCCCATCGTGGGAGAAGACGTTTTGTGAAGTCTCATTTTTGCTGACCGTCTCATTTTGTTTTGGTGACATGGTTACAGTGTTTTCTTGATTTGTTCACCTAGTAAAACAATTATTAGCACTTCTAATATATTTCTGTGTCTCCTTACTAGCAGTACTTGAAGTGCTGTGGTATTTAGGCCCTCCAAAATACTGCAGTCAAAGGAATGCCCAGCTGACCGGTGTTAGGATGGGTGACAGCGCCCGCCCCACCCCTGCCCAGCCCGCTGCTCTGCCTACAGCCTTTACCGTCTCCGTGGATGGTGTCTCCATCTTTCCAGCAGCTCTGGCCAGCACACTTGATCATTCCTGCCACCTCCCTTCCTTTCACACCCACCGGCTTTCCATCAGCGGGTCCTCTTCACCCTGTCATAAAAAAAATACAGGCTCGGCGCCTATAGCTCAACCGGCTAAGGCGCCAGCCACGTACACCTAAGCTGTCGGGTTCGAATCCCCAGGCCCGGACCCGCCAAACAACGATGATGGCTGCAACCAAAAAATAGCCGGGCGTTGTGGCGGGCGCCTGTGGTCCCAGCTACTTGGGAGGCGGAGGCAGGAGACTCGCTTGAGCCCAGGAGTTGGAGGTTGCTGTGAGCTGTAATGCCATGGCACTCTGCCCAGGGGGACAGCTTGAGGCTCTGTCTCAAAAAAAAAAAAAAAAAAAAATACAGTGCTTGGGCGCTTTTCCCCATTTCTACCATTACTGCCGGGGACCGAGACTCCATCTTTAGTGTGGAATATTATTAAAACGCTCTCACCTGGTCTCTCAGCTTCTAGTTTTATCTTGCCTTTTAGCAGGTCTTGTACTTGCGTGTTTCAAACCAAACGTGATACGTTGGGTGATGAGAACTGAGGTGAATGGGCTTTTGTGCGAGGTTTTCTATGTTAATTCTGCAAAGAATTGGATTGGATTTCCTGTTTGCTGTGGCCGTGAGTTTCAGGGGTGTCAGATCTGCTGCTCTAGGTTTTTGTCTCCCCCTGTTGTCTTCGGGGTTTCCTGAGGATTCAGATGGAACTTGTTGCTTCCGTCAGCTGTGATTCACTGTTACACCCGAGCAGTGGTACGATGAGGCGGAGGGGAAATGTTCTGTCATTGCATGACTCAATCTTAGCCGCTTTGGGCTGTGATTTTTTTATAGATGTTTCTTAGCTTTCCTTGTGTCCCCCTCCAGGACAGGAAGGCTAGATGGGGCTGGAGTGAGAGGAATGCCCTTCCCCAGATCTAGGATGAGGTCCTGGAAAGATTTTTCTCTTAAGTAAGAGTTAGTAGGCTTTTGCTATGGAGGATACCCTGGGGATGTTTCCTAAGGCTCCTGGACCAGAGCCAAAAGAGCATCTTTCTTGGTTCTGCCTGGTGAGACTGTGTTGGGGTCCCTGGAGGCAAAACCCGTAGAAGTGTGAGAGTCCCCAAGACTCTCCAACTCTCAGTTCTCTCACTCTCAGGCTAGTCTAACTGAGCCTTCAGCAACGTGTCCCATTACCAGTTCCTTGCTTCTAACAAGTCCGGCTCCAGCAGCCTGTGGTCCAGGTAAGCTCACCCCTGCTGGATATGCCCGTCTCTCAGGTGGGTGGTGGGCCTTGGGACCACGGTTCCCTGAAGATGCTGAGACAAGTTACTGATGTTCAGTCCGTTGAGCTTTTCCTGGCTGTAAGGATGGGAGGGACAGCTTTCAAACGCTGCAGTGTGTGAGCTGTACCCTGCTTCCATTTTTTCCCTTTGACTCTCTGCTTACCCAGCCTCCCTACTGACCCTTTTGAAACACAGGTCACAGGAGAGCATCCACTGACCCCAGCCTTCCTGTCTCGCCATTTTTCCCAAGGGAAAGCACGCAGGCCTGCAGCAGGCCCTGGGTGGCCTCAGCCTTTCCTTCCCGAAGGCCTCTTTGATGTGCCTTCTCTGGGTCGGACGAGCTCCTGCTGCAGAGCTGGTGTCCTTTGTCACTCCTCCTTCCTGGAATAGATTCTCCTGGAGGTGCTCACCGAGGTCCCCCTCACTTTCTTTAGGTCTCCGGTCAAATACTGCATTATTAAGAAGCTGTATGTAAAATTGGCCACCCTATTAAAAATTACAGCCAATCCTCTGCCGTGTTGAACATTCCCTGTCCTCTTTGCTTCGTTTTTCTGTTAACCTCTATGACTGTTGGATACGCTGTCATTACGTGCTTACGGGTCCGGCTGCGTTATCAGCGTGTGCTAGAATGTGCAGTGAGAGAAGGCAGGGATTATTGGCATTTGTTTAAATGCCATGTGTACAGCAGTGAGGACAGTGCCTGGTGGGATGAAGGCATGCAGTAATGGTTACACTGAATAATAAATGTTCTATAGTCTTTTTCCATAGGGAGTTTAACATGAATGAAATAGGGAAAAAGTAGGAAATATTATGCTGTTTCTATACCAAGTACTGAGGGATGTTTCATAATAAGAGGGCGAGGATCGAGAGTAGAGTGAGTTTTGGATTCCGTGACTGCCATCTGTGACATATGCTTCTATTTTGATACAAGAAAAAACTTTCAATCCAGGTTCCTCATAGTTTTTTCTATTCATAACATGCTAATAATAATTTTGGCTACAGTTACTTCCCTAGCAATTAGGGGACTGGCAGTAATCTTCCTTAAGGCAGGTTTTATGTTATTTGAGCCTAAGCAAAAGATTAGAAACTCTTTAAAGCCAGTCTTTCATAAGGTTTTCGGAGATTACAGATGGAGTTAGATTTCTTTTGCTTCCTTTGAAAGCCTTTCCAGATTTTGGGGTACTTCAGTCTACTCGGTGCTTTAATGGAATATGATTTTAAGCCTCATGAAGCGTCATACATTAAAACTGCTGCCTGCGGGAGTAGGTCCTGTCGACAGCTGTCAGTCATTAAGTCATTAACTGATTGGATGCAAATGATGATCAGTAAAGCCTGTCACAGTGACTGTGCTGCTAATTTACGGTTTAAATACGGATGGTGGAGAAATGATAGCTGATTTGGACTATGTAAACCGCAAGGCCTGTGTCATTATGTGGTTGATAATGTCAGGAAAATACTAGACATAGTTGATTGCTGTAGTTTGCTGATTTCACGATGACTCTTTGCATTTTTTGTGCTTAGGAAGGAGGAAATTTTCACTGACTGCCTTAGTGAGCCAGCCGCGTTACATTTGCAAGGGTTCTCCTTCCTTGAAAACAACACATTTTATAAGCCGTATTGATCACCATTTGCTTGAAGGCAGCATTTCTTGATTCATTAGAGAGCCATTCAATCTGTGATCGCCCCTTTTTCCTGGACTGTGGCGTCATCTAAGTCCCCATGTGTCTTTTAGCTCTCAGTGGAATCTGGCACCCTGATCTCTGCTGCTGTTGCTTTCAAGACAGTACACAATTTTACTGTCTTTTATTTCTCACAGTTCGCTTTCCTAGGGTTGGTGTATTGTACAGGGTTGATAAACGTGTTGCATTTCTTTTTTTTAAAGTCATAAATGCATAGATCATGTATACATTAACACATTTATGGGGTACAATGTGCTGATTTCATATACAATTTGGAATGCTTACATTGAACTAGTTAATATATCCCTCACCTCATTTACTTAATTATTGCATTAAGACATTTATACTCAAAAGATCAGACATGTACCCTTGCAGTATGCACCATAGGTGTGGTCCCACCATTTACCCTCTCTCCATCAAACCACCTGTCTCTCCTCTCACACCCCCCCCCCGCTTCATCCTGGGCCATAGTTGTGCTCTATCCTTCATATGAAAGTGTGAGTGATTGTAAATGGATTTCATAATAGTATTTAAACTTGAGCATACAGCAATTGGTGGTGTTGAATTTCTAGGTTATGTTCTCCATGTCTTATCTATGAGGAGCTTTTCCACCTGGATGGGCTGCTGGCTTCTCAAACCCATCACCTTTCTTCCCTAAAATGGTACTTGCAAACTTTCTTATTAAGGTCATAATCACAGACCAACAAAATCATTAAAGTGAAACAGATGAGTGAGCACATACACTTGAAGAATGATGGCGTATGTGATGACATATCTGGCTTGCTAAAAGGCATTTAAAAATTAAGTTATCTGTTTAAAATCAAGTGATGGCTGAGATTGTTTTATTAACTCTCATTTGGCTTAAAAGAACATATGGCTGTGGTTTTCAATTGTTTGAAGACAGTTTCTGAAAAAGTAGGGTAACTCTGGAGGAAAATTTAACAAGCTATTTAAATGCCTGTTTTCAAGGTATGTAAAAATGATAGATTCAAAAGATAATATAAAAATGATGTATTTGAAACTCTCCCAGGGGTGTCCAACCTATTGGCTTCTGTGCCACATTGTAAGAAGTGTCTTGAGACACATATTGGCCACATACTAAATACACAAACATAAATGTTGATGAACCCAAAGAAACAAAAGTCCGTGCATAATTTTCGTGACATCTGCCATAATAGATAACCAAAAAAGTCCTTACTTAATCCGCATGCAGCCCGTGGGCCACATGTTGGACACCCCTGTAAGCATTCCACCTTCTCTCTTCCCCATGAAATGACAAATACTACCTGATTAGATACAGAAAATCAGACCCAACTGTTGTTTTAGCTCTGCAGTATTTGACAGTATTTCTTCCTTCCCGGATTGCTGTAAAATTGATAGTTCAAGTTCAATTTTACATTATCAGATTTCAAGAAACAAGTATGTTTACGGAGTATCATTTTATTTAGAAAATAACTCAAAATTTAAGTGAATTGTAAACCTTTAAGCTTTGTAAAAAATGACTAATTCATTGTGGATTTTACGGTCTAACCTTTTCTTTACCCCTAATTGTCTTCTTTTAATTATGGTTGTAATTCACCAGCTCGCTTTGAAATTGGGCCATTAATTCTTTGTTTCTTTAGCTACCTGTAAAGCCACCTGTAACCTGTAAGGTAAAAATTTTTCAAAAGAGGTTTCAGATTTTTATAAAATACAAAACTTACCAGTTAAGAAGAGGAACTGGGATAGTATTTTTGTTAAGACTCTGGCCTGAGTTAAGAAGCTATGAAAGGGAATTTGATTTTAAAGGAGACTTGGTAGGAGAAAGTGACCTAAAGCACTGGTAAAGGGACCCAAGAAATAAAATACCTTCAGACCTGATATCAGTTAATGAACGATTAAATATACTGAAAGTTACATTTGACAATAGAGTTAATCACAGACCTGCTATATTTGAAATCTTTAATTTGGTTTGTCTAAAGAGAAACCCTTAAGGTAAGCTAAAAAGATAAGCTAAAAAGAGCAAGATCATGTGCAAAATCAAATTACAAACTCTTGACCCTAACAGAGCACAGAATGGTGAAAATGCTCATTTTTGGCAGTAATAGAAATGTAGTTGCTGTTAATGCCACAGAACAGATTTTCGAGACAACAAACACAGCATGTCTTTTCGTTTTATTACACACTCAATCTTATTACTGGTGATCATAGATTAAAACAGAATTCCAGATAACCTCTCAAGGGATCATGGATCAATTTTTGACATTCAACTCATATTATTGAAAAGAGGTTTGATTTAAGCAGTGTTTATGTATAAATAAAGTGTGGGCCCCATTTTTATTATGCGTGTGGGTGTTAAATCAGAAATCTCCGTGTACTTCTATATATCAGTGCCAAATTTATTTCTAATATTAAACATATAAACATTATCCAGTGGGATCTAGTATGTCATACATTTTATGTGCTTAGTAATAATCATGATTAAACGTATTATTTTCAAAAATGATAATGTTTAGGCAAGAAACCAATTCAAACTTAATTAGTAGTGGAAGGAGACAAATTGGAAAAAGCCTTCTTGAGGGTAGAACTATAGATGAGAAGCTCTACTGTGTCTTGTATTCTTGTATTTAAGAATTCGAATTCCCAATTACACTAGCTGCCCCTCTGAACATTCCTTCAGTTATCTTAAATAGTGTAATTCAGTTCCTTTGTGCAAAACGCCATAAGATACAGTAAAATATCAGCATTGTATTTTAATTATAAACAATTTCTCTCTAGAAGTTTTAAGTATAGATAGAAGGAACAAGGTTAGAATTGTAATACACATATATCAGGGGAGATATATAAAAATGATGTATTTGAAACTCTCCCAGGGGTGTCCAACCTGTTGGCTTCTGTGCCACATTGTAAGAAGTGTCTTGGGCTTTGTTTTGGCAGAGGGTGGGGTAACAGTCTCACTCTGTTGCCCTTGGTAGAGTGCTGTGGCATCATAGCTCACAGCAACCTCAAACTCTCGGGCTAGAGCAATCCTCTTGTCTCAGCCTCCCGAGTTGCTATCACTACAGTCACCTGCCACCATGCCTGGCTAGTTTTTCTGTTTTTAGTAGAGACGGGTGTGGGGGGGGGCTCACTCTCGCTCAGGCCAATCTGGAACTCCTCATCTTAGGCGATCTACCCTTCCTGGTCTCCAGTCTCATAGGTGTGAGCGCTTGGCCAAGAGCCAAGTTTTTTTCAAGGAACTGATTACTGAGGTGTCAAAACATAAAGTTTTCTTAAGTTTCCCGGAATGACAGAGTAAATAAGATTCTACTAATGTCTGAGTCTCTGTGTATCGGAACTTGGAAGTTGTGTATTATAAAGAAATAGGATTTTTTTTCCTGCTCTTTTTTCCTTCTATTGGGTTATCGGTAAATTCCTCAAACTTGTATGTCATGAGACTACTTGCAGAAGACCACCCAAAAGGTCTAAGACACTTGTAGATTTTTCCTCTTTTACTTTATCAATTGACTCAATCTCTTTGAGCTTTACAAGTAAATTGTGGTCATTTGCAGGACTTCTATCAAATACCTCATCTCTACTTTCTTCTTTTTCCAAGGATGCCTGCAAGTTACATTACTGTAAGGGTTAAGCTTGAACATTATTGTCCATATACACATTAATACTGAAAATAATTTTCAGGTAGAAATGTGTTCTCTGGCTTGTGTAATGAAAACATTAGCATGTTGATTACCGATAGTGTACAAACCCACGTATCCTGTACTTTTCTCATCTCTAATCACAATGATATATTTAAAATTACTTTGGCTCTTGAAATTCTATTATTTGGAAGCAAAAGTACAGCATTTTAAACTCTCTCATTGTTAACACTTAGCAGAGTGATTTTAAGATACTTTTTCAGGGCAATTGATACAGTCACGGACGTCCTAGAGGCGTTCCTCAGCTCCCTGAAGTGCACTTCTAGAAGCAGGAGTCTTTGCCATGGTTGTTCAGAAAATAGTCAGGTTTTGGTTATGGCCATCACTGGTTCTCAGCTCATTCTCCAACTGCATAGACATTCAATTGGAATGGATATTTACTTCTGCAGTTTCAAGTTAAAAATTTAGGTTTAAAGAGTTATATCCTGGCCATGCACGGTGGCTCGTGCCTATAATCCTAGCACTTTGGGAAGCTGAGGCAGGAGGATTGCTTTGGGCTAGGTGTTCGAGATCAGCACAAGCAACATGGCAAGACCCCTACTCTAGAAAAAATAGAAAAATTAACTGGGCAAAGTGGAGGCACCTGCAGTCCAGCTTCTTAGGATACTGAGGCAGGAGGATTGCTTGAGTCCAGGAGTTGGAA
The DNA here is from genome assembly GCF_000181295.1 of Otolemur garnettii. Taxonomy (NCBI): domain Eukaryota; kingdom Metazoa; phylum Chordata; class Mammalia; order Primates; family Galagidae; genus Otolemur; species Otolemur garnettii. The sequence continues at coordinate 35,468,794 of NW_003852402.1, read as the reverse complement.
GTTGCTGTGAACTATGATGATGCTATTGTATTTCTAGCTCTAGCAACAGAGGAAGATTCGGTCTCAAAAAGAAGAGAAAAAGTATAAATCCCAATTCTGATTATTTGATAGGAAAATGTGGCTTCTCTATGGATTTTAATTATCTAGGTTTGTAAATAGTCTGACAACATTATTTAAGACTCATGAATGGATATGTGAACTTAACATCTCTAAGACCACATAAATAGTCATAGTTTAGTTGGTAAGATTTATGTATTTATTTATTTTATTGTTGGGGATTCATTGAGGGTACAAGAAACCAGGTTACACTGATTGCATTTGTTAGGGAAAGTCCCTCTTACCATTGTGTCTTGCCCCCAAAATGTGTGTCACACACCAAGACCCCACCTGGTAAGATTTATTAATCACTTAGAAATATACATTCACTGAATGTGTTTGCGGCAAAAATGATCTTTTAATGTCATCTGGTAATTTCCTGTTGGGATCTAATCTAGTTAAGATTGCAGGTGTGAGAGAGTGAGTCCTTTCCTACACTGCTCAACTGATCGTGTGATATCTTTTAAGTAAATTGGCCAAATTTTGACTATATTTCCTGATTTTCTCCCTCCTATTTCTTTCTTAACCTTTTATGTCCTAGGCTATTTTTACTGCTTGGAAGTAGAACTTAAACTTGTAAACTTAAAATTGCTAAATGACTAAATTCTTTGTTTCAATATCATGTTTTTTAATTCATGCAAAAATGTCTCATATTTAAGTACGGTCTTCCTTCCGTATTCTTGGGCATTTCATTTTAGGACTGAGCTCATACTCCAGAGTCCCAGATTTGGCCTTGTGGAACCTGAGTTCATGAAAAATCAACTCTCTATATATGCTGGTTTCACCTCTCACAAATACTGTACTTTTAATCTACATTTGGTTTAAAAAAAAAAAAATCCATGTAGGGCGGCACCTGTGGCTCACAAGGGTAGGGTGCTGACCCCACATGTGGGAGGTGTTGGGTTCAAACCCAGCCCCGGCCAAAAAACTGCAAAAGAAAACCAACATGTAAGTGGACTTGCACAGTTCATAACCCATGTCATTCAGGAGCCACCTGTATTTTCTGCATTTCAAGTAGTGTTAAGAATATAGTATTTCAAGAATCCTTATCTGGGCTTGGCACCTATAGCTCAACCGGATAAGGCGCCAGCCACGTACACCTAAGGTGGCGGGTTCGAATCCCCAGCCCGGACCTGCCAAACAACAATGACAGCTGCAACCAAAAAATAGCCAGGCGTTGTGGCGGGCACCTGTGGTCCCAGCTACTTGGGAGGCGGAGGCAGGAGACTCGCTTGAGCCCAGGAGTTGGAGGTTGCTGTGAGCTGTAATGCCACGGCACTCTACCCAGGGGGACAGCTTGAGGCTCTGTCTCAAAAAAAAAAAAAGAATCCTTATCTGCTTGTCTTATTCCAGCAAAGTAAGTAAAGAAAATTAACTCTCCTTTTTCTTCTGTTAGTAGTCAACTGGAATTCTAAATGAAAATGCTTTAAATAATTTGCTCAAGATATGTACATACAGCAGAGGTAATACTTATTTTTAGAAATCTGATAGTTATTTACAAATAACACAAATTGTGTTCCTTGTCATGTATTCTTATGCAAATATTTTATTTGCATTTTTTACCGGTTATTTCTTTTTAAACCTTGCTTTTCCTCTGCTGTCAGCTTTGCCCCGTTTGATGCTCGCTGCTGAATTGATCGAAGTGACTGCCCCAAATTCACATATAGAAGTTAGCCTGTGAAACAATGTCCTTCTAAGTATCTTAGAAGCAGATTTTAATAAAATATTTAGGGTTTTCATTTTTAAATCTTCAAATTGACTCTAAAGTGTTTAATACGACTTCTAGCTTTTGTTGTCCTGGATTTGGTTGGCAGCGAAACTCTTAATTGCATGCCCATAGGTAATGAATGGTGGAGGTGTACTATAAAAGTGTATATCTAATTGGGTATACGTTTATATATAATTATATATAAATTATTAATGATCAAATAATTATTATAATATGCCTTTTCCATAAAATGTGCTTTTTCAGAGAGTTATACATCTGTTTATTCTTGTCAGTGACCCTGAAATTCGGTTTAGGCAAGGGTCATCATAACCATTTTTATAGATGAGCAATTAAGAGTGGGAAGATGCGTAAGGAGACCAGTGTGGTAAAGGTTCCGAGCTTAGCAGTGAGGTAGATGCGGATGCTAATTGTAACTCAGGACGTTGCTTGCTGTTATCATTTCCTCCTACTGTTACCATCACAGCCTCATGCGGCTTCAGTCGCTTCTCTGGATAATGACCGTACAATACCACCTCATGGGTGTGTGTAGCATACCTAGCCCAGGGTTTGGGTCAAAGTACATATGTACTGAATTATTGCTAATAAGTAGAAGAGTTACGTAACTTGAGTGTACTCAAGTCTAACTGGTAACAGGACTAGTGCTACAAGTCTGGTTTTAAACATTTTTTATATTTCTAAATCAGTTTATTTAGTGACATAAAGTATGAAATCAACCAGGGGGCTGTTAAGTGGCAGGAACCCACCCACCCAAATGATGAGTGGACCCGCTGTAAAATAAAGTAGATGAGAATGGATCATAAAAGAACAAAGGGAATTCAGGGGAAGTGTGGATTCCCTAGGAGTTAGTTAGAAATCCTGACACTGTATAGTAGTCAAAGAACTCTTGGTCTTTCCGAGGGTTCTTCATCTTTCAGACCTGAGCCAAGCTTAAACGATCCCACTTGTGATAGAAGCAAGCTGGTGAGGCCTTCGTTGGGACAATTCTGTTCCTTATAGGAACTCAAATTTTGCCAGTGACCAATGCCAGACTAGCCACAAAATAAAATTAATTTATTTCTTCTTAATACAGATTACTGCCTAATGTATCTGATAGGAATTTTTTTCTCTTCAGATTAAAAGCCAATTTTAACTAAATTTTCTGTATATGATCTTTCTTGATTGTTCCTGAGGCAACTCAAATACTCTTTTAGTGTTTAATGCCCTGAAGGTACTGGTTGATGAATTCATGGACTGTGAAATCAGCTATATAGGAAGAATTTCTAAAAAGCCTTTATTGTACGGCTGTCATGTAAATAGGGTAGATTTTTATGGCATTCCGATATATATGTACATTCACCAAGGGTTTTATTTATTGACTCTTGACGGTGTGATTGGCAAGCAGTGTGTGTTGGTATGATTCATGGAGCGCCTCAAGTTCTGATGTTCCTAAATTCTTCCCCTAGGCCAACCATCATATTTGAAAATGCTATTGTGTTAAGGGTCTTAATATAAATAGTAGTGTGGGCTCATCAGCAACTTTGAAAAAAGCATATTGCAAGTAGGGACGTAAAGCAGGTAAGGCTTGATGGAGAAGCCATGGGAAAAACTTTTGCATAGATAAGAACTTAATCGGTGATACTCCATGGTGTACATATACCACATATACCATATACCAGTTGATTAACGTATATTACTTAAATATCAATTTTTAATCCAACATGTCAATATGTTGTTTATCATATTTCATCCTTATTCATCAGTGAAATATGCCTGTAATTTCCCCTTTATAATAATATATTTTTCCTAATTTTACTATCAGGGGTATCCAGACTAAGTAGAACGATTTTGAAGTATTTCTATATCTACTGTCTATAAGACTTGGCATGATCTGTTTTTTTTTTTTAGAAATTATTTTTTACTTTTATTTATATATGTTGTCTTTTTTTAGACTTTGGGAAAAAAAATTTCCTATTTGTATTTTGTCTTGTGTATTCTGTAACAAACAAGTAGTAAATGATTGTGTATTTAAAAAAAAAAAAGAAAATAGTGACTAATTCTCATATAAATTGAATTTAAATTTGACCAAAGTACAAATTTGACAAAGTACTTAAACGTTAATTTTTAATTCAACATGTTAATATGTTGTTTATCATGTTGCATCCTCATTTATAAGTGAAATATGTTTGTAATTTCCCTTTTGCAATAATATATTTTCTCCAATTTTAATATCAGGTCTATCCAGATTAAATAGAATGATTTTGAAGTATTTCTTTTTCTATTGTCTATAGGATTTGATCTGATCTGTTTTTTTGAAATTATCTGTTATTTATAAATACTAGTTGTCTGTTTTTTTTTGAGACTTTTGGAAGAAACAAAATAAGAAGTTAACTGATCAAAGTATTCTATAATAGACATACTTCTATCTGACAATGTGAATGTTACTTTCTTTGCATTATTACTGTTATTATTGCTTAATAATTCATTGCAAAAAAAACCTTAATGGGTGAAGGCAAGTGCAGGTGAAACTCAGTACTAAGTACTGTCTGTGGGATTGTAATGTCTCATAGTCAGAAGTCAGGAAGAAGGTGGAGGCCATGGATGTCGAAATGCCGAAGATCAGCCCTAGACATGAGGCACTGGATTGTACATGTGGATACTGTAATATGTACACAATAGTGCTGTCAAGACTACAGTGGCAATATAGCACTGAGATGCCAAATTTTGCCTTTTTATTTTTAATACTTTATCAGGATAATTTTTGTTTCAGGTCTGTCTGAAGTTTTACCAAAAGTAAAGCAGTGAGAGAATTAACTGCATATTATGAGATTCCTGTAATTAGAATTCCACATTAAATATACAGAACATGTAATCTAGTACCATATGAATCATCTTTAAATTCTGTCCACGTCTTCCACTTAGTATTTTAACTACACTTGTTTCATTTATCCATTTAACATTATTTCTGTCTTCTGATAAACCAAGGTATAATTACTATAGGGAAAATAAATTCTTGTAGGTTTACCAGGACCCTTATTCCCTTGGAGTCATATGAAGTGTCTGTCATATAATTAGTAAAAAGTCTAGGATAGAGATGAGGACCTCCTCAAGTCTAATTTACTAATAATGGAGCAAGGAAACATTCTGGTTAAAAATGACAAGAAGTAACAACATACACATCTTCACTTTCAATTCCCTGCAGTTAAGTGACTTCCCTTCTCCCCTTTTTTCTTCTCTCCATTGAGATTAGGAAGTTTAACATACTGAATATTTTAAAATATTTGTTTCAGTTATAGCTTTGATAATACCATCTGTGGAGCACTTCCAAAATCCAAGTCTTCCATAGGAGTTACAATAGCAGGAGCTTTGGGACCAGACGGGTGGACACACCTTTGTGTTTTTTTTTTTTTTTCATTGTCACCCTCTCTGAGTCATAATTTTGTCGTGTTTTAGCAGCTGGATGTTAATGTCTATTTTTATGAGAATCAAGAAAGATCATATACATGTATGCAAAATTTAGCTAAAGTTGGCTTTTAATCTGAACAGAAAAAATTCTTACCAGATATATTAGGCACTAATATATATTTTGTTTGGCAGCTGGCCTGGCATCGATCACTGGCAAAATTGTAATTTTTACCTCTTTTTAGAAGTAACATTCTAATTTCAAACAAGTAAATCACCATTGGACAAAGCACAATTGAGGACTTAATCTCATTTAAGGTAGTTAACTGCTTCTATCTTGGCAGATTTCTCCATGGAACTGAAGATTTTTATGTAGAGACTAAAGACACATTCAAATTCTAAGGAAAAATAAACTATAGTCCAGAGAAACCAAGATGAGAGTCCTCATCATGTTTGGTGGCCGTGATCAATGTCTGAGTGAAATGGAAATGTTGATATCATAACCCAGAAAACACAGTTACTGATATAGGCCTGAATAATAAGTGGCTAAAAGTCAAAGATGAAGGCATTTATCATTTTAGTTATTTTTTCAAAAAGCAGTATACATCAAATCATGGGAAAATAATAACTGTTCATAATGTATGTTATTTCTTCAAATAACAAACAAAAAATGTTAGAACAACAGATTAAATCTCCCTTGCCATTTTGGGGAAATGTAACAGATGTGAAATTTCAGAGATGTGAAACTGTAAATTGTATCAGAGAAATGAAATTACATTAGCCTAAGTTTGAATTTACTCTCTAAACTACCATAAATTTTGAGTGAGAAATCTCAAAACATTTTGAAGGTAGATGTAGCATTTCTGGAGGGACCTTGCCATTGATTTTCTCTTTAGAATAACTTCAGCAGTATGAGAATATTCAGTTCTTCTTCTGCCTTTCAAAGAACATCGTATAAATGTCAGATTGTAGACTAACTGTGGCCCAAGCAGAAGAGGTGCTTTCATTGTGAGTTGAGGTCAAGTTTCCTAGTAAATGGATACCTTTTCAATGTAGTTGAACATCAATGTGAAGAGCTCTTGAAGTATAAGAATTACTCCTATTTCTTAACGAAAGAATTTTTTTCTTGACTATAAAATGATTTCACTGTAAGATTTTCTCAAATGTCTCATGTAGCTCCCTGGCTGCCCCTCACTCATCTTCCTGGACTGTCTGCCAAGCCGGGGATTTCTACAAGTGTCTATTTGCCTTCCCTTGATAATACCATGTGTGCGTAGTCTAAGGAAATCATACCCTTGCTAAACAATGCTTATTAAATTTCTGTCATTTATAAGGCAAGTTTAGAGCCCCCAAATGTTCATAAATGTGTCTGAGGTCCCAGCCGCTTTAGCAGCACCTGTTTGTTTATATACATAGGGTTTGTTCAGTTTCCAGTGTGTTAACAGAAAAAGGTGACCTTTGAAGGTAGAACTCCCAAAGAAATGAGAAGCATTTCATATATTCTTTGGTGTTAATTTTTCTCTGGTCTGAAAAATACATTATGAATTGCAGGTACCGGATAGTTTTGTTTCATTATGCGGGGGTTGGTTTTGCCTGGTGGTTCTGAAAGGATGACTCATTTGGATAATTTATCTTGTTTTCATATTATATTCCACCTCCTAAGTTTAAAGATATAAAACATTGAGTAATATGTTGTTCTGTGTACTCAAACTCAGTATGAAAGGGTGAGATAGCCTTACCTCTGACTACATTGGGATGCTTGAGAACAAATCTGAATCTCCCTTGTCATTAACTTGCTAGTTAGGGAGCTAAGCCTCAGTTTTCTCATCAGAAAAATGGGAATAATAATACTGTACTACTCAAAGGTTTTTAATGGATTAAACCAGTTTAGGACACCAATCAAGCATGTGGTAATGTTTAAGCACTGTTATTTTTATAGTTTTAAAAATTCTTTCTTTAAAAAAATATTTCTTTACCTTTTCTTGTTCACTTCCTTTTGTTTCATTTAGGCTGCCTTAGTGATGTGGTCAGGGATGTGAAATGGTCAGTAGTTCCTCTGCCCCCAGATTAATTTCTTATGATATTCATTTTATATAACGGAAATGAAATGAGTACTCTCAATAATCGGAAACTCTATTGCAAAAACCTTTAAAAATTGTCCTCAGATCCATCTTGAATCAATTTTTCTGAGTGGAGAAAGGTGTGGGTCCAGTTTCAGTCTTTGATATGTGGATAGCCAGTTCTCCAGCACCATTTGTTGAATAGGGATTCTTTTCCCCCCCCAATGTTTTTAATTGGCTTGTCAAAGATCAGGTA
>NW_003852402.1:35413518-35461255 GCF_000181295.1 Otolemur garnettii | reverse complement strand
CCCCCGTGTATGTTCTTGTTTGGTTTATCAAAGATGAGATGACTGCAAGATGTTAGTTTCATCTCCTGGTTTTCTATTCAGTTCCAAATGTTTGTGTCCCTATTTTTGTGCCAATAGCATGCTGTTTTCATCACTCTGGCCAATCTTAGAACAAGCTCATTGCATTTTTTGAACTTCAACTAAATGCCTTATATCATCTCCGGAATTTAAAGGATGAATTAGGTTCATTAGTACATACCCTCTATTAAAGTATGTATTCTTAAACCATGGATGACTGTTACTTAGTTTCATCGCAGTTTCCTGGAAGAGCTGACAGTATTTTATTTCAATAAAACTGTGCTTTTAAAAGTCATTACGTGAAATAAACACGTCCATAAAATGTACAGAATTAGAAATGTAAAAAAGTTAAATTATATTAAATAATAATGGAAAAAGAAGACCTTTAAGTTCTAGGGCTCCAAAGTTTAAATACCAAAGTGAAAATTTGAACGTAATTCCAAACATGTGTTTTGAATTGTTTTACTGCAAGACAGTTTATTGAATGCTAAAACTCTTTATTCCTTAAGCAGGATATAGCATGACTATGCTCCTATTTTAAAGGATGGCATGTGACCTTAATGTTTTTCCCTTTTTTTCCTCTCTTCACCTTCTTCCTCCTGTTCTTCCCTCCCTTTGCCCCTAATTACAGAAGTAGATGCGTCGTGTTTCTTGGCTCATGACCAGTTTTCAGGTTGGTCCTGCAAGTTTCATCTTCACTCATGTATTTGTTCCCTTTAAGCTCCTAACTTCATTTTCCCTTGTGGTCCAGGCAACAAACAGCTCCTACGTATTTGATTTGTATCCTTAGATATATATCTTTGTTAAGAAAAATGTACTGATATTTTAGGTGTGAATATCTAAGATTTATAATGATTACGATATGATGTATTCAGTGTCTTGATTCTTTCTAGGCTGTATGGCCCATTCCGTTTACAGTATTTACGTAGTATTTATTGGTCTTAATTTCTGCATTGGAATCTTTCAAGTTTATCTCTCTTATCTTACTCCAATGATTGATATGTTGATGACTTCTCACTTTCAGCCAACACTGTGACATTTGAATTACATGTTTTTCTTAGATGTAAGATGTCATCTTAGAAAATCCTCTTACATGTTTTCTTAGATGAGAATTTGTCTGGGAGTGGGGTTGCTGGACAAGGCTTACTCTTGACTACATTTGCTGATTGGAGTGGTACTGTCAGGTGGTATAAGAGAATATCTGCCCCTGACCACGCTGCTACCACCAGGGAATAGGACCCTTTCCCCACATTCCCACCAATACTTGGCTACCTCTGTTTTTCCAATTTTTGCCAGTCTGGGTATAAAATATATCTCAATGCTACAATTTGCATTTTGGGGGAGTTGTAAAAAAATTTGAATACTAGTTTAATGCTCGGTATTTATTTTTATTTCCCTTTTTGTAGACTTTTGTTCATGTTCTTGGCCCATTTTCCCCCTGTTGGATTTCTTGTCCTGTTGCTTTGTGGGAGTTTCTTTTATTTCCTGAGTAGAGTCCCTTTTGTTCGGATGTTTGAAATATCTTCTCCTTGTATATCAGATATTTTCAGCTCTGTTGTTAATGTCCTTGTAGGTACACAAATCAATTTTTTACCTTTTGAAATAATGGTCTCAACCATCCTAACGCCACGATGGATTTTCCTTTTTACAAAGGGGTCAGAAGAGGCTGAGAACCTCAAGTATTTAGGAAGGTCTTTTAGGATATCCTTTTCAATATAGAGATACTCAATGTATTCTTCTGTTAGTTTTAAAATTTAAATGTGAGACAATAAAGCTATCTTGAGTTTACCTTTGTATTTGGTGACCACTGTATAAACATCATCTCATTTCTCTTAATGGTTAGCATATAGTTTTTAGCACCTTAATAAATGATGTTAAAATATTGATTGAAATTACATAGTTTGTAGACTCATTTGGGGAGAACTGACAGATTTATAATAAATGATTCTATCTGTAGAATAGAATCATTCCCATAATATTAGAATATTCCTCTATTTGAGACTTTTACTTAAATACTTTCAAGTAATTTGACCAGTAAGATTTAAAAATTGACATGATGGCCTCAGTGCCTGTAGCTCTAGTGGCTAGGGCACCAGCCACATACACTGGAGCTGGTGGGTTTAAACCCAGCCTGGGCCTGCCAAACAACAATGACAACTACAACCAAAAAATAGCCAGGCATTGTGGCAGGTGCCTGTAGTCCTAGCTACTTAGGAGACTGAGGCAAGAGAATTGCCTAAGCCCAAGCATCGGAGGTTGGTGTGAGCTGTGACACCACGGCACTTTATCCAGGTGATAGCTTGAGACTCTGTCTCAAAAGAAAAAAAAAATGACATGATTAAAAAAGTTGAATTTGTTAATACAATCAAATTCTTTTAGTAGAGAAAGATTAACCAATGGAATCAGTTATGAAGGGCAGTGGAAGCTCCTTGAAAACAAAGTCCATTTTGATAAACATAGTATTTTATTAAGAACGAGTTTTGTAAAGAAATTGCTCTCGTATTTGGGTATGAGGAGATGCTCTATGTCAGTGCCCTTCGGCCAAGGCCCATCTGGAATAATGGAAGTCAGCTTAATTACTCCTCGCACGGAGAGGGAACACTGCACCGTGGAGAACTCTGGGGGACTTTGTTGTGGTCGCAATTATGCGATTTTGACTTTGGGTGATTTGGAAGAAAGTTTAAGGGTCTTGTCTAGACTGGATGCTATGATTGGGCAAAGAAATCACTCATTTATCAAGAGAGGTTTGATTTAGGGGGGAGTATTTAAACAAAATTACGAAGCGGTCTTTTGTTTCATTATGTCGTGGTCTCAGAGTAGCCTTTTCTGAAGCTGGAATTCTGTAAGATCGTGTGTTTATCACATTACAGGAGAACAAAATGGCCTGGCAGTGAGTATCAGATTAGTTCCTGCTCTCAAGGGCTATTCTCTATTCTCTCCCTCCTTGCTTCTCGTCTTTTTCTCATTCTTAAGCAATTAAATTTTATTTTTAAAAGATATGTCCACCCTTGTATTAATCTGAAATAAAAAACATAAAAGATAGGCCCAGTTAGGCCTTTGTGGGGCATTTGTGAGAGATTTTATTTGGACAAAAAGCAAGAAACCTAGTTTCACATTGTGGTTTTACTGCAGTTAATGTTGTTTTTTTTGACTTCCAAGTTGTTTTTTCACTTAGAAACAGGCATCTCCTCTGCTGCCCAGCCGTCCTGTTGGAAGCCACTTTAATCTCGCCCCCTGGACACTATAATTTCTTCCTGCCAGTGTCCCTGTTGCTCTTTTTGTTCCCTTTCAGCGAGTACCTCCTCGGCAGAGGAGTGCAGAGTGATCCTTTGAAAATGGAAGTCAAATCTCAAAAATGTCTTGCTGAACATTTTCCCTAAACACTGCAGATATAAAATCACCCCCGGAGTTCTCCCCGTGGCCTGTCAGACCCGTACGATTGGGCTCCCCTCTCTCTCTTTGACATCATCTCGGTTTTCATTTTGCAGCCGCTCACCTGACTGCCCTTTGCCCCTTGGGGAACATCAAGTTTATTCTTGCCTTAGATTCTTGGTGCTTTTTCCGTCACCTGGAATTGCCAGTGTTTGCCAGTCCTTATCCTTCTTATCCTTTAGTCCTTAGAGCTCAGACCTCTTCCCCCTTTCTCTGATGTCCCTCTTGAAGACAGCCTCATCTACATCACCCTACTTTATCCTGTGTTTCGTGCGGTGCTCTTCCCCCTCTAAAACATAAGTGCCACACAGGTAGGAGCTTGATTGCTTTGGTCAATATTGAGTGTCCACCTCTAATATAAAGTTTCTGCTATGAAGTAGGTGTTTAATGTCAACCTAATGGATGAATATGATTGTGAATGAATAAATGAATGAACAAACCAAATGAGCGAACGTGTGTCCTAGGTATGACTGTAGGCACTCTTCATTTTACCAAACCTGGCTTTATTGTGGTTCCCTGAATAGTGTGTTCTGGCTCGGCGCCCGTAGCACAGTGGTGAGGGCAGCCAGCCACATACACCAAGGGTGGTGGGTTCGAACCCGGCCTGGGACAGATAAATAACAATGGCAACTGCAACAAAAAAATAACTGGGCATTGTGGTTGTGGTGAGTGCCTGTAGTCCCAGCTATGTGGGAGGCTGAGGCCAGAGAATTGCTTAAGCCCAAGAATTGGAGGGTGCTGTGAGCTGTGATGCCACAGCACTCTACTGAGGGTGACATAGGGAGACTCTGTCTCAAAAAAAAAAAAAAAAAAAAAAAACAGTGTGTGCTTTACAAATTGAAGGTCAGTGGCAGCCTGCCTCAGGCAAGTCTGTTGAGGCCATTTTTCCAAAAGCCTGTGCTCTCTTCATGTCTCTGTGTCACATCTGGTAGTTGTCCAAATTATTTCAGAGTTTTCCATTGTTGTATATGATCAGTGACCTTGGGTATTACCACTGTGGTTGCTTGAATATACCAAGGCAGGCTTAATCCATGAACACTGTGTGTGTACTGACTGCTCCACTGACCAGTCCTTCCCTGTCTCTCTCCCTTTACCCTGAGACACAGCAGCATTGAAATTAGGCCAATTATTAATTTTCCAGAATCCTCCTTAAGTGTTCAGGTAAAAGGAAATGTCACAAGTCTTTCATTTGAAACCAAAAGCTAGAAATGATTAAGCTTAAGAAGATGTACCAAAAGGGAAGGCGGGCCAAAAGCTGAGCCTCTCATCCAAAACTGTTGGCCAAGTTGTGCATGCAAAGGAAAAACTCCTGTGGAAAATTAAAGGTGGTATTCCAGTGAATCCACAAATAAGAGCAAAGCAGCCTTATTGCTGATGGGGAGTAGTTGGGTAGAAGATCAAACCAGTCACAACATTGCCTGAAGCCAAAGCCTTGTCCAGAGTAACCCCTAACCCTGCTCAATGCCACGGAATTTGAGAGGAGAGGAAGCAGCAGAAGAGAAATTCCAAGCTTCAAGAAGGTTTTGGTTTTTTAAATGAGGTTGAAGGGAAGAACCTGTCTCCAAGATATAAAAGTGCAAGATGAAGTAGCAAGTGCTGATGGAGAAGCTTCAAGTTACCCAGAAGGTCAAGCTAACGTCACTGATGAAGATGGCTCCATCATGCAGCTGTAGATGAAACAGCCTGAAGTTGGAAGTTGATGCCATCTAGGACTTTAATGGCTGGAGAGCAGAAGTCATCATGTGGCTCTGAAGCACAGGTTGACTCATTACAGCTAATGCAGCTGGTGACTTTAAGATTTAGCCAGTGCTTATTTATGGTTCTGCGAATCCTAGGGCCCATAAGAATTGTGCTAAATCTAATCTATAAATGGAACAATACAGCCTGGATGACAGGATATCTCTGTACAGCGTGGCTTACTGAATATTTTAAGCCCAGTGTTGAGTCCTTCTACTCGAGGAAAAAAATCCTTTCAAAATATTACTGCTCATTCATGATGCACCTGGTCAACCAAGAGTGGTGATGGAGAGACATAAAAACTTTAATGTTGCCTTTTATGCCCACTAACACAACATCCATTCTTCAGTCTGTGCAGTAATTTCAACTTTCAAGTCATCTTTAAGAAATAACGTTTCATAAAGCTGTAACTGCCCTAGTTTATGGTTCTTCTCATGGATCTGGGAAAGGTAAATTGAAAATTTTCTGGAAAGGATTTACCATTGTAGATGCCGGTCAGAACATTTGTGATTCATGGTAGGAAATCTAAATATTTAACAGGATTTTGGGAGAAGCTGATTTCAACCTTCACAGATGACTTTGAGGGCTTTAAGACCTCAGTGGAGAAAGTAACTGTTGTGTGTGGTAGAAAGAGCAAGCAAACTAGAATTACAAATGGACTCTGAAGATTGGACGAAAATGCTGGAATCTCATCATAAATCTCAAACAGATGAGGAATTGCTGCTGATGGTTCAAAGAAATTAGTTTATAAGAGATGGAATCTGTTCCTGCTAAAGATGGTATGAAAATTGTTCGCGTGTTAAGATTGGCTTGAGAATAGTACATACACTTAGTGGTAAAGCAGCACTGACGTTTGACAGGATCACTCCTATTTGGAGAGAAGTTCTAGTGTAAGTAAAATGCGGACTAACAGCAGTGTGTTCGAAATCTTCTGTGAAAGGAGTCAACTGATGTGGCAAACTTAATTCTTTTACAACTATGGGGTGCGATGTGGCAGATTTCATTGTTGTCTACCTGAAGAAACCATCACAGTCGCTCTGTCCTTCAGCACCCACCATCCTGATCATTCACCAGGCATCAGTCAAGGCTAGACCTTCCAGCAGCAAAAAATTCACAACTTGCTGAACGTTTGGATAATTATTAGCAATTTTTTTGCAATAAAGAATTTTCAATTAAGATATATGGTTTCTTAGACATCATGCTATTTCATGCTTAACAGACTATAGTATAATACAAACATAATTTTTGTATGCTCCAGGAAATAACGTTTATGACTTTTCTTTATTCTGGTGATCTGGAAAACTGAACCATAATATCTCTGAGGTATGCCTGTGTATGCCTGTTAGCTGTTAACTAGAGATGCACTTGTTTATTATTTAATTTAGATGTAAATTCCTAAAATAAAATCAATTTGTTTCTTTGAAAATATACCTTGAAATATCCAAAGTATGTCCTTGCTGTCACTTTTTACCAGCATCTGTATTCTAGGACTATGGCTTCTATGTTTTCCTGCTGCCTAAATTAATATTTGGAGGGAAGCATTTCTTTAGGTAGATTCTAGTGTAAATATATTCTTACTAATTTCACTGTCAAAGCAGAATTTTAGGAGGAATAGAAGTTTAAAATATTGAAATTCTAAAAGAAGTATCTGTAGACCCATCTCTTATTAATTTAGGGAAGAGGAGTGCTGGATATAACACGGTATTATGCTTGTTAGAGTTGAAGATAATCCTAGTTTTACTAGTTTTTACACTTTCCTTTAACTGTTGATTTAGTGGTTCGATTTGACTATATTTGAATATTTTTAAACTTTTGTTTCTTTCAATTGAAGGCTACAATTTTCTGTGGACCCGTAGTGCCAAGGCCTAATTTATAATGTGTGAATGTTGGTTTGCAGTAAAAGATAAAATGTGGTGTAAAAGTCTTAAGTGGAGGGTAGAAAAAGTTTGGACATAGTCATCTTTGGATAAGAATTTCTCTCTAATACTTCAGTATGACGTTGATAAGTCCCTTAGCGCAGCCAGGTCTGTTTCCCCACCTGTGGAATATACATGATGTCCACGTGCAGGACTATGTTGAGAGCTTAGACACCTGTTAAGGATGAGGCATCGCAGTTCAACTATTAACAGTGACATCATGGTGACTTCAGTGCTTTTCTCCTGTTTTATACCAGAAACAGGAGGGATATGCCTTGTCAAACATGAACAATTAGTGGCCTTTGTAGAGAATACAAGAGCATAAAAAGCGCATTCTACAGGGTGGACATAAAGTTTGTGTGCAGTTTAAAATAGTTGTCTGGTATTTTCAGTAGCAATGTCAGACTAAGGTAGAGTATCAGCTGCAATAATATGAAATATAGCAATATTGATTGAATTTTCACCCCATTTCCGGCAGTGCCATAAATAGCTACATATACACATATTAACTCACTCAATCCTCATCACCAGGGGATGCTAATTATTTTCTCATTTTACAAATGACTCTACAGAAGCAAAGTAGTAGTATATTACCTAGAGGCCCATGGACAGATCTGGGATTGAAAGATTCTGTACTTTGTCATGCATTAAATACTGAAACTCCAAACTCCTTTCACTCTTTGAGTATAGTTCATAATCACACATATAAATATGTCTCAACACACAAAAGCCTCCTTATTCCCATTTTCCTGCTCAGGGGCTCTGCTTTCAGGATTGGATACCCCATCTCTTGGTGGGGAAGAGAGGAGAGAAGGAAACCAGTTGAGTTTGAAGGTGAAGTCTGTTTGAGGGTCATACTACGTGGGCAGTTATTGATGATGTGCTTTCTTTTTTTTTTTTCTTGCTGTTGAATCAATTATTTGGAGAGATAAGGAATGCATGGTCAATATATAGTTTTCAACATGGTTATGAGTGGAGATACTGGTTTTCCTACAAATAAGTGTATTAGTATAAAAGGAGATAAAGGGACATATATCTGAACAGATAGATCATATATACCAAACTTTTTCTTTTGTATGTTTGGGATTCATTGAAGGTACAAAGAATGGAGTTGCACCGATTGTATTTGTTAGGTAAAGTCCCTCTTATAATTGTGACTCGCTCCCACGAGGTGTGTTATATACCATAACCTCCCATTCCCCTCCCTCCTCCCTCCTCCCCTCTCCCCACCCCCTTATTCCCCTTCCTCCCACCTTGTGTTAGGTCTTCTACTGCCTTCATATTAGAATTGAGTACATTGGATTCTTCTCCATTCTTGTGATGCTTTACTAAGAGGAGTGTGTTCCAACTCAATCCAGGTTAATATAAAAGTTGTAAAGTCTTTATCTTTTTAAATGACTTTAATAGCATTCCATGGTGTACGTATACCACCTCTTGTTAATCCATTCCTGAGTTGGTGGGCATTTAGGTTGTTTCTGCATTTTGACAATTGTAAATTGAGCTGTGATATATACCGAACTTTCTAGAGGCATAAATTCTTATTGGTAGTTTTGATGCCTAGTAAGTTTCCTTATAATTTTCATCTTAGTTGTTTGTTTTGCTTTTCATCTCCAAATCTTCTGTGCCATTTATAAATTTTTTCCTAGTATTAAGATGATTTCTTAAAATTTCTGGTCCAGTAAGGATTTCTCCAAATCTTCTGTGCCATTTATAAATTTTTCCTAGTATTAAGATGATTTCTTAAAATTTCTGGTCCAGTAAGGATACCATAATTTTAACCACTGAGACCCTACTAAAACATAACAGTCTTTATAAGTGATCGTAAGATGACACTGCTCTTGACTTGATAATGAACTGTACATGTATATCCGTTTTGAGTCATCATAATTAATTTTTTAAGGCTTTGATTCTATTTAATCTTCTGGTTTGATGAAATGTTAAGAGTATAAAATAAATCAATGTTCCTTCTTAAAAATGTATTTTGAAAGTTTTCTCTCCCTGTGGTACTTTCTGTTGGCCTAATATTATGTCATGTGTAGTTGGGTTGACGTTCAGCCTGAAAATTTCTTTTTCTTCTTGGCAGCATGGGGTAACCTTGGAAATGTTCTGAAGAGTCAGAGCAAAATTTCTGAAGCTGAAAGCGCCTATAGAAATGCTTTGTACTACCGCAGCAACATGGCCGACATGCTGTACAACCTGTGAGTATGCCTTGCTCTCTCTACTTTCATTCATCTCTGAAACCTGTGGTGAGAGGGACTATTGATTTAACTGCTGGAAATGGAGATGATGATAGCTTTTTACTGGCTAAGTCTAAAAGCACAAATACACAGGATGGACATAAAATTCATGTGCAATTTTATATTAAAAACATTTTTAAGAAATAGAAAAAATCTAGATATTTAAGGGAAAACAGGATGAGCTCAGATTAATTTATCGTTCATACAATCACCTTATCTTTAACCTCCTAGTCTTTATCACCGGGATCTCAGTTCCATAGAGGATGGTCTGCATTAGGTCAGCAGGTGTGTCTTCTGTTGACTGAACAGAGCTTGAGTCTTTGTTGTTGTTGCTCCTTGGAATTCTTTGCTGCGGGCCGCCCCACTCCAGGGTGCACTGTCCATTCCACCCACTCTCTGCTGCTTGGTGCTTCACCATGTGTTACCCTTTTCTTTCCTAAAGTAATTCCAGTTTGAATCTTGTTCTTTACTCAAATGAAAATGTATATCTGGGTACTACTGAAAAGACTTATGTCCTCTTTATCTAAATGTTACTATATTTTCGATGATATTTTATGAAAAAGAACCTTACCAATTTAATAAATTTACCCATGTTCATTTTTTTTTATTAAATCATAGCTGTGTGTATTAATGCCATCATGAGGTACAATGTGCTGGTTTTACACACAATCTGAAATGCTTTCATCAAACTGGGCAACAAGCCTTCATGGCATTTTCTTGGTTATTGTGTTAAGACATTTATATTGTATACCTAGTAAATTTCACATGTACCCTTGTAAGATGCACTGAAGGTGTGGTCTCACCAATTACTCCTCCTCCCCTCCCTCTCCCTTTTCCCCTTCTTCTTGGGCTATAATTGGGTTATAGTTTTCATAAGAAAGCTATAAATTGGTTTCATAGTAAGACTGAGTACATTGGATACTTTTTCTTCCATTCTTGAGATACTTTGCTAAGAAGAATATGTTCCAGCTCCATCCATGGAAACATGTAAGAGGTAAATCTCCATCTTTCTTTAAGGTTGCCTGATATTCCATGGGGTACATATACCACAATTTATGGATCCATTCATGGGTCGATGGGCACTTGGTTATGTGTTTTTTTGCATCCGAAAGTGATGTTGAACGGGTTTCTTAGCTGGAATCCTGTAGCACAAGGCTTCTTCTGGTGCTCATTCTCCACACGTACTTAAGAAAATAAGCTGGACGACCAATGTCTCTTCACCAAACTTGCCTTTTCTCTTATCTACAACTACTGATTAAAATGTTGACTGTTGGCTCGGCGCCTATGGCTCAACCAGCTAAGGCACCAGCCACGTACACCTAAGGTGGCGAGTTCGAATCCCCAGCCCGGACCCGCCAAACAGCAATGATGGCTACAACCAAAAAATAGCCGGGCGTTGTGGCGGGAGCCTGTGGTCCCAGCTACTTGGGAGGCAGAGGCAGGAGACTTGCTTGAGCCCAGGAGTTGGAGGTTGCTGTGAGCTGTGATGCCACGGCACTCTGCCCAGGGGGACAGCTTGAGGCTCTGTCTCAAAAAAAAAAAAAAAAAATGTTGACTGTTTTTCAGTGATACTCTTTGGGCAAGGATTCAAAGA
Source organism: Otolemur garnettii (assembly GCF_000181295.1). Classification (NCBI taxonomy): domain Eukaryota; kingdom Metazoa; phylum Chordata; class Mammalia; order Primates; family Galagidae; genus Otolemur; species Otolemur garnettii. Next base: position 35,450,282 of record NW_003852402.1, on the reverse strand, counting down.
AAAAGGAAATGTGTTTATATAGCTTATTCTTCATTGAGAAGTCTATTTATTTAGACAATTCCACTTTATACATATCTTAAAAATTACATCTTGTGATTTTTGTGTGTGGTTGCATGTAGACGTTATGAAGTAAAAAATTTTTGCTGAAGAAATTTATTGTTAATAAGATCAGGTTTTGTTCCCCAGAATGGATATAAATGCCATATATCATTCCATTAGTATTGCCGGTTTTTAAACCACATTAAATTGTTCACTTAAATGGAAAGGCTTAAATTCTACAAGAAATGTTGGCAGTGATTTTGATGTTTTGGATTATGTAACCCATGTGGTTGACTGAATACTTGTAATCAATAATTACATTTAAAAATTCATGAATTATTCAATGATTTTAAATCAAATATTAGTAAAATGCACCCAGATAGATCCTTTAAAACTCATTCTGTCATAAATAGTTGGCATCATAAATTTCTAGGAGCAAACTTTTATCTTTATTTACATATGTAGAAAATAAAAATATAGATAGTTTGGAGATTCTTAAATCTATTTTTGAGATGTGTGTGCTACATTCATTAAATAGTTCTCTGAAATACAGAAATTGTTTCTGTTCTAACTCCTAAAAGAAAAGGAATTTTCTTTGCTCATTCTTTCGAGTAAATGTAATCTGATAATATTCCTTTGTGACAGATAAGGATCCTTAAGTCCATCCCTGTAATGTCATCTTTATATTTATATACAGTATATAAAATTATAAGTAGCACATATAAATAGTATTTCTGAACATTCTTATAGGTATGGACTAAGGAAAAAATGAATAGGAAAAATATTTAGTAGGCTATAGTTATACCTGAAGTTCAGTGAATTTTTATAAGATTATAAATTTTTTTTTTCCTTTTTTTCTTTTTTCTTTTGCGGTTTTTGGCCTGGGCTGGGTTTAAACCTGCCACCTCTGGCATACGAGGCCGGTGCCCTACTCCTTTGAGCCGCAGGGGCTGCCCCAAGATTATAAAAATTTGAGGACAGTTTTGTTGAGAATAATATCAAGTTATATTAGAGAATTTCATATAATATAAAAAGTGTTATATTTCCTGTTTATAAAGTGATGGAGTAATTTTAATTTTTTTCTTCCTTTGGTGACAACTGCTTCAATTCCTTCTGTGTGCCGACTACTCTTCAGGTTTATTTACAGATCTTATCACGGTTTTTCTTCACCTGAAGTTGGGAAGACGAGGACCATAAGACCCAGAGACAGTTTGTCTAAGGCCACGCAGAAAGTAATTAGAGAAGCCAGTGTTTGACGCTACGAGGCTCTGAATTGAAATCTTTGCTATGGTTGTATTTCTGTTCGTCAATTGGCAGGAAATAAAGCAAAGGCGTGGAAGGGAAAACCCCTATATAGCCTCAAATGTCTCAGATTCAGAAAAAAATTAAAATCTTTACATATAGAAATACAATATTTGGAATTAAATCTAATGGCAACTATAAAGTAATTTTTATGGAAGTCAATGAGTCTTCTGAACTCCTGGTGTAGAGTTTGGGTAGGAGGATTAACACTGGGTTTGTACATCTGTGCTGAGAGGAGAGCCTCTAATGGCCTAAATTTGTTATAACATTTGATATGGTTTCAGTCCTTGCTTATAGACTTAGTGCAAAACAGTACTTAATTCTGCTCAAGAACTGTCACACATTTATTGGACAGCCTCATATTTGGTCTTTTATATTTATATTGCAAAATTCACTGAAATCTAATATTTTGCACAAGAAAATGTTAAGACCAGGTTTAACAGATCTGTTTTATGATATTGAGGTTTTATTATTTTTTATTTATTAAATCATAACAGTGTTATGGGGTACAGTGTACTGTTTCTGTATACAATTTGAAGTACTTTTCATCCAACTGGTTAACATAGCCTTCATGTCTTTTTCTTAGTTATTGTGTTAAGACATTTATATCCTACATTTAGAGAGATTCACATGTACCCTTACAGGATGAACCATAAGCATGATCCCGCCAATCACCCTCCCTCTACTGACCCTCCCTCCTCCCCTCCCCTCTCCCCATGTTCCAGGGCTAAAATTGGGTTATAGCTTTCCTATGAAAGCTATAAATTAGTTTCATAGTAGGGCTGAGTACATTGGATACTTTTTCAAGTATAGTTAACTTTCATGGAACGGCCAGAGGAACCATTATTCAGTGATGTATATTGTCAGATTTTACAAAAACATAGTCAACTTTAATACAATCGATTTTTTTTTTAAGGTTAAAAAAGTGGTGTCCTTTCATTGTTAGAGATTTGTGTCAGTCTATTCCAAATGATATAGAGAATTCAATAGAACATCAAATATTTCCTTAGGCATTAGATTTTGGAAAGTATATAATAAATTTAATGTTTTATAATCAATTCATGATTATCTTACAGAATAGATTTGATTGTTTCTGTGGAAAACAGATTTTCCTGTTATAAGTTTGTTGTCATTTTTGTTCGGTGTTGTAAGAACCTAAGTAACTAATCTGGGAAATTAGAAAAAGAACAAGAAAATAAATTGATACATTTAAGGGCAGTAAAGAGAAAATGTTAATTAGCTAGAATATGGAGGACAGTAAGAATGCATAAATCTAAGAGTTGTTTCTCTGAAAAACCAGCAACTTCTGGCAAAGTGATATAGGGAAAAAGAGAGAATCTCAAGCAACTTTGAAAATGAGAAAAGGGTTATAGTTAAAGATATGGAAGCTTAAAATAAAGCAAATGATAGCAATATAAGTGCTTTCCTGAGAAAATATGAATGATCAGTATTGGCCCAAGAAGAGGGAGGCAATCTCAAACATAAACATTGGAAACATTTGAAAACCACATTAATGAATTTTCTCAACAAGGAACCAAGTGAAGACATTTCACAAGTGAGATCCCTCAAATCCACAGTGAAGTGGTAATTCCAGCACTAGTTACACTTCTTATGTATTTTTTATGAAGCTAGATAAAATTGATGGCAAGATAGCCAACTAAATGTAACATACACCTAACAGATCAACGAACCCAAAAACCAAAAACAAAAAGCTGATAAGCATGAAACAGCTCAGTTACGCTTCTGAATACAAACATAGACCTGTCTCAAAATTATTAATATGGTGGGTGCAGCAGCATATTAAAGATTTAAACACCAGTATCAGATTTATGGTAGGAGATTTAACGTTGTAATTTAATGACTATACATTTTCAATTTAGAAAGTCAAGAGGATGAAAAAAAAAAATCTCTAGAAATTCCAAGACCGCATTTGACCGGCATCTTCCTCAGAAAGCTTATGAATAACCAGGAATAAATAAGCTTCTCTAACATCATAAAGCGTATCTGTCAGAAGTTAATGGCAATGCTGTATTAGTGTTGAGGCACAGTGGCTGTTTCCATTACTGTTCCGTTTCTTGGGGTGGTGCCAATTTCTTATTCACGATTGTATTTCCCATCCCCAGAGGATTTCGAACTGTGTTTGTTGACCTTATAACTGGGTTATGAAATCCATATCAAAGCAGAAAACATTCTATTTTTTGATAAGTGATAAGACTAGTAATGGGTATTACATAACTGTATGCTCTGAACATTACTAAACACTCTGCCCTATGAAGAACCTTCTTGAACCAGACATCATCTGGCAGGCATTTTCAAAACACATTTATGTTAGGGTCGTCCCCTGTGGTAGTTTCCTAGGACTACCATAACAAAGATTCACAAACTGGGTGGCTTAAAACAAGAGAGATCAATTATCCCACAGGTTTGCTGGCCAGTAGTTAAATATTAGGGTGCGCTGTCTCTGAAACCTGTAGGAACCCTTCCTCACCTCTTCCTTGTGGTTTGCTGGCAATCCTCAGCATTTTTTGGCTTGTAGCTACATACCTCCAATCTCTGCTTTTGTTCTCACGTATCACATGTTGTCTTTGTGTGTCTGTATCTTCACACGGCCATCCTCTAAGGTCACGGGTCATATTGGGTTAGGGGCCCATCCATAATAATGCATTACGTCTGTAGTGACCCTGTTTCCCAGAAGGGTCACATTCTGAGTTACTGGCAGTACTGGGAGTCAGGACTTCAACATATCTTTCTCTTTTCTTCTTTGCGTGGGGGACGTAATTCAAACAATTCAACCTATCGCATCTCTCTGTCTGCCGATTAGGAGCGTCGGTTTAAGAGAGAGACATCTCAAAGAGTGGTTTCTGATGGAGGGGGTGAGGGAGCAGGGCATGTAAGACTCCTTAAAGAAAATAAAATTTTGTACAAATTTAAACAGTTTACGTATGTTAAATATACCTATAACTATATAATCACGTGAATGTCAAGATGTATGTCTTGGGGGAGGTAATTTACAAGGCTTTAGCAGTGGGTAGGGTACGGAATTCTCACCTCTAGTCCAATCCTAATACGGGCATAAGAGGTGTATTTCTACATTCAGACTTGGGTTTTCAGAATGTTTGAGAGTTTGGAAGGGTCAGAGATGACAGAGTGCAGCTGGTGAGAATCTTGGCATAAAGATTAAAGGCAGAGTTTGTCTCATGAGAGGGAAGGACTGGTGGAAATGTAAGGAAAAGTAAGTCTTGACCAAATGTGTAGAGTTCGGGACAAGGTTTCCTGCCAATTTCCATGGTAGGGGAGGGAGTGCTGGGTAATGGAAGGAGGTGACGGGATGTGAGGTAAGCCCACAGGTCTCCCAAAATGGAGACTTCTAAAGACGATGACAGACAGGAGTGCCCACAAGTGCTGGACATGTCTGACATAAGATAAATGCGACTGAGAGATGTTACTGTACTTGGGTCACTAGTGTTCTGATACACAACTCTGCTGGCCCTTCCTAGTGCCTGGAGTCAGGCGGGGTAGCTTGCGGCTTCCTGCCCTTTCATGCCTCGGTGAGAGCAAGTCCTAAAGTCTCTGATGTTACTTTCATCTTGTTTTAGTGACCATGTCTCCTTGCACAATTCATATACAAATATAATCTTTTGAAACATTCAAGTAACCCTGAAGAATATGGGGTAAAACAGAAGTCCCTAGGCTTGCAGTCCTGAGTCCCTTTTCCTTCCTCTGGTGCAGATCATGTCACAGCAGTTCTTACCCTGTAGGTCGTGACCTGTTTGGGGGATCTCCTGCATATTACAATTCATAGCAGTAGCAAAATTACAGTTATGAAGTAGCAATGAAAATAATGTTATGGTTGGGGGTCTCCACAACATGAGGAACTGTGTTAAAGGGTGGTGGCATTAGGAAGGTTGAGAACCACTGTCCTATCAGGTTTTTGGTAAGCGTTTATACTTGGACTTATACATACACATAGGTTTTTTCCCCCGGCATGTGTGAATTGCCATTGATTTTTTGACATGTGTTTGCAGAAGTGTCATAATCTGTATAACCTGCCCCCTTTTGATTAACATTAAGTTGTTTATTTTGGAGCTATTACATTGACAGAATTAATCAATGCCCAGTGGGATGATTTCAAAGCTATATTGCTTCATTTGCCATTTCCCTAATTCCAGTGCAGTTGAATAATTTTTCTTATGTTAATTGGCTCTTTGTAATTTTCCTGGGAATTAGCTGTGCATTTTTCTTGCCTAGCTTTCTGTTAGGTGGGCTTTTTCTTTCTTTCTTTCTTCTTTTTCTTTTTCCACAGCAGATCTTGCTGCTGCCCAGGCTGGAGTACAGTGGCATAATCACAGTTCACGGCTGGCGCTTTCACATTGATTTGTGGGCTGGAAAGTAAAAGTAACCCCCACACACACACTTAGGAATGTAAGCACAAAACACGTATTTTGCATATATTTTACTCTCCTTTTTGTGTATCTTTTTATTTATGAACTTCATTGTGCATAAATTTAGTCTTTATACAGGAAAATTTCCCTACATGCTCTCGTTGATAACCAGTTTTTTTGTTTCTCTGTGAAAAAGATTATTTGTAGTCCAGGATTATGTTAAAATTCTATATTTTGGATATCTTTAGAAGTATTTTTTTTCTTTTGTCTAGGTCATAAATCTGTACTACATTTACTGTTTTTTTTTGTGTGTGTGTATTAAGGTATAATTTTTTTCCAAATGGAAACTAATAATTAGTTACTATCACCTAGGATACATTCTATCTCAAACACGGTTCACTGCTGTGGACACTGTTCTGGTCAATTGGTAACCCTGGCGGAGAACAAATTATATTTGCTATAACTTCTAATAAATTTCTACTACAAAAAGCAAGTTTCTCATTATTTCTTACACTTTTTGATTATTCATTTCTGGGTTGTTTTTAATGTTAACTTGCTCATAGTCTCATTAAATTGTGTTTGTCTGGTTGGAGTGTTGATGGGTTTTGCAGTGACTTTATGAAGTCAGAGAACTTGCGACGTTACATGCGGGAATTTTTTTCGTCCCGTCGTATGTACGTCTATATTTTTTTCAATTTAAAAAATTTTATTAAAATTTTATATTTTGCTTACAAAGTTCTCACATATGTTAGGTTGATTTATTCTCAGTTAAAAAAATTATTCCGACTAATGTGAACTGCATCTTTTCTTTCACTACATGTATTTGAGGCCGCTCATTCCTGGATGTTTAGATTTTATTTTTTCTCAGTCCTCAGTTTTCGCAGTTATGCTGTTTTGGTTCTTGCAGAGGCCTGTGCACTAACTATTGGATCTGGCTGCAGCGTTCTCCCCCTTTTCCTCTTTTCCTGAACTCTTTCCACCTGACTCCCACCTTTTTTGCCTGGCTGATAACCTACATCTTTTATTTCTCAGCTTAAGTGACGCTTCCCTGGGGATAGTTCCAGATAGCTCTCTCACTTTCAGATTGGAAGATGGGTCTTCCTCCCAAGTCTCATAGAGCAGCTGTAATAACAGTTGGCTCTTTTGAGTCTAGATCATATTTACTTAGTGGTACTGTGTTCCCCTTGCTTGGTTACCACGCTCTCCCCAGCATTGAGTGCAGTAATAGGCACATGGGCTTTAAACTTTGTTGGTTAATAGACTAATGAATGAATTAACAAGCTAATGAATTAAACCATGCATACGTTAATAACCAAATCGATTAATTAATGATATGATTAATAAGCTCATGAATAATGAATGGAAATATATTGAGTTCAGGTTTGCTGACCCCGTGTCCTGCCCATGAAATCTGTCTGATTCATTTCTTTCCTACCTTTTATTGGCCATATTCACCGATCTGATTCTCTAACTTGATCGATTCCACACTGTTTTTCTTTGATATGACTATGAAGACGCAAAGTGTAAGAGCAGTAAAATTCCCCCCCAGAGACCAGGCTTATTGTATATATATACTGATGTGGAATAATCGTTCTGGAATATGTGTTACAAACTCGAATGTCAAGCTTGAGTTCTCTTTCCCTTCCCCCCCAAAAAACCCTGGAAATATTTTCTTTATTAAAAACACACTGAAAATGTTTTTTCAAAATTTATAGACTATAATGAATATGTTACCTAAATTGATAACCAAAGGATATTTCAACAAAATCTGTTTATTTGTTTTATTTTTGCATTTTTTGGCTGAGGCTGGGCTTGAACCCGCCACCTCCAGCATATGGGGCTGGTGCCTTACTGCTTTGAGCCATAGGCGCCACCCTATTTATTTACTTTTGAGACAGAGTCTCACTGTGTCACTCTCTGTAGAGTACTATGGCATCACAACTTACACCAACCTCAAACACTTAGGCTTGAGTGATTCTCTTGCTTCAGCCTCCCAAGTAGCTGGGACCACAGGCACCCACCACAACACCTGGCTATTTTTTTTGTTATTGTTGTCATTGTTGTTTAGCAGGCCTGGGCCAGGTTAGAACCCAGCAGCCCAGGTTCATGTAGCTGGCGCCCTAACCATTGAGCTATGGGCACTGAGCCCCCTATAAAACCTATTTAAATAATCCTATTATTTAATAGGAAACAATTAAACAATAGTGAAATATATGCTTCTATCCTGATTTATTATAAATGGGATAACATGTTCTATGGTTCTTAAAATACCAATATCTTCTTTAAAATCCTACTTGAAGTGTAAGTGGCCACACAGCTGACCTTTATTCATAGCAACAGGTTGTTTAAATTTGTCATTTCATAATTTTTAATTCTAATTGGTAGAGATACTGTAGTATTAACTATTTTCTATAGGAGAAATAGATCTGATAAGAGAGAGTCTAGCCTTTATAGGAAAAAATTTTTAAAGTAAAAATTAGTGATTATTTGAAACTAGGGTCAATTGACCATGTTTAATGATTTCATCAACCAGATATGCATTAGTGCATATAAATTCTTGAGTATATTTCAGCATTAAGTTTTCCATTCTTGAGTTTTGGCCAAGATATACTATATTCAAGAAATGTAGCTGAGTCTGTTTTGTCAGGATGCCAGACACGGATTAAGGCAAGAGAATTCCTATGTTATGACCTGGAAGTCTGCAACATGGGGCAGGGGCTGTCAGAAAGGATTTTACGGAAAAGCTGGAGTTAAAATACACTGTTTGATTTTTAAAACAATATAAGATAAGACGTTTTCAGTTGCAGGTTATATGATATTAAGAGTCATGTGTGATTATTAGTTAAAACTATAAATTGTCTATAACATGAAAGAAAGCTCATCTTGTAGCATTTAGCAGAATCTAGACAAAGTTCTTACAAGTAATCCTAGGGAAGAAACTGGATCAGTTCAGCCTCTGGTGCTTAATTGCCTGTGGTGATTGGTCCTAAGGAAATCTAATTATATAAACAAAAACACAGAGAATGCTGCATAAGTCTCTGTGTGTCCGTGTATTCAGGGATCCCCTCCCTGCCCAATTATATTATCACAGTTACTGGAATAACTCAAAGTTGGGGCTGGTCTACATGGGATCACAGATTTGTTTGGCAGACGTATGGTTCAGTGTGTTGGACACATTGAATTATAGGACCTTTCTTCTAAGGAGGATTCAGGGAATAAATTTGTAATGACATTGGTCAAAGACACTCTGATGCTGTGAAACCTGTTGGCTGAAGATCCTCCTTTCCTAGGAAGTGCTAGAATAATTAGTGTTGGATTTTGCCTCTAAATTTTCTATAGAACTTTCTAAATATCACTACCTCTTCACACACTTTTGTATTTTTGTACTCACTTTTTACACTAATATGGTCTGAGTCGTATTTCTTACCTGCTAATGTTGGAGTCATCTTTTTTTCTGCCATTGATTTTGCACAGCTGTTAGCCGAATCATTGTAAGTTGATTTTAGAGGTTAGCTGTCAAAGTGCAATCTGTCTCGCGGCCACTCTAAAAACTCCCAATTCTTCTAACACCTCTATGAAACATTGCCAGTTTGCACACAGTTCTGAGAAGGAATGACCAATTGTAGTTCAATCACAACCAATTCTGTCTCTCGAGTATATTTATAAATAGGAACACATTTGTGAATTTACATTTTGGAAATAAGGATCTGTTAATTTAGTCAGCGGATACTGAATTAACTTGAAAGTGATAGACATTGTGTGAGAAGCTGAGAAGGAGCTGGCAAAGTGTCATTTCTGCTCTCAAGTAGCTTGAAGTCTGGATTTTAAAAAAAAGTATATTAGTAATAAAGGGACATCTTTTCTAAGTGTATGCTACATTATTGCGGGAAGATAAAGAGAGCTAACCGAGCCTGGAGAAACAGAAAAAGAAAAGAAGAACAGAGGAGTCACATGAGAAAAACCGTGAATGGGGGGTTGTTCAGTTTGGGCTGTGTGCACCTTTGACGTGACTCCTGACCTTTCAGCAGCTGGAATATGTTGCTGTGGTTCATGAAACCTTCTGAGCTAGACAGTGTAGACCAGGTGTCCTGAAACTATGGCCCGTGGGCACATGTGGCCTGCCTAGGACATTTATCCGGCCCGCCAGGTGTTTTTGCCACCACCGCCTGTCCTACTTAGCAGCTGACTTGTCCTGGGGCGCTCAGTCCTGCCCTCCAGTGGTCTGAGGGACAGTGAACTGGCCCCCTGTTTAAAAAGTTTGAGGACCCCTGGTGTAGACTTTTGTGTCGTAATTGTTACTATATAAATTAAGACCAACTTTAAATAATGTGTGTGTGTACCATATATAAGGGTGAATTAAAGAAGGATCAGGAGTGGGACCCTGGGAAATACCAGTATTTGAGGAGTTTGGCAGAAGAATTAGAACCCTAAATTAAGCTCAAGGATTGGGGGAAAAGACCAAAGTGTGTGAGGTCTTGGAAGCTGTTGGATAGGACAGCAAGAAGGAAGAAAATGATTGACACAATATGTGCTATAGAGAAGTGAAGGATTTCTTTGGAGTTTTTTGTGGCCCCATGGGGGAAAAATAATGGCACCAGGGTCTGGAAACCTAGAAATCTTATTCACCTCTGCTGCATGTAGTCTTCAGAGGATAGCATTTTGCTATTACAGGGCTATAAGGTATCTCAGAAAACGATTTTATCTTATAAAACACAAGGACACAGAGACGGAAGGACTGAGAGTCACGCTTCGGAGCTCCCTGGTGGCTAAGGTGTAAACTATGAATTAGCGTTTGTGTCTAGCACAGGTGCTTGGCATTTTCATGGGGTTCAGCAAATCCTTTCAAATAGAATTGAATCAGACGACTTATTTCACATTCATTCCCCCCACAGCAGCGGAAACTGCACATTGTATTTGCGTCTAGGATTGCCTGCTGGATTAACTTCTAAGCTTTGTCCTCTCTACCCTACCCCAGAGCAAAATGGGGGGAAATCAGAATCCTTTTAGAAAACAGAGCCGGGCAAGAGAAAGAGAATTGAGTCATTGCCATGGTCACTTGCACTATAGGTTTTCTGTTACAAAATGTAGCTGCGAAATGGCACAGTATGGAAATACTCATTCAAGATTAACTGTGTAGAGTGAGATGAACTGTTTTCCATATTGGAAAGATGGTTAAAAGGCCTTTTCTGAAAACTCATTAAAAGGCCTTTAATTTTCTAGTAATTTTCATCCAAAACACTGTAGGTAAATTTGAGGATGTATATTAGAAAGCCCATAAGAGGTGTATGAAGAAGTTCATCATCACATCTTGTTTTAATGACTTTGGTGTGGTTTAACGTTCAAACTGATTGAAAATTGCCTAAATGGCCAGAAGCTTTCTGCTGTTGTTCCTAAAGTGGTGCTCACATGGCAAGTGCAGGCTGACAGGCAGCAAAATTTCAAGTAAATTAATTTCACTTTTCTCAGAAGGAGGTTTTGCATTATGAAAAAAAGTGCCTTTTTTTCTCTGCTCCTGGAGAAAAATGAACAGATGTAAATTTATTTGTATAGTTCCAATCAGTCCTCTGCAGATTTCCAATTACTGTGACTTAAGAATTATTTCCTAGACACACCAGGAAATATAGTAATATCGTCTCCCACTTAAATTGCTTTCTCTCTATGTAAACCAAACTGTGGTTTTGCTTAGATGATGGAAAGGTTGCTCAAAGTATAATGGGAGTTTGAAGACATACGGATATTTAGAAAATAATGAATTTTAAAAGTTAATGCCATGTCATCTGCTTGTTTTTTTCCTCTTGTATATCATGTCTACCAAATAATATATTATTTCTCTGGTTAAATATCTCCTTTCAATTCTTTGTTTCAACTTCTCCCTCTGAATGACGTCCTTCCAAGCCCACCGTAGTTCAAATCAGCAACCCCTCCACCACTCTCATGGTCCTGTTCCCCTTTCTTGATTCCTGTTTTATATGTTGCATTTATTACCTTCTAGTGAATTATATAATGCTACTTATTACTGCATGTAATAAATATTGAAATATATGTAAATTTGTAGCTTATTTTGTATATTGCTGAAATGAACACTGTTTTTGAAGTACCTAGAATAATGCCTGGCACACAGTATATTTTCAATAAATATTTGTTGGTTGCATATTAATTTAGATACATTTTTTCTTAAATTTCTCATATACGAAGCGTGTGCTTGGATTACTTTAGAATCTTTCCTTCCCTCTTCCTCTCTCCCATTTCCTTCTGTGGAATCAAAGATCATCTAAGGGTGCCCTTTTGGCTTCACAGCTGCATTGTTTTTTTTTTTTTTTGGAGACAGAGCCTCAAGCTGTCCCCCTGGGCAGAGTGCCGTGGCATTACAGCTCACAGCAACCTCCAGCTCCTGGGCTCAAGTGAGTCTCCTGCCTCCGCCTCCCAAGTAGCTGGGACCACAGGCGCCCGCCACAACGCCCGGCTATTTTTTGGTTGCAGCCGTCATTGTTGTTTGGCGGGTCCGGGCTGGGGATTCGAACCCACCACCTTAGGTGTATGTGGCTGGCGCCTTAGCCGGTTGAGCTATAGGCGCCGAGCCCTGCATTGCTTTTAATTACAGGGCCCCCTCTTTTCACTTTGGCCCTAGAGATCCTTATTGTTAGAGATGATTAGCCCGGGATGTTTCGTGGCACAGGGCTTGCATGAAAGTGGTCCAGTCTTGCTGTTCTGATGAGAAGGAGGACAGCGTAAGGAAATGTCCCCAAACATTCCTGGAGAGAGAGAAAGCCAGATCCTGCCTGGTTATTAAAACCACATCTCATTATCAGACTCAGCAAGTGAGAGGCACTTTGACAGGAATTCCAGGCTAAGGGAATAATCTGAAATGCCCAGAAGTCTAAAGGAAGCCTGGGCTTTACCACCATGTGCATTCTAAGAGCAGCCTTTTAGAAGAATGTTTTGCTTGTGTGTCCCTAGTACATTTGCCTTAGATCAAAGAAGTCTTTAGAAAATTCTCAAAATCTCCCAAGACCAGATTTGGGAGTGGGGACAGACATTGGGCACAAAGTATGTACTGAGTCTCCTGAAACTTAGGGTTGGAGAAAAGAGTGCAGCTCTGATCAAAAGCAATCACTGATGGCTTGGAAAGACAAGGAATTTGGTCAATTCTTTAAAAACACACACACAAGGGAAGTAAGGGCAGTGTCCTTATAAAAGTGAAAAAAAAAAGAATGAAAGCAAGTTCTGCTGAAAGTATTCACCAGTATTTTTCTACCTTAGGCTCTTTAATCCCCCATCTTGCATCATTCTATCTATATCGATCGATGCTTTTTCTCTACTTCCCAGCCTTATCAGCCAACTTGCCTCCTGCTCCCACCACCAGGCCCTGTAAGTGATGATTGTGGCCGCAAATTCATCCTTGTTCTCTTTGGCCCTTGAGTTGGGCGAAAGGACCTTCCTTCCCTTCATTAAAATTAACCCAACAAATGTAGCTTTAGAAAGCTGGTTATTTTTAAAAAATGGTGTTTTCTTTTTGTTCTTTAAGGACTTCGAGATAGGCCTGTGAGTTTTATTTCTAGGTTGCAAAAGCTACTCCAAGTATGAATGACAAGCCTCAAATTTTCATTTTTGGAACTCATCTATCTTGTTCTGAGGTTAAAAACTGCTTGACTGACCTGACACCTATCCCTGCTGGTCTGTAAGATACATGATACCTTTTCCCCTTTCAAAATTTATTGCTTTAACAGCAGACTTTGGTTAGAGCACTGCTGTTAAGGGACAAAAGAAAACACCCACTTTGTTGAACATTTATGTTTAAAGTGAATACATTCCACTAAATCATCGGGAGCCCATGGGGACATCTCTAACTCAAATTATAACCATATCTGTGATGAAATCAAGCCCTGAAGCTTATCATTTGTAATATTTTTTGTGCGTGTGTGTTGATTCCTGTGGAATTCTCAAATGTTAGGGGTTTATTCTTTCCCTCTGCCTGCAGAAACTAGTTAAGTTAGGTTTTCTTGTGCAGATACTGAAATGTGCAGATTTCAATAGCACATTTCAGTATCCTTGAACCAGCTTTGGTACTGCTTTTGAAATAGTTTATCTTTTCTACTAGTTCTTATGTATACACACATACTGCTATGATGCTATTTTCAAAACATATTCTGAATTCATGAATAAATATATCAATCTAATTATATTGCAATTTACTGAGCAAGCCAAGGCTTGGTCTCTGCCTGGATCCCAGTTTAGAGATTTCCTCTACTGCATGGCCCACCGTCCAACCCAAATGTGTCTCCTCCAAGACATGGTAATGATGAGACATTCCTCTTGCATAGCCCCTGTAATGAGTAAAACATACGTAGAAAATCACTAGGTAAGAATAGGTTTAAAGTTGAATCATGGGCGGTTAATGCTTTTCCTTAGTGTTAGATGTTTTTCAGGTCTTAATTTCATTTGTATTAAAACACAGAATTCCCTTAGAGCAGTGGTTCTCAACCTTCCTAATGCCACAACCCTTTAATACAGTTACTGTGGGTCACGACCCACAGGTTGAGAACCGCTGCCTTAGAGGATGAAGGAAATACTTGAAAGAGATTTGACTGTGATTCAAAAAAAAGAAAAAAAAATTAGAGAGGCTTATATTTGAGAGCAGTTTTTATTTTCGTAGAGGAGGAAAAGGAGGAAGAAGGAAAAATTTCCTTTTCTGAAAATTAAATTCTCTGGCACCCGTGCACCTTCCAGGCAACTGAGTGAAATACTTCAGTCCATGGGCTTTGGCCTTAAACAGACTTGGCTTCAAATAGTCCGTTTATTGGTCCTGTGACTGACTTTAGGCAAATTGCTTAATCCTTCATTCCTCAACTACAAAACTGGGTTATGTTCGTGTTATTAGGGAAGGATTAAATAAAATGATGCCTAGAAACTTGATGTAATTATATAATAATAAAACGAAACAGTTGGTTAGCTGTTAATTTTATTCTATTTCTGAATGTTCCCTGGCTCTGCCTTTGTAGAGATCTGCCCACACTTACTGGCAAACATTTCCGTGAAGATGAGAATCCAGGGCATAAGAGTAACTCAAGAAATCTCCTTTAAACGTGTCTTGGTTATGAGGCGTTTCTTGGTAAAATATTAGATTATTAAGCAAGAAATGTCCAGTTTTCTTAAGTACTAAGTTTGACAGTTAATAGTTCGGATATTTTACTTTGGTTCTTTGTCTTTAATGAAGGTACATCCTCATTTATTTAAACGCGCGTTTTGGCTTGTGATTATCTTTCAAAAAAGGCTTTTTGGTAAAGCGGTTTTTGTAAACCCATGGATGAGCCAGAAATGTGTGCTATTTTTGAATATGACTTCCTTTGGGGGAAACCAGGCAGCCCAGAGAGCTTGAAATATCAATAAAGTGCTGGGGAAGGATGTGGCTAATGAATGTATAATACGTCAATGGTTCGAGAAGTTCTCTTCTGGTGACTTTAATCTTGAAAATGAGCCATGTGGGCAACCAGGAACTAAGGTGGGTAGTCAGTGAAAGCTACTGGAAGCAGATCCATGCGTAAATTAGCAGCAAAGTTTGACGTTACTATTCCAGCAATATTGGACCATTTGAATCAAATCAGCAGGGTAAAAAAAGCTAAAGAGATGAATTCCATGAGCATCAGAAGAGACATTGTATGGAAGCTTGCCTTTCTTTGTTGTCATGACCCAAAGGCGAACCATTGCTACACTGTATTATGTGTGATGAAAAATGGATTCTACCAGTTGCAAGCATTTGGCACAATGGTTAGGTATAGCTGATGTGCTGAAACAGGGTCCAAAGCTGAACATTCATCAAAAAGAATAATGTCTGTTTGGTGGTCTAGCATTGGTATTATCCACAGTAGCTTCATGAAACCTGGTCAGTCGATCAGTCCATGTCTCCTACAGCCACATGGACCACATGACGATGCTCGTGATTACGAAGCTGAGAATGGTCAGTAGAGACAGGCCAATCCCTTGCAAGATGACACAGTCACACAAACACTGCTGACAACTCACTGTCATCTACTGTAGTCACCAGACCTTCCACAAAGTGATTATCACTTCTTCCAGGCTTTGGACCAATCTTACAAGAAAAATTATTCAATTCTCGGCAAGCTGTGGAAAGTGTCTTTCGTGGTTTCATCTTCTCTCGCTCATTAGGCTTCTTCACTGCTGGCAGAAAGAAGCTGCTATTAAGAAGGCAAAACCCATGGCGCCTGTAGCTCAAGCTGCTTAGGCGCCAGCCACATACACCAGGGCTGGAGGGCTTAAATCCGGCCCAGGCCTGCCAAACAATGACAACTACAACCAAAAAATAGCCAGGCCTCAGCCGGGGGCTGAAGCAACAGAATCGCTTAAGCCCAGGAGTTGGAGGTTGCTGTGAGCTGTGATGCCCTGGCACTCTACCGAGGGCAATAGCTTGGGGTGCTGTCTCAAAAAAAAAAAAAGGTGGCACCTGTGGTTTAAGGAATAGAGTGCCAGCCCCATATACCAGAGGTGGTGGGTTCAAACCCAGCCCCAGCCAAAAAAACCCTGCAACCAATAAATAAATAAATAAAATTTTAAAAAATGGCAAAACCGTGTCTCATTCTTTTGTCCCAAGCTAGAGTACCATGGCATCAGCCCAGCTCACTGCAACCTCAAACTGCTAGGTGCAAGCAATCCTATTGCAGCCTCCCGCGTAGCTGGGCCTACAGGTGCCTACCATGACTCCTGCTGTTTTGTTCTATTTTTAGTAGAGACAGGGTCTTTCTTTTGCTCAGGCTGATCTTAAACTCTTAACCTCAGGCAATCTTTCCACCTAGATCTCCCAGAGTGCTAGGATTATAGGAGTGAGCCGCTGTGCCTGGCTTGAATATTATTGTCATTCTTTTTCTTTTTTTTTTTTTAATGACAGAGTCTCACTTTGCTGCCCTTGGTAGAGCGCCATACCATCATAGCTCACAGCAACCTAAAACTCTTTGGCTCAAGTGATTCACTTGCCTCAGCTTCCCAAGTAGCTGGGACTACAGGCGCCCACCACAATGCCTAGCTAATTTTAGCGACCGGATCTTGCTCTTGCTCAGGCTGGTCTCAAACTTCTGGACTCAAGCAATCCACCCATCTTGGCCTCCCAAAGTGCTAGGATTACAGGCATGAGCCACTGTGCCCAGACTTGAATATTATTTTTTAACTAAGAAAATATGTTCACACCTATTTCAGTATATAAAGAAAAATACAGTGTTAATTATATATTCAGAAGAGTGGTATCAAGTAAATTTTATACATATATTAATAGGTCATGTAATTTTGTGAATCCCAGTTCTAACAATAATTAGCAATATGGTTTTAAGTTGCTTAACTGTTCTGATCTCTGAACTTCTCATTTTAAGATGGGGATGATACCTTTCCAGGTTCATTGTGCGAATTATGTAAGATAATAAAAAAATTATGATTAGAACCTGTCAGAATAGAAATGGACTAATACGGGATAAAAGGTTTTAGTTACCTGTCATAGTCCAAGTTCTATGTCAGAAGAAGCACCTTTGTAGTGAATATACCATTCAGTTGAGATTTAATTTTTAGAGATATGAGGCTGTAGTGAGGATACATTTCTTTCTTTAGATCCTAAGGAAAAAAATGTGAAAATTATTTTTAAAACTTGTTCTTTTTCCCCCTAATGTTTATTGATAAGGTTTTGGGAGATGCATTTGAAACATAAAGGTGATTTGGATCAGATGCCTGACACTTCCTGTCTGACAAGTTAGAATAAGAAATATATCTTCATGAGCTAGGATGGCATTATTGTTCTTTATTCAATTGTCAAAGTCTGAACAAAATTCAATTTAGGAGGAATAAATATGTCTATGTCATACGAAGATACCAGAGAGGAGGCTTAACTGTATTTTCTGAAGCTGGCTTGGCAGTGCTGCGACACTTGTGACATGCTCTGAGACAGGTTTCAGCTTCAGGGAGCTCTGCGATAGAATCTCGTGCCCTCGTCTGTCTAGTCATGGGACAGGGTGGCGGTTTTCCTCTCCCTCTCCTTTTTTCCCCCTTTCTTGCTTACTTAGTGAGAGTGCAGAGCAGGTAAACAACTTGCCCATAACCTTCCCAGGGGAATTTAACCTTTTCAAGAAGACGCCATTTTTAAATTTTTCATACTATGGGTGGTATTTCATACTATGGTGGTATATACTGTATATGGGTGGTATACTAATCAGCTATAATAACTTAGCAATAAAGTATCCAATTCAATGCTCCTCTTTGTAGCCAGTGTGTTAAGTATTATTCTAATGAGTTGAAGTTTTAAACAAAAAGTTAATCATTTACATTCTCTGACTGCCTTTCTCCTCAAAGCAGTCATCCTAAAAAATGTCATTTTTATCATTATTTAAAATAGTTTGAAGAAAAATAAAGGGAGGGAAACAGAGGACAGGAATTTGAGGGAAAAGATGAGTAAGAGAATACTGTGGGCCTTCAGCTATAAAGTCTGTTATGCTAGGATAACGTAAGTGCCACCTGTGAGAGCAGGAAATACAGCTTTGTCTCTGGTATGTCAGATTCAATCACTTACATCTCAGCAAATTATTTTCATGAGATGAAAATCCTGCCTATTTCTAGTCAAGCGCTTTCCCCTTTTCTAGTATTTAAGTATTCTTTAACAAAAAAACCCTACTACTAACGTCATTATTCTTTTGGGCAAAGGGTAAAATTTCTGACCACTCACACGTCTAGGAGCATAACAGTTCCAATCTCATGCACTGCACCCATTTTACTCTTAAATTATATAGTTTCAATGAAATGTTTTAAATTCTGAGTTTTCTACTTGGCAGTTGCCTGGCGTGGTTATCATTCAGAACCAGACCACTCGTACTTGATCTTCATTCCAGTATAATTAAATGATGTTCTCTTTAAAATTCTCTATGAAAACTCGGCTATTACCTATTTCAATCTTTACATAGTTGAAAAAAACACACATACTGCACATGGTGTCATATACATTTTGTTTGTTGAGAAGTTGGGTTGGTAAGCAAAAAGAAATTCAAAATAACAGTTCCTTATAGTAGTTCCAGTCTAGAGGTGTGTAGACCCTGGGGGGTGGACAGTTTCACACATGGCTCAGTTTCCTGCCCTACCTGAGTTTCCCCCTTCCATCCTCAGCACGGGACTCTTCCACTTTACAGTTGGCCAAAACAAGGAGAAGTAAGGCTGGACCTCCCCTCCTGCTCCTCAAGTATGTCTTCCAGAGCAGGGCAAAAACTTTACCCTTTCACCTTACGCGTGATCGATAAACCTTCTTTTTATGTTTTCAGTGCCTGATAAAGTGGCTGGAAGTACATAGGAGATACTTAATCGCTAAGCTGTTTTGTCCCTCTAAACTTTGGAATTATGATAATCAATTCAAACAGTAGTTTAACTTACTGGTAGTATCTGAATTTTAAAAAGTCTTTGATTCTATTCATTGCTGGTGAGGTCACTTTGAGTTATATCTATTTCATCAAGACGTGGTTCCATTTTTCTTCATTGGTGTGCCATGCTATTAAACAATCATGTTCATTTGATAGAGATTCAATTTATTTTTCCAAGTGTCCTATTATAAACACTGCCTAAAACTAAACGTAAATCTTGAAAAGACAGAAGAAATGCCTCTGTAATCCCATTTCACAGTTAAACTATGTAAAATCTCATTATTTAGAGTCATAAACACATTTGATTAGGAAATTTGCATTAACGCAAAATTCAGATAGGACTCTGACTCCGGTTAATGTCAGTTTGATGGTTTCCAATGGATGAATACTTA
This sequence comes from Otolemur garnettii, assembly GCF_000181295.1. NCBI lineage: Eukaryota > Metazoa > Chordata > Mammalia > Primates > Galagidae > Otolemur > Otolemur garnettii. The sequence continues at coordinate 35,430,773 of NW_003852402.1, read as the reverse complement.
AGAACATTTACAATTTATACTTTATCTCTGAGGAAAAATAAAAACTTCATTGCAAAGTTTGTATATGTGATGAAATAAAATTCAGAAGAGATGAAAATGATATTTTTCTTGATAACTGGGCATTAGTGATTATAAAATGTTTTGTGAAACATTGATTATAATATTACCTGACTTATTTTGATTGCTAAGGATCCCCCCCCTCCCCGCCCCAGGCCAGGGAATAGCAAAACTCCTACTGAACCCATTATCAATTGTAATTTTCAGTTGTCTTAATTTTTCAGTTTCCTAAATGCTTCCTGCATACATTATGTCATTTCAAGCCCATGAAGCCTGTCATAGCTATTTTGAGTTAAAAAAGGCTATCTCGTGCAAGGTTTTTGTACATCTGCTTTTGTCCGTCTGCAGCGCCCTTCTGTGTTCTTGACCTGGGTCTTTGTTTCTTCCCTAGGAACTTCCCCTGATCTCTTGCCTGGTGTGGGTGATCCTTATGAGTTGATCGTGACGCTTTCTCATCATACTTTTTTATAGAGTATTATGACTCTTTGCTTGTTTTTCTTCCCCATGGGACAATTCATTCAAACACCATTCATTCATTGTTTGGGTAATCCCATTGTCAATGTTTAATGTGTTATAGCAATACCACAAATTCTGCTTTAAAGAAATAAAAAAGCAGCTTTCTACCTTTTAATATTTTCCTAGTTTCGAAGGTACATGGCTCTCTGTAAGCAGGATTCCAGTTCCTTGAGTTCTATGTGTATATCAGCTCTGTTGGAGTGATACACAGTCTTGAGACATATATGTATTTGTCTCCTGATCTACTGTATTTATACCAACACGTGGTGGATGTCTCACATTTCAACCATTTTAAAGACCTTTGTTAGAACAAGAGGCAGGAGGCCACTTCCTTTAACGATTCAGATATGTTTCAACAGTTCCATAAGGACCTGTAAGACCTGTTCCGTATAGTAACCAAGAGGCACTGATAATTTGCTCAGCAGTATTGACAGCCGTGAGAAGGGGCATGTTTTTTTCAATTTAATTTTTAGAACTTTTTTGTGAAAGTAGTCAGTAGAAATGATAGATGCTATTTTGGGGAAAGTAATCCATTTAATTTGCTTTCTTATCTCATTTCCTTTGTATAGTTGATGTGTGTGATTGGAAGGGACATGAAGACCTTAATTTTTTTGAAAAAATAACTGTAGTTAGTTGACATGAAATTCTAGTTCTCAACTTCAGCACTCTTGACATTTTGGGCTGAATTATTCCTTGTTGAGGAAGGGTGTTGTGTGCCTTACACGATGTTTAACAGCATCCCTGGTTCCAGTCACATCCCCCTCCCCCCCAGTTGTGACAGCTATCTCCAGACATGGCCAAATATCCCTTTCGGGGGCAGGATTTACCCCTGATTCAGAGCCATGGTGCGAGATAAATGTTCCTTTCTGTCACTATCAATGTTCAGAAGCAGCGAGGGACCTGAATGCCTCTTTACATTTAATGATTGTGCTCAGCCCTGTCCAATCCACTGTTATCTCGGGGTTGCCTGGTTTTCATTAGTCAACTGTCTAGATTATTGTGATTTTCAAAAAAATGGTAATTTAGACAAAGGGAGGATCGTTGGTGGGGGGAGGGATTGGGGATAAAATGGGAAGAACTTTCACAGGGAAAAGAAATGAAATAGCCAGTCCTAAAACGTAAAATCAAAATCGGGGTGGGGGAAAGCCTAAAAGGATTTAAGGGAAAACATTCTGTTACTTTTTCCTGATGTAAAATTTCTAGAATTTAGGTGTTAGAATGAATGGTAGTTTTTATATACAGATGTAGTTTCTTTCTTTGACAAAAACATTCTTTTTCTTTCTCCGATGTATATTCATCACCCGCTGCTTAATTCAGGGACTGTTGCTCTGAAAAATAATCATTAAAGAGAAATCAGAAGAAAAATATTCTTCAAAAAATCTATACTATATTCAGGTATACGTAAATAAGTAAAATTGACCCTACTATTTATAAATTAGAGATCAGTTACGTTGTTTTCAATTTCTTTATATTAACACAGGGCCCAGTTTTCTTAATTTTAATGCAACTTTATGTAATATAGGTAAAAATTACTTCTAAGTAGGTTCTGGCTTGAGAACCTAATTTGCATATTGAGATGTGTTCTCATTCTTACTGTGCATAGAAGAAACCAGAAAATTTTGACATGGTCAGCTTGTAAAGTATGCTGTCATTTTTAAACAGTCATGGAAAAGCCTTTTGTATAAATGTTCTATTAAAGTGGAGGTCTTTGTTTATAGCCAGACGTGCAGGCTTGCATTTCGACATACTTCTTACTAATTGTGTGACCTTTAGTACGTCACCTAACATTTTCTTAGCCAAGATTTGTCATCTGCAAAATGGAGCAAATAATAACTTATCTTGTGAAATTATTACTGAGTAATAAATTGACATACGTAAAGTACTCCACACACTGCAGGTGCTGAATAAGTTTAGCTGCTATTATTATTGTAACTATTGCAATGGGAAGGATTTCTATCCTTCTATCACATCTTCAGTAAAAAAAAAACAAAAAAAACAATGGATTTTGTTGATGTAGAAAACAGCGATACCAGAAACCTGGTCATGATGGTGTTAGAATGGCCCAAATTCATCCTAACTTCCAAAATGTCAATCTCCCTTCAGCATATCAATGCAAGTTAATATTGTGCCAAATCTGGTGAGCTTTATAGCAAAAAATATATAGCCTAGCACATATGTACATAGAATTGAATTATTTTATGGCTGTCCTTATTTCTTTCTGAAAGAGCATGGCATTTAGTTTCAGAGAAACTTTCAGTTCTGGCTTTGCCTCTTATTAACCATAAAAACTAGTTGATTAATTCTTTTCTCTCTCTTCTTGTATAAAATGGAGCCAATGATAAAACTTTCTACTGCCGACTATTTTCAGGGCTCTGCCAATGTCATCCTGACTCCGTGGACCTCTCCCTGTCCATCCCTGGGCAGGGCGGTGTTGGTCCCCTGTCCTCCAGTGTTATAATTTTCCATGTCATTTGCTTTCTTACTTGTGTCCCCCAGTAGATGGCACATCTGTCAGCGAGCGCATCTGTCCTGCTCACATGGGCAGCATCCATACCCGGCCACAGTAAATGCTCAATTAAATCCTGGGCCCATGAGAAATCAGTCACAATAGCCATCTGATTTGGACCCACTCCATTGCTATCATTATTCAGATGATTTGTAGAGGATGATATTCTCGTTCAAAGAGCTACGTTAGATATAATCCTGGAAAATTGCCTGTTGCGTGGCTGCATGTCATAGGACCCGCCTAAAAACAAGGCAGGCAGGACAGGCTCGTCTGTATGTGGTCATTATACACTTTATCATTTTTTTCCTCTTTGTATATTTTGTGAATTGGAAAATGACAGGAACGTAGTATATCCTCAGCACTGGGGAGCCCGTAAGCCTGAGTACATCACTCTTCAAGGTTTATGAGCTGTGGCACATTGTCAAAGACGTGCTCATTCCCTGCATGCTCATCCCAGCTAGCCTAATGGCATGTTTGCCCTTTAGAAATGCAATTACGTGCAGACTAATTAGTGGACTATTTCAGTTATTCGGGTGACAAAAAAGATAAAAGAGCTCTGACACAGTCCTGAAGATGAACCTTGGGGGCAGAGTAAACAAAGATCCTTAGATCCTTAGAAAATAAGAACTGGTGGGCTTTGGAGACGTCACAAAACGTAGATTTATGAGGACGCGTAACCAATTAAGAGCGATAATCTGGCTTCTGATTTCACCTAACTGGAGTGAATGATGTTAATTATGAAAGAGTTGTTGTTCTTCTATTTCCTTTCTTTCATTTCTTTTTAGTTGGGAGATACTTTTTTTCAATTTTGGGGTGTGTTGGCTTTGAAATTCCAATGAACTTCTGATGTGGTTCAATCGGCTGTTGAAAGCAGACCTGGGTGTCAGGAGGAAGATCATTACTTCAGAATTGAGAACAGTCAGCATGTACATTTACGCAGGATGTCAGGCAGAGACTGTATTTATCAAGAGAAGAGACACAGACAAGATCCTTTGAAACACCAACTTCTTGTAAAGACGTGTATGAATGAAGAGGCAGTTTCTTTTCTATTCTGAGCAGGGTGGTCTCAAGAATGGAAGACGCCTGGGAGATACTGTCTGGTCTCCCAGAAGACAGGGAAAGAGATTGTCAGGAAGGAAAGATTGAAATTCAGTAATCTTAAGTGTGATAGATGAGTAGGCTGTTGACTTAAATGCACTGTTTTGGGGGTTTGATAACTAGTGGAAATTTGATAGGACATTTTGGGAGAATTCTGGGAATAGGGCATAAACTGAATTCAGGGGTAAATGGGATCTGAGACATCGAATGTATGTATGTACTGTAGACCATTCTTGAAGGCAATCTGAGTTTGAATGGAAGAAAACCAGTAAGTAGCGGTAGTTAGAGGTGAACGTAGTTATCAATAAAGATTGTAGGTGTATCCTCTTAACCTTTGTTGAAGAGGTACATGAATAGTTTTTTGGTCTTAAGTGAAAGGAAGCTGTAAAAAGAAATCAAAGGCACTGGACAAATGGAAGCTAATTGAAGAATTTCAATTTCTAAAGAAGCTGGAGAAATAGAATTAAGTATCTGGATGCTGTTTCTCATCCTATGCTCTCCACTTTGTATCAAACGAGAAACATTTCTTTATCTGAATTTGAAACAAAAACAATACAGACGATTAAGGTCATAGAGAAGCTTTAGAAAGTAGATAATATGTGAGTATAGTTAATCAGAGAGTGTTCTATCAATAAAATTATCATTTAAAAGAATGTTGCCCTTTGAAAAATGTGCTCTTTCTTTTTATGCACTTTAAAGTATGACTGACCCTCTCACAGACCCTTGATTACTGGAGGAAGCTTTATTTTTTCTTGTTCTCAGCAACTGAAAAGTACACTGAATAGCACAGCTTATAATTTTCATGGTCAAATTAATTGTCAGTCAAAAATCTAATATAAACTATATGTTTATATATGAAAATGATCAACTGTGTTTAGGAATCTTCATTCAAGTGACTTTTTAGCCAGTATTAAAAATAATGTTAATATATGCTAATGACACACATGAACTTCAAGTTCAAAGATTTTCTCAAGATGCTGATTAAATTATAAGCTGAATATTTTAAAAGCTACCCCACGAAATGCATTTTTATCAGTGGCTCTCTCTTTTCTCTGACCTCCATTATATCAGCCTTTGAAAGGCCTCAGCAGCTGCCAAGTTAAATCTGCAATTTGAGGTGATAACAGCAGCCCAGCAGATGTGAAGAATGTCTGTAAGATACTTACTGATTACAAGGGAATGGGGATAGGCCAGGAAGCCCTGGGAGAGCTTTTTGAACTTTGTTCTGTTCCCTGACACCTCATTTTCACAGACATGATTATAAAGTGATTTTCATTTTAGGTCATGAGGGTGGGGCCTGGAAAACGAGCCAACGACCAAAGAAGCCTCCTAGGGAGACCCATGGGGTCTTGGGGTCTGCAGAGAAAGATGTTTTTCAGAACAGGGAGCTGAAACTTGTACCGTGTTCTGCGATTCAAGCTTTTTTGGTTAAATCCAGGTATCAAGGAAATTACAAGATGGATAGCTTCGGTCTTTTTTCTTTATTCTTTTACGACCTGATTAAATTCTGACTCTGCTTGTGCTGGTGACCCAGACCACCTTTTTCCTTTGAGGGCCATCCTAGACTAGTATTTCCCAGCAACACAGCTAGTGAGAGAGGCCTCTCGTGTTCCCCTGCCCCCCCGCCTGCCTTGCACAAGTTTTCTGAAGTGCTGAGAAAATACACGTGCTCCCAGAAGAAATGCAGGTGGTTGGTGATTCTAGTGGGAGAGAAAAGACAGCTAGAAAAGGGGAAAGTTCATTGGTGGTAAAAAGCTTTTTGAAAATACTCCTTAATCCTTTTTAATGCAGCCTAAATGCATCTGATACCTATTCCAGTATTTTCTCCTGTGAGGAATCATTTCCTTGTATTTAGAATTTATTTTGCTATCAGGTTAGCGTTTTTATTGCGCTGTTAACCATTTTTATTTTTGGAATATAAAATAAAAATTTGTGGTTTGGTTTCATATGTGGTAATACAGTTCTGCCTCCAAATTTCTGTTTTCCTCATGCAGAGGGCTACTTCTACAGGAGAACAGCAGGTTTGCCGAAGCGCTGCATTATTACAAATTGGCCATCGGGAGTAGGCCTACTCTCGCTTGTAAGTAGTACTCAAATTGTTGGAAATTATCCCTGGGATTGTCAGCGTTATAGAGAAACCACTCAGTGCTTCTGTCTCTGAATACTTGCTACTTAAATTACGAGCTTCCCACACATGTCTCTTTTAATTTCCTATTTGGATGTCTTTGATCATTTTTTTAAAAAAACATTATGGTAGCTGTAACTTTAAACTAGATTTTAAGCTCACAATTATTGGAAGTCCTTGATGAGACTTTATGGACCCAAATATGAAAGATTATTTTGGGGCTCAAGACAAAAGGAAAACAGAGTCCCAGATGTGTGGTCAACGTGGCCCTTATTCCACCTGGGTGCAGGTGGGGTGACAGCGGAAAAGGAATTGCACACATGGGCGGTAGCAGATGGGGATATTTACCTGGGCAGGTGGGTGCAGAAATGGGTCAGGGAGACGGGGATTGGTCCATTTCCTATTTCCTGGGAGGGACGTGCCTCCCAGAAAGGGATCCTTCCTGGGCAGGTTAGTTTTACAACAGGTGACCCTGTCGCTGAGACCAGAGCCTGTTTTATATATTGTACACTGATGCTGCAGTTTCCATTGTGATTATTGATCCCATAAAAATGTGGGGGGTTTTGAATAAGAAATAATGTGTAGAAACTGAACTGAAGGAAAGATAATTGTATTGCATCCGCAGTCTCTGTCATCTTCTCCCCCTTCTCCTTCCCTCAGCCGCATATTTGAACACCGGCATTATTCTAATGAACCAAGGAAAGACAGAGGAAGCCCGACGGACGTTCCTGAAGTGCTCTGAAATCCCAGATGAGAACCTGAAGGACCCTCACGCACACAAGAGCTCTGTGACCAGCTGCCTTTACAACCTGGGGAAACTCTACCATGAGCAGGGACATTATGAGGTCAGGCCAGCCCCTGCCTGTCCTCTCCCGCCCCACCCACCTGTTCTCACCTGTGTTTAACCCACAGCCTCGCAGGGCCCTACTGTATTTACAGAAAACTAACATATGTACATGTCAAACTATGGTCCTTTGAGAAACTAACATGTGCTCACCCTGAAAGACTTCTGTGATCCAATTTGTTTGGGGAAAGAAAAACTCTGCTAAATAAAAATTTAATAAATTTCTTTCCTGGGAGTTTCTCAGAGCAGTTATAATATGTCAGTATAAATTGTGACTAGCCAAGAAAGGGCGATGACACGAACTGTTTCTCAAGTTTATGTGCTCACTTTGTCTTTGATTTAATGATCCAAGACACAGTTTCTAGAATATCTTATGCCCAGTGTTTGATATTTTTTAAAAATAATATTGTTTGTATTTTGAGTATTAAGAAAGCAATGTGATGGTAGTTTTTCCTATTTCTCTTAATTCTCTCTAAAACTATTATATAATGAAATAAAATTTTGTTTTGTTATTTAATAGCGGGGAAAGGGAAGGTGGTGTAAGAGGACATTGTGGAGGAAGTGAGGCTGGGACCAGGCTTTCTCTGCAGGAAGCTTGCTCCCCTGCATTCGTAATCCTAGTACCCCTCTCTCTCCTTCTGACTCTTACACTCTTTCACAATACTTTAAAACTGAAATACAAAGATGATACAACTTTTAAAGTAACTGCATCTAATAACTTCAGTAAATCTGTGTGGTCAGAAGATTTACTAGCGGGTATTTTATTTAGATCCCACCAGGGACCTCCTTTTTTCATAAAGTAATTATGAATAACTTCCAAAGATGATTTTTTGAAATGTTTTTTTAATTGGAATGTCTTACATTAATTGGAAAATTTATATTAAAAGAACATTGCTAACTCTGGACTTCTTGTTAACCGATGGCATTCTTCACTGGCTGGGCTGAGCACTTTCATTTGCGAAATTGAGATAACAAGGTATCAAAGGCCAGCGCAATTATTTTCCTCTAGTCATCCATTTAGAAGCAGCAGTGGATGGTTTTAACTTTGGAAGAATGTTATTATCTTGTTTTCAGGGTATATTATTGAACTTTTGTAATAATTCATCTTTTTTAAATTTCTTACAAATTAGGAAGCCCTTAGTGTTTACAAGGAAGCCATTCAGAAAATGCCAAGGCAGTTTGCCCCGCAGAGCCTGTACAACATGATGGGTAAGTGAAACGTGAGGATTTTTAAGTGATGTTTCAGAGATGTAGAGAGAAATTAAAACATGCTTATGTTCAGTGGGATTTTTTTTTTTTCTTTTTTGAGACGGAGCCTGAAGCTATCCCCCTGGGTAGAGTGCCATGGCATCACACTCACAGCAACCTCCAACTCCTGGGCTCAAGCGAGTCTCCTGCCTCAGCTTCCCAAGTAGCTGGGACTACAGGCGCCTGCCACAACGCCTGGCCATTTTTTGGTTTCAGCCATCATTGTTGTTTGGTGGGCCCAGGCTGGGGATTCGAACCCGCCACCTTAGGTGTATGTGGCTGGCACCTTAGCCGCTTGAGCCACAGGCGCCGAGCCATGTTCAGTGGGATTTTAACGAACCATATCAGACATCTCAAGGAAATCTTATTTCACAATTGGGTATCACATTCAAATTCCAACGGAACAGACTTGTTCTGATATGAACAAATAGATGTGTGAACATGCTGATTCCTAATACATGGATTAGATCCCAGAATGTTTGCAAGGGGTTCTCAAAACCATCCGGGTGTTGAGTGTTAGCTGTGGTGTAGAGAGATTGCGAAAGTAATACCTTGTATATGTGTGTAGAATTATCAGGTATGTTTAATGAGTTTATCAAATTCATGATGAAATGGATGGTGTTATTTCCTTAATCAGAAGATTCTTAAAAGGAAACGTGCTGTGATGAAGAAATTCATAAACTTTAATGCTTACAAGAGATGAGATAACTACGCCAACTTGTACAGTTTTGATGGATCAGGCCTTGGAACTCAATAGATCTTTTCAGAGTAATAGTTTAGAATAAAAATAAGATGGTACAGATTACAAAGGTGCTTTGTCCATGCTGAATAATCAGCTTAATTCTCCTATTAGTCAGACAGTATGTAAATCTAAGGCATGGATTTTTCTAGACAAGAAGTCGAGAACTGGAGATTTCTAACATGTACCTGCCACCAGTGGTTGGTTGTGCTTGCCTGGTAGTAAATTGTTACCACAACTGCTTGATGGGAGGAGACACAACTGAAAACCACAAATTCAGCACTTGGCTTTTGGGGAAAGAAAAAAACTCTCCAAGGTTTAAAAATGCCCTGCTTAGTGATTAGTGTGACTGTTCAAGATAAGAAAAGGAAATGGGTTGCTATTGTCCTCAGATACTATTCTCCAAAGCACAAACTGCAAACTCAGAATGTTAAACCCGGTTAAGTTTGATATTTCTAGGACTCTCTGATGCATACAAAATAAATGAAATTAGACTGTATGATCTCTAGGATTATTTTCCATGCCTAAATTTTATGATTTGAGGAATTTGATTACAACTGTATGGCTTGAGCAAAAACAAACAAAAAATCCCAAACCTTCTCAAACTAGAAAATATACACCTGGAGGGAACACTCACATTCTTTGTTTTCCAAGTGACAAGTGTTTTTGTTTTTTTTTTTTCTCCTCTGTGTATAATTACTAAAGAGTAAAATCTGTGTTTGTTAAATGGACTTTTACTCCTAAAGTTTTATAAATTAAAGCAGTGCCTTCTGCCGGCCAGCATTTTACTATCAACCTGATTGTGCTGATGAAAGTTTCACGTTTGTAAAACATGTGCACGGAGTACGTAGATATATCAGTTAAATTAGGTTTTCTATTTTAACGCTGGATGTGTTTCATATCAAAATAAATTCTGAAAGGATTGTTTTCTCTAACTTTCTCCCAAGAACCACAGTGATTTTAGTTGATGATTTTATTCTGAACTCTAGTGCTAGTGCTTACGAAGCCCTTACTTTCAATTTTCTTATCAAATGAGACATCTTCCTTTAAATTAGGGTAGGGCTCTGAGATCCTTGGCAACAGACTGCACGTGATAACTATTTTTAATGGGAAGTGGCGGTGTTCACTGTGGTTATGCATAATTTAACAAAATTCATTCAATTATTTTATGTTAAGAAATTTGAAAATTCAGCTGGTTCCTCTATCTGCCTCTCCTATGGTTACACAAATGCTGGGCACACACAGGCAGCCACAGATAAGTGTGTCCCTGGGAGTTCTAACCTATTCCTTTTGTCTTCTTTTCCGTGATAGAAAGAGATGGTTGCTTTGCCTGAACTCTAAAAAGCATCCTAATAATTTTTGAAGGAAAGATCCCAATAGAACTTAAAGTTCCCAGATTTCGTTTGTAATCATGGTGTCTGCTTTCTGCTTAATTTTATGTGCAGGGCTGTCAGCTGATCAAGGTTTTATAGTTTTGACTTGTTTAGGAAGCTGTCATTTTCTCAGAGTGAGTTCACCTCCTAATCAAATGGGTTAAATCCCCCAAGTGTTTGCTTTAACTCCTAATACAGTTTGATTAGCCTCCATTTGACAGGGGAAAAAAAAAATGGCCCAGGAGATGAGCTGCCCTGCCAGTGCATCAGTTTCATGAGCCTGACAGCGTGTGCTGATTATCCTATCAAGTTTATCAACATCCTTGAATGTGTTTTCTAATTCACACATTTACATATTATTAGTGCCCTTTGGGGATCAGTGATGGATTATAACGTCTGGATTGATTTTTGCCTATGAATACTCATTTTTCTTATCTCTCATTTATATAGCCCTTCATGACCACTCCCCCCAAGGACTTGTATGTTTGTATACATAATACATATTTTTTCCATTCAATTTTTTTCTTTTCTTTAGCGGTTAGGAGAAATTTAGATGTATGTGTGGATAAATGCAATTACACTTGAGTGTTGTTATTAGTTTAATAACTAAATTGGCTGCAATTGCTTTAAAAAAAAAAAAACCCACTCTAATCCTATGCATTTTCCATCCTCTGAACATCTTACAAAAACCCTATCGCACGACAATATCCTAGGTGTCAATGGACTTGTCCGAAATGGAGTGAATGTATTTTTTCTGTTTGTATATTAGTAGTAAATAGCAAGTTTGATTAATTTACTTTCCTACTTTAATTTGCCATATTTTATCTTAAAACAATTCACTTAATTTTACTGTAACAGTTCATAAGTAAACTTTTGAGAAATATTTAAGAATGGATTTTCATTGGTCTCCTTTATAGGACCACCATCATTGTATAATAATTGAGAAGAGTCTTTCCATTCAGAGTCAGGTGAATTACAAACAGATATTAAATGATATTTTATAAACAAATATTAAACTTTCACCTCAGTTCTAATAATTTGAAAGGTATGAGAATACATGAAATATTAATGGTCTGGCCACAAAATAAGTGTTAACGTTGCCCTTTGCCAGTTATCTGACTTACATTCTGTGGGTCTCATTGTCCTCCTGAGAGCACAGATGGATCAAATAGACAGTGGGTGGAGCGTGGTTCTGAAGTCAGATGTCCTGGGTTCAGATTATGCCTTTGATACCTACTAGCTGAGAATTCTTGGACAAATTATTTAACAGAAGCCTCAGTTTTGCCATCTGTAAGACTTGTAATAGTAGTGTCAATCTGAGGATTGATTAAAATAATGAAGGTGGAGCCTACTGGCCCCAGTGCATAACATGACCAGTGTTTCATACCATGGCCTTCCACTGAGACCCCTGTCATTTCTGTGGGCTTTCACACTCCAAAAATTGGTTATATTCTCTGTCTTTTTTTTTTTTTTTTTTTGCATTTAGCAATGTAAATATGATTACTTCACAGATAAGATTTAACATCATTGGCTCGGCACCTGTGGCTCAAGTGGCTAAGGCGCCAGCCACATACACCTAAGGTGGTGGGTTTGAATTCAGCCCGGGGCCTGCCAAACAACAATGACAACTGCAACAACAACAACAACAAAAATAGCCGGGTGTTGTGGAGGGCACCTGTGGTCCTAGCTATTTGGGAGGCTGAGGCAGGAGGCTGGCTTGAGCCCAGGAGTTGGAGGTTGCTGTGAGCAGTGATGCCATGGTACTCTACCAAGGGGGACAGCTTGAGGCTCTGTCTCAAAAAGAAAATAAAAAGACTTATGTCATAGTGATGTCCTTGTAGTCATCAAAATTCAGTGATTACTTAGTTTCTGTCATGTCCAGAATGGCTGTTATTTTCTCACCAGTCTCCTTTCCCCTCAGCGATTATACTCAAAATTCTTCTTTCCCTGTTTACAATATTAACAAAAAGAGAAACAGGATATTCTGTCAATGCCCAATACCTTGGTTTCCTTGGAGTGTGGCCTCTGCATTAACATAGTCAGACTTAAGTTAGACTTTCTTCTCTTTCTGTTACGATGTTTTTTCTTTTAGACTTAATCAAAATTATCCTTCCCACTCTTAGAGGTGTAATAAGCATCTCTCCATTTTCTCAAATTATAGATGTATGTTAGAATTATAGAATTTTAGAGATGAAAAGTTCATCTCTTAGAAACCCATATACTATCTCTTTATTTTACAAGATAGAAAACTAACGCCCCTAGAATTAAGTTGATCTCTTCAGAATTACACGTTGTATTAGAGCCAGCAGTGTAATTTCCTGACATAAATTCGGATGCTTTTTCTATTAACCATTCTTTTGTTACCAAAACTGGTGCGTTATTTGCTATATCAAAATACCTTTTTATTTACACATTTACTAATCAACAGAAAATAAAAAATATAGAAGCCTCTTCCGATTAGCTATGGAAAATACTGAACCTACAAAATTGTGTTTTCAGATACATTAAATATACAGAATATTTTAAAATTTTTAAATGCAGGATAATTTTTGAACACTCTCCATTTTTCTTCTTTTTTTCTTTGTTTCTTTTATTATCTCTCTGTAAGCATTGCTTTTGAATAATCTGAAAGGATTATAGGAAACAAGCTGTGACTTCCAATTATTTCCATCTCTCTGAGCTCTTCCAATCCCAGAGGTCATTTTAAGCCTATTTACTATTTAAAATACAATTACTTGCCTTTCTCAATGTAAAGTAATTGTTCAGTTTAATTATACAAGTGATTTAGAAGGTATCATCTAGGTAATATATCTTAAGAACCAAGGGGCATAATATGTTAGATGGCTTAAAAGAGAATTTAGAGATACTTACCTTATATACGCACTGTTGAGAATAACTTCAATGTGTAACAACCACAACAACAAAATTGTTTTATGATGTTACAAGTGCTGAGTGTGGGGGACCAAGGTGGTAGCCATAGGAAATATGAGTAATTAAGGTGGATCCTGTTCTCCTAGAACTTTCTGGGAGATTTCACAGGTGATCCCAGACTCTTGAATTCCTCTTCTTAATAATAATTGCCTATAAGAAAGAGGAAAATATTATTCCTACCTTAAGAATATTTTGTCTGTAACTCTGGAGGCAATGATATGTTGACTACACCACACAAAACAAGGAGAAAAATCTTAAGCTTTCTAATTCTCATATGATCCCAAGATCATCATTAGCACATATGTTTATATTTTTCTGTTCTTTAAAATGTGTTTATGGTAGGTAACATACGTTTTGTCCTTGGGAGAGATTACATGCGTTCTTTCTTTTTTCCAGGGGAATTGCATAATGACCCATTGCTTTTTATTACCCTATTTGCTTTTATTGTCATCATACTGTTTTGATTCTATTCTGATCGTTTCTTGTTTATGTTTATATTCCTTTTTGCCTTTAAATGCCGGCTCAATGTTGGAAAATGTATTTTGCTTCATAATTTTAGCTAATAAATATTTTATTTACATGGATTCAAAGTGGAAAAGGGTTTTCACTTCCTCTAATAAAGAAAGGAATCTTTTAATTTTCAGCTCTTTAAAGTGCCTCTTTAATTATGAGATTTTTCCATTCTTATTGGGCTATTCAGAGAACGAAAAAAACAATGACTGGGCAACTATTTTTATGTATTTTGGGGTAACAAAAAAAACTCATGCAAATTCAGAATTTTATTTTTGAGAGAGAAACTGGTGGAGGGAAAGAGCTGTGCCATAAATAGCTACCAGTGATCTTTAGATCTTTTACCGTTCTGTCCATAAGAAGAGCTGACCTTCAGGGCTCCAAATACCTCTTAGGAAAACAGAATGTAAAAATCCTCACTTGTCAATTTAACCTTGAAATAGAGACCTTTTGCGTTGAGTTCAGTTGGTTGAATGGGTGTACGAGAAGTCTGACATTGAACTTTTTCAGTCTTCTGTATGGCTTATCTTTTAGCTGAATCATTCATTTTTGTTCAATTTATCTGTGTGTGCAAGTGTGTTTACTCCACCTTACTTCAGAGCCTATTTAGAGTGAAGATGTTCCAGTAAATTTTTGCTCTGATGGCTTACGCGCTAATGTTTCTTTAACTGGTTTGTCAGTGAATTGAACGTGCCAACTGTGAAAGAGATGGTTTTTAACTGTGAGATTTGAACTTTCACTCCTTTCAAGTGTGGAAGCATTAACACTCTGCTAGTGTTAAGCTTTTGATAACACCTGCTTCCCCTGATTTGACTTCTGGTGATTTTCCTATGTGCTTCCATTGGCACTCTTGAAATCAAGGAGGCAGTCATACACACATGAGTATGACCAAGTAACTAGTCATTAATCTATATAACTCCAAGAATATTAACTTCTAATTTTTAAGATAAGTCTTTTTCATCTCACTTTCATTAGCCCATCAGAATGGACAAGACAAAGAGACCAATGCCAGGTGTATAGAGTTCACCAGTCCAGAAAGAGGGATTTTAGAAGTTTACTTTGGAAGATGAAGTTATGTTGCCAACCAGATAAGGAAATCACAGACTTTTAACTGTATATCAAAGAGAAAGAATACATAAAATGTATTGGCAAAACACTATAATTTTTTCTCCTAAAGTTCATTTCTCATTATAAAACTGCAGTTGGTTTTTTTTCTTTTTACCTTTCACGTTTATCTCTACGTTATGTGCCGTGATTATAAACGTTCATTTGCTAGGCATTAGTCAGTACACTACAAAGGCCAATATCCAGTTCAGCTACATTAAATAAGTAATATATTTTGTTTAAAGTTTCAATTAAACCCAAGACCAGAGATACATGGTCCCTAAGGGGAGTGTGGACACTGTAAAGTAGGGTTGCCCAAAGATCATGTGTAGGTCTGATGCCTCTTTCTTTCCTGGAAATACGATATGAGACAGTTGACTGAAGCCACACAAGCCCACCTGTTACATTATTTCGTACTTGCTGGTTTCGTGGTAAAGGAAAAGACTGAAGCTTAAAAACTTTATATTTAAATTGGATTATGAGGAAACAAACTAAAATTAATGCCTAATTATGTCGTCTGTATTCTCTGATTCCCAAATAGTTTCAGTGTGTTCTGCTTAAAAAATCTGTTTCCTGAGGTCCAATAGAAATGAATGAGAAAATGTATTTATATTTAATTTTTTCATTGAGCGTTAGCTACGGAGTTAATTATTTACTCAGTAGTAAATACAAGTTCACTTGTCTTCAGAAAATTGAAGTGATGATGTACCTGAGAAATGCATTCACTGGATCTCAAACTCTGCCATTCTAAGTGATGCTAATTTCAGTGTCCTTGGACGAAATGAACACAGTCATGTGGAAGAAGAAACTTTTGCGTAAACGATACAATCTTGAAAATCAATGTCAAAGAAATGAGATGTTCTCGTGGCACATGTTTAGAATAGGCAGCTGAAGGGGCAGAAAGGTGGGATCATTTTTCTGCTCCATCATTAGGAGTCACAGCCAACGCTCCTCTGCCCTGAGAGGTTAATGAGAAAGCATGACAAACTCATTCAGTTCAAGTTCTGCGTGACTGGGAACCAACAGAAATGAAGACCCCAAACCTACAGGAAAAACTATCAAGCTAAGGTTTGATGAGGAGTGGAAAGTCTTGCAGAAATGTGACTGGACAAAAAGATATGATCTAATGGTCACAGACTGAGTGGGAATGTGTCAAGGCCTCTCTTCAGGCTCTTTTTGGCCTCTCTGTCCGGCGTAGCTACCTTGGGGATCTGGGAGGGGGAATCCCTCAAATGACAGTCTTCAAGGGAAAAGGGGAGCGAGTGACCTCTCTAAATTTTATGTCTTGCCATGGAGGACAGGAGTTCTGGTTTCTGTGATATGCTTTAGGGAAGTGGAATTCTGGTATCTATGATTTGTTTTGTGGGAATCAGAGGATCCAGAGACAACTGAGCCAGGGACAATCAGAAAGACCTTGCTTCTGAGGTCTTCTGACATCCTTCAGTCCTCACTGTGCCCACATGTCCCATACTCGGGTCTGTTGTGTTCTGAGCATCAACACAAGCAACATACGTTAAGTTCAAGACTAAATATAATAATTGTATGCATTCGGTTGCATATTTATGTCTGTTCCCTTATCAGTAGGGGAAACTTATTTTCTACATTACAATTTCATTCAGCTCTTTCATTTAGGTTTAATTTTCCCTACACGGGTAGAAGCCGTTGCCATGTTGAAACTGAATGAAGGGTGCTAATAGAGCAAGCACAGTTTTGTTCCAGAAGGCAAGTCGTTTTGCCGACATGCTAACTATGAGAATGGGATTTGTGGATCATTATAGAATCTTATTCTCAAGTATTCATTAAAAATGGGGTGAATTTTTAAATTTCTAGTATGCTTCAGTAATTAGCATTAATATAGAAATAAATTATGCATTCCCTGTTATAGAGACATATTACTTGACTCAGGAATACATGTGAAATGTATTCCTGAAAAGATCTGTATAAAACTGAAAATCCTTCTATTCTACTTTTCTGACTGGGAGGAAAGTCATCGCTAATTTTCCTGCACCTATTTTAGCCTGCTGTTTCCACTCAACCCTTCCAGGGTAGTAGTTTTGACTCATGCTTTTTCCTTCCTCCTAGTCACAGAAGTGTCCAGCCTGCAGGCTGCTTGCTGATTCTTTTTTGCTTATCTGTGAAAAGTTTGCATGCATGGATGTGTTTGTTTGTTTGTTTTGTTGTTGTTCTTTTTTTTTTTTTTTTTT
>NW_003852402.1:35397864-35412394 GCF_000181295.1 Otolemur garnettii | reverse complement strand
CACATTCTACTCTTAGAAAGATTCACTTGTACCCTTGTAAGATAAACCTCAGAAGTGATCCCTCCAATCCCCCTCCCTCCTCCCTCCCTGTATTCTTAGGCTGTTATTAGGTTATAGCTTTCATATAAAAGGTGTAAATTAGTTTCATAATAGGGGTGTGTACATTGGATACTTTTTCCTTCATGCTTGTGATACTTTGCTCAGAAGAACATTCTCCAGCTCCATCCATGTGAACATGAAGGACGGAAAGTCTCCATCCTTCTTAATGGCTGCATAGTATTCCATGGTGTACATATACCACAGTTTGCTGATCCATTCGTGATCGATGGGTACTTGGGCTTCTTCCATGACCTGGCAATTATGAATTGGGCTGCAGTAAAAATTCTGATACAAATATCTTTGTTGTAATGCAGTTTTTGGTTGTCTGGAAATATACCTAATAAAGGAATTGCAGGGTCAAACAGCAGGTCTATTTTTAGTTCTCTAAGTGTTCTCCAGATGTCTTTTCAAAAGGAACATATTAGTTAACATTCTCACTGGCAGTGTAGAAGTGTTCCCTTTTCTCCACATCCATGCCACCATCTCTGGTTTTGGGATTTTGTGATATAGGCTAATCTCACGGGAGTTAGACGATATTTCAGAGTAGTTTTGATTTGCATTTCTCTGATGATTAAGGATGGTGAGCATTTTTTCATATATCTGTAGGTTGTGCGCCGATCTTCTTTAGAGAAATTTCTCTCCAAGTCCCTTGCCCACCCTGAGATGGGATCACTCGTTTTCTTCTTGCTAATACGTTTAAGTTCTCTATGGATTCTGGTTATTAAACCTTAATTTAACCTATTTCTTGACAGTGTTTTGACTTAATGAAACATTTTTGCTCTGCATTTCCTGTATGTGTTTTGTATCTACTTTTTTTGGCTTCAGGGGTTTTCCCTCAAGTTTAATGCTACAGGACCTAGTAAAGAGTTGCTTACTAATTAAACCTTTTCATGGCCCTCCTGAAGTTAAGACTTGGATAATATTTCATTTTACTTCTAATCCCTTCACCTTAGAACACATTATACTTGTTAGTGTGTTGTCCAGTGGTAAGTTACCTCTTCTGTAATCATGCTGATGTTTTCTTGGTCTGTTCCTATCCCGTAAATGGTCCGTAAAGATTTTCAGTCAGAACCCGTGTAAGTGTATCTGGAGCAACTCGGCAGAGCTGTTGGTATAAGAATAGAGGCTGGGCGCAGTGGCTCACACCTGTGATCCTGGCA
This sequence comes from Otolemur garnettii, assembly GCF_000181295.1. NCBI lineage: Eukaryota > Metazoa > Chordata > Mammalia > Primates > Galagidae > Otolemur > Otolemur garnettii. Next base: position 35,411,135 of record NW_003852402.1, on the reverse strand, counting down.
CTCTGGGAGACCGAAGCCAGTAGACTACTTGAGCTCAGGAGTTCAAGAACAGCCTAAGCAAGAGTGAGACCGTGTCTCTCCTAAAAATAGAAAAATTAGCCAGGGATTGCGGCAGGTGCCTATGGTCTGAGCCACTCAGGAAGCTGAGGCATGAGGTCACTTGACCGCAAGCATTTGAGGTTGCTGTGAGCTATGACGCCATGGCTGTCTAGCCCGGGACAACAGAGTGAGACTCTGTCTCAAAAAGATTAAAAAAAAATAATTATATATATATATACACACACATAAATTCTATATATATATTATTTGTGTATGTGTCTACATATAACATACATGTGTGTATATATTTATGTATATATATATATATTTATATATGAAGAAGCTGCAGTGATTAGAGCCACATTTTACCTGTTTAAGAAAAGAAAAGTAGACCAGTAGAACAAAGTAGAGACCCTAGGCCAGACCTGGCAGCTCATGCCTGTAATCCCAGCACTCTGGGAGGGTGAGGTAGGTGGATTGCTTGAGCTCAGGAGTTGAAGACCAGCCTGAGCAAGAGTGAGACCCTGTCTCTAAAAAATAGCCAGACATCGTGACAGACGCCCATAGTCTCAGCTACTTGGGAGGGTGAGGCAGGAGAGTCACCTGAGCCCAAGAGTTTGAGGTTGCCGTGAGCCACAGTGCCACAGCACTCTACCGAGGATGACGAAGTGAGACTCTACCTCAAAAAACAAACAAAAAAACCAAAGTAGAAACTCTATAAACAGAAATTTATGTAAGGTTTATGTAGGTAATAAATGTGGGATTAAATATTGGTGAAGAAAGGAAATTTTTATAACAGTTGATGTAGGACAATTAACTAAATGTTTAGTTAATGTGACAAAGTACATTTCATATGGAATAAGTAGCTCATTTTAAAAATGAAACTTGTGGGATGCAGTGGCTCATGCCTGTAATCCTAGCACTTTGGGAAGCTTAGGTGGGAGGATCACGTGAGCTCAGGAGTTTGTGACAAGCTCGAGCAAGGGCGAGATGTCTTCTCTACAAAAAGTGGAAAAAATTGGTGGATGTGGTGGTACACACTTTTATCCCCAGCTACTTGGGAAGCTGGGCAGGAGGATCATCAGAGCCCAGGAATTTGAAGCTGTGGTAAGGTATTATGGTGCCACCGTATTCTAGCCAGGGCGACAGAGCAAGACTGCACGTGGGTATTTATGTTGCATAACAAAAAAAGCAAGGAAATAATGTCAGGTTTATCTAAGTGTGTGTATATCACAGGTATTGTCTTTGCCTCTGTATTGGCATACTTTTATTTCATTGGTATTCCTTAAAACTAGAAATTTATTAACGAATGAAGAAAAAAACTTTAAATCTTCATGATTGGATTTCATCACAAGTATTATTTTACGAATAAATTACGCTCTAAAACAAGAGAGAAAAGAAAAACTATAATTAGAGGAGAATGCATACCCTGCTGCATCTGTATTCTAAAGTTATAATAGGTGTTTAAGAAAAGAACGTAATTATAAAAAGGTAATTGCTGAAGTAAGTGCAGTACTTACATGAAAGGTTGGGGGGAGACTTTGAATAAAGAAAGCATTGGAACTGAATTTTCAGAAAATTGGCAGAGCTTTGTTTAAAATAAGAATGCCACAGTGAATGTAAGTACTCAAAACTAGGAAAATATATTGGCATACAATTAATTTTTTTCAATATGCAAAATTCTATTAAAACATCGAAATTTGCCAGTGGCTATCTGTGGGTGATAAAATCCTTTCAATTTTATAAAATTATGATCTATACCATTATAAGCAGGAATAATGTTAGTAATTAGAAAACAAATATATATTAAAAGAAATAATGAAGACCAGAGGGGTAGGTCACCTGTGAGCTTAAGGAAACTTGTGACCTTCCTAGTCCTTACCTGTAGCCTTTTGACCGACAACAAATACACAGAGCAAATCTTTTATTAACAAGCGTGCAGCAGAGAAAGATGAAGCTTTTCTTACCTCCTCTGGTGCTTAAGAAAAGAACAATCTTGAAGTCGGAAGGCCACAGTTTCCCCACATAGCGAGCTTGAAGATGACTGAAGCAGTGCTCATTTAAAGAAAAATAACCAAAACATTTAGAAAGTCAACATAACTACTGCCAAAATAAACCTGGTGCCTTAGTTGGAAAATAAGCATTCCTTAAAAATGGAATGAGCACCTTAACCACCAGCGAGTCCTCAAACTTGGAGAAGCTAGAAATTGGGTGCACTGGGATAGAATGCCTGCTCTTTTGGCGAAGCGTCCTAAAACGACCAATATTGGCAATGATGATTTCATTGTATTAGTAGCAGGAAGCCTGCTAAAAAGCACGTAGGGTGGTTTTCTAAGTTTTTTTATTCTTTAGGCGCCAGAAAATGTGCTATAAATTGTGTGGGGTCTCTTATAAAAACAGGTTTTCTCTCCCATTGTCTGGCAGTGTTTAAATGAACGAACTTTTGAAACTTCTGTATTTAAACTATGGCTAGGTCCGTGAATCAATTCGTTACCGTCTTCCTCTCGGTCACCTGGGGATCGCTGGATCTGTGCCATAGTTTTGCTCATCGCTACTTAAGTTTTTCTTCCTTCTAAGCCATGTCTATGAAGTCCCATTTGTAACATAGTTTAAATCAAATTCATAAGTATCAAAATTTAAAAAAAGATTTTCACATGCACCTAAGAGCGAACTTGGGAAACCAGTGATGAACTTTTTTGTAAGTAGCCACGAATGACATCTTAGTAATCTTAAGTTTTCCATCCTATGCGTTGTGGGTTGACCTGAGTTGAAATGCAAGGTACACGTTCAAAAATTTTCTTTGAAAAAAAGACGTTTAATAATTAAGAGTGGTGGAGGGAGATACATGATCAAAAAAAAATTTTTTTTTAAACATTTAATAATGAGGAGTGGAGGAGGGGATGTTCGCTTTTGGAAAGGGTAGTCGCAAAAGATTATATTTTTGAAGTAGAGGATCTCCCCTGAGGCTTAGGACTTCCCACTGCAGGCTCTATGCTTTATATGCAAGCAGGAGCTGAGTAATTTGAAACATGAGAATCAGTGAGATGTCGACTCCTACATCATCAATAACCCAGCGTTCTTTCCTTAAGCAGTTAGCCTTTGCCTTGGTTATTGAGACCTGGGGCTTCTTGGCGAGGAAGAGTGACATTATTTGTTCTACATCTGAAACTGGTTTATGTCTGCCTGCAACCAGCCTAGCGACATCCAAATCCCTTTTGTCTGTGAGTGAGTCGGAAATAAATCTGGGTGATGAACTTGACGGCTACATCATCGCACAGCAAATCTTCTCATTCTTATGAAAGTGCTTCTATTATGTCATTTTTTTTCAGGATGAGAAGGAAAAATTGTCGTCATTATTTCTTTCCTCCTGGGCATCATAGACATTTTTCTATTATTGTAAGTTAAGAAAAATTATAGTGCCAGAGAAGATCACTTCCCCCTCCTCCCCCCACCCTATCCCTGACCAAGGATCTTTATTTCCTTCCTTATTGAATTGACTGAACTTTCTTTTCCCGTGGCCATTTCCTTTATGGAATTTTTTATGATTTTAGCATTTTAATCAAGCTTAAAGGATTGCATATGTACCATTCTCTTCTAGAAGTAAATCTACAGACGCAGTTGTTTTTATCTCCTCTGTGATTACTTTTGATATTATTTGGGTAAAATAGTGCAGGGCAAAGAGGCCAAGAAAACTCTAATGTGAATCCGTTGGATATTTGCTTGTTTTTGACCTTGAGTCAGTCAGTTATGCCCAGTGAGCTGCAGTTACTTCATTCCTAAAATGAGATTGATGTTATTTGCAGTGTGGGGATAGTGTAAAGGTATAAAGATAACGTATTTAAGATGTTAGTAGGTATTCAATAAACTTTATTTGGCAGATAGCTTGATGCAATGGAAAAAACAAACCTTTGCGCCCTTCAATCCTTTCATAATAGGAATATTAACTATCCACATGCAAGTCGCCTGTCATTCCTGAGCCTTCCTCACCATCCATAAAATGGGCGTTATCGTCCCTCTTGTGGATTAGAAATGGGAAATGTAAAGCTGTGACCTTGCCAGGGCCGGGGAGCTTCCAAGTGTTTGTTCTCGTGTTGTTTCTTAAATCTTTGAGTTGTCCTTTTAACTTACTTGGATTTATCCATGATTGTGTTCATGCGTTTTAGGTTTTGCCTCTTGGTTTTATAGACCCTTTTTGTGTTCTGTTTAACCTTAGAACTAAGGAGCATCTTCTGTCTCTCATATTTCCCTCTTAAGAACTGAATTATGTGCACCTATGAAGCGTTCCTCAGGGTCAGCCACAGATGACCATTGCTCTTCCTTACTCTTTTGATTGAATAGATAAGACCCAGGTAAAATGAAATCAGCCTGCTGGCCAAAGTAGCACAAGCTGGAAAACAATTTCCTATGGAGGTGGGGGGTTGTGTCGTGTTGGCAAGTTTAGGATGATTCTCTACCAGATGGTTAAGGCAACGTGCTGAGAGCAGGTGGTCCTGGGTTTAAATCGCAGCTTTGCTACTTTATCATATGCTTAGGATATTTTAGTGTGGTGCTGAGCCTCTCTGGTTCCCAGTTGTTTTTGTAGCCCAGGCCAACTAGTAACATGCTTTAATGAGTCACAAGATACATTTAGAAAACAACTACCATAGAAAATTAAAAAAAAATTCATCTCGCAAGCCTATTACAAAGAGTTGATGGTGGTTAAGTGAGGTAACACGTTCAAAGGAGGCTAAGTAAGAAAAATTCTATATGCCTGAAGGTATGGGACAAGAGGAGTGGGGATAGAAGACAGGCATTTGCTCCCCACAGCTCGTGACCCAAACTTACTGTAAACACTCAGTTAATGATTGTTGTTATCCATATTAATGGATGGTTACGCGAGGTTTTTCTGAGTCGTAATGAGTAGTGCTAAGGAGGCTAGTTATTTATCCGTTTTCATAGACTTGCTGAGATGCAATACTGTGTTATGTACAGCCCTTTAATATTTCCTGTTTCACAAGCTTTACACATTAACAAGTTGTTTATGAGTTCTAACAGAAAAAAATGGTCCGGCCACTAATTCTTTAGCACCTTAATGTTTAAGATAGATTTTAATAAGAGATTTCTGACATGGAGAAAAGCTAATACGCTCTCTGAAATGATTTTTACACTTTAACAACTTCAATCTTACAAAGATTTAAATCTCAAACACACTCTGGAATAAGGGTTCTCTCATACTTTTTTCTGTACTAAAGACATACTGTTATTCTAAATATTAATTATATTTTTATAAATGAAAAGTAGAAGCTATATTAAAAGCAAAGTTTGCACAGCTTTCAAAAACTTTGAGCACTAGAAAAGCCAAAGTAGGCCAGGAGCGATGGCTCATGCTGGTCATCCCAGCATTCTGGATGGCCAGTGCAGGTGGATTACTTGAGCTCAGGAGTTTGAGGCAACTCTGAGCAAGAGAGAGACCCCCCCCCTCTGTACTAAAATTAGGGAAAAAAAACTACCCAGGTGTAATGGGGTTATGGGGCACACCCGTAGTCCCAGCTACTCGGAAGGCTGAGGCAAGAGGATTGTTACAGCCGGAGAGCTTGAGGTTGCTGTGAGCTATGATGCCATGTACTCAGTTTACGGTAACAGAGTATCAAGATTCTATATTAAAAAAAAAAAAATCCAACATGGAATTTCAGGTTGATTCCTCCCTGGGGAACCAGGGCTCAAGACCATTTTCTACCTGGCTGTGTAAGCCATTTGAAAGATAAATATTTGTATATAATTTATCATTAATTGCTTTAAATTTTCTGTACTTTAGGACTTGTGCATCTTTTCTGTTGTGTAGATCATATCTAGTTTTGTTTTAACATGAAGAGTGGTTCACATGTCCTAGGAAAAACTACTCTCTGCTTTCTGGGAAATACTGTTCAGCACTTCTAAAACATCCATTTGACAGTGTGCTAGTTTTTATAGAGGCGTTAAAAGCCCAATAGTTATCACAGGAATTTATGGAAATTAAAAACAGATATATTCCTAATCTGTCATTTTAACAACTAGAAACATCTCTGTGTATTCCATGCCACAATTTGGTCTTTGCTTAAGTATTTCCCCTAAACATTGATTTAATCTTACCAACTTGTTAAACATATTTTAAACTTTGAGGAAAAATCAAATATTTTTCACTTACAATTTTTATGATAGTATAAAGACTGATCATAGCTCTAGAGAGATGTCTAAGTTAGAGACATACATTTGTGTGCTTATTACTTATTTGTCAGCAATAGTTTTTACTAACCAGTCAAGCAAAGGGCATTCCAAAGGTCCGGAGATTCAAGCCCATTAAATTCATCAGACGTATTTGTCGTGAGAGTACTGTGTTAATACAAACTAAATATGATTAAAACAAAAATGGTTGCAGCCAAAATGTACATCCAATGGGGGTGATACATGTAGGAAAAGCCTCAGATTATGCTTCTGAAGAAAACTATCATAATTAGGATTAATTAAGCTATCAAGGCCTGTCTGGAAAATAATGAAGTTACCAGTCTATCACTTAGTCTCAGAAACCAAGGAGTTATCTGCGTTTGCAGTACTTAGTAAACTACAAATTTAACTTAATTATACAAATTATCTCAAGTATGGGTTTTCCCATCAGTTGAATATTCTTCCACATAATGATTATACAAGAGAGAAGAAAAGGATGATAATCGGGCAACTGATACACGCTTGGCTTGCTTTTCAACTTTTTTCTCCTGGTGGGCTGTCATAAAATGAAATAGGGTAGCTAGAAAGTGTGAAAGTCATGACTAATAGCTGAGAGACCTTAGACTAGCTTTGTACAGAGTACTCGGCAGGCTTAATAACTCTCATGTAGTCACTGGACTTTCAAACGAACAGGCAAATAATTTCTGAAAGACCTGAAAATTCAATCTCAAAACCTAAATATTTTTAATATTTATTGATTCATTTATTTATTTGTTTTGAGACAGAGTCTCACTATGTCGCCCTGGATTAAGTGCTGTTGTGTCACAGCTCACAGCACCCTCAAACTCTTGGGCTTCAGGATTCTCTTGACTCAGCCTGCCACGTAGCTGGGACTACAGGCACTGGCCACAACACCGGGCTATTTTTTCATTATAGTTGTCATTCTCATTTAGCAGGCCTGGGCTGGATTCAAACCCGCCAGCCCTGGTGTATGTGGCCAGCGCCCAAACCACTATTTATGGGTGCCGAGCCCCTAAATAGTTTTCGTTCTTTCAATTCATGTAAGTTGTAAGACCTTGGAGGAATAGGATCTTACAGTTTTTTATATAATTCCTACATGAGAGTTCTCTACTTACTAGTCTCTAAATACTTCAATTTCTAAATGAATAAATGAGTGCAAATAGGACAGAACAAATGATTATACAGAACAATGAACAAACATATCTAATAAAAGAAAAAGTGGTGATGGAAGACACTTGCTTGGGGAGCCGATGTTCCTGGGTTAAAAATCATAGCTTTACTACTTATTCAATTTTTGACTCGAGCTGGTTTTAAGTGGAAATTGTGATGCGTTTTCTGGCAATCAGAGAAGAAAATTAATGAAATAACTTGGCACACCTTGGAATTTCCTTGGAATATAAATACGACAATAATGCTGTTGCAGATGCGTATTCTTAGTTTGGGCGTCTTTCCTCTCTCCAGGTGAAGCGTACATGCGATTGAGCAAGCTCCCTGAAGCTGAGCATTGGTACATGGAATCTCTGAGGTCCAAGACTGACCACATCCCTGCCCATCTCACCTATGGGAAACTGCTGGCTCTGACAGTGAGTAGCTTCTTACCCTGCAGAATTCAGGGTTTTTTTTGTTTTTTTCATGCAGACTGAGATAGGGTGTGGAGTATTCTTTTTTAGCCCATTAAACTCAGGTAGCTAGGATATAATGATGGTGATACAATGATAGAACTCTGCCCCCAAGATATAGAAACATGTATTACTTTGCGTGTGGGAATTGGCTTAGGCAAGTTACATCATTGTGTTACATCAGGATCACAGTGTCCAGCCTGTAAGCGGATGGCCTTATGCAGGGACTGTGAGCCTGGATGTTCAAATGGAAAACTCCAAATATGCGATTTCACAGTAGAATCTTCCTAATATCAGTGTTCGCACAAATATTTTGTTCCACAATCCAAGGGTAGCCCCAAGTGAGCTATAATTCAGATCAAATCTGATTCTTTCGAATAGCTGGCCTCGTGTAAATCTCTGTATCTGCTAGAATTCCTTCGGGTTGAAATCCTTCTGTAGGAGAGGCAGAGCCATCAATTGACTGCCTGCTGTGTGACACGCACTCTTGGAAGCTGCAGTTCCGAGAAAGCGGGGTTAGTTCAAAGCATAAGAAATTGCTAATAGTCTGCCATTATGAACAACAAAATTGATTATTTTATTTAATTCGAAGTAATATTAATGTCTTTATTTGACACAACAGGGAATGGTTTAAAAATTTAAGTAACTTTTCTGTGCTTCCATAACTGATAAGTGCCAGAATTAGGTTTTAATCTTAGTGCAAATCTAGTATCTACATTAGTTTAGTTACACGCCCTGGTATTTCTTCAATATTAATAAAAAACAAATAAATATTAGATACACATTTAAAGCTTAGCCAAACTCAAGTATTTAAGAGATTTTGCCAGGAGCCTGAAGTGAAGATAGTAATTGTATATTAGAGCAGTCTGTAGTAGGCTGATCCTGCAGCTCGTTTATGTTAGGGAATCCAGCGGGAAGGGGGTTTGTGTTTGTTTTCTTTCTTTCTGGAATAGGAGACAAAGCTTTGGGCCAATGCAAGGCCAGGAATTAGATGCCTAAATAAAGCAGAGGAAATTCATACCCTCAGTGAGAGGATAAAACAGGATAAGTTTTCCTGCTGGTGTAAGGAGGCAGCATGAGTTCTACCTGTTTTGGAAGGTGACCTGAGTAGGGGATGAAGTCTCTGCTGGGGATTTGTTGTTGCCGTACCCCCTTTACCGAACTTGGGGCTTTGCATTGACCTACATGATTAGGGAATGCCTAGCCCAAGGAATGAAATAAAAATTAGGCCACCATAAACCCTTGCTAAAGAAATTACCGAAGATATTCTGCAAAAGAACACAGTTCTAGAAGGATTGATAGAGTGAGGTGGGTGATCGTGTGGGTAAATCAGAAAGCTGTTAATGAATAAAATATTGAGAAAGAAAACACAGGAATAATCAAAATAGGAGGGGAGACCCGTGGGTAAGACATTTCAACTGAACTTTGAAAGTCAGCAGTTGTGAGGGTTAAAGTTTGTCAGAGCAAGGACAGGACAGTCTGGAGGGGCTTGGAATGGGATGACAGTGAACAGAAGTCTGGCTTATTGCAACTAAGCCTGAAGAAACTCGAGACGCGGAGGCTGAGAGCTGCTGGCATAGAAACACTGGGAGTTAAGGGGCACAAAAGGGGGAATCAGTTGAAACCAAGGAATGGAGCACTAAGAGCTCGCCTGTGCTGATGCCAGCAACCAGGTGCCCACCTCCAGGACAGGAGAAAGGGATTCACAGTGGTAGAGCAAGTAAATAAGAGAGCTTCTGGACTTGGGAACAGCCTTCTCAGTTGAGGGTGGGATGAAGAGGAGACTGCAGAGGGCTGATTGAAGGTCCTTCCCACGGAGCATTCAGATCCTTAATGCCACCAATGTAGGGCATATCCCTCTCTCCCCAGCACATCCTTCCTCTAGATCAGAATTAAACAGTTACCTTAACCTTGCTAGAAATTGCTGAATTCAGAACTAGAGAAACTAGATTGCTGTACAGAAAAGATTTTTGAATACCTGAGTTTAAAGATGCCCTATGAATGATTGTCTCCCAAACCAGACACAGAAGAGTGGATCTGTCCCATCTAGAAAGCTCATCTATGCTTTGGGAACTTGATTCAGTTCCTACTAATTCTAGTGTAGTTCAATGACATGGGAAAAAAGTTTCCAATTTCTGTCCTGATAGAACTAAGATTTACACAACTCCACATAAATTGAGAGTTCATATACCTCTTGCCCCAATGGTTGTCTAAGTGTTCTTACAGAATTCAAGTGGCAACATTATAAATTGTGTAAAAACATTTTAAATTGTTTCCACTTGAATAATATTGATAAAACCCATCTTCAAAAAATATCTGTCAAAGTTTCCGATTCCTGATTTACCTTCTTTCCCCCCCCCCAAAAAAAAAAAGTTAGATGAAGAAAGAAAAACATAAGCTTTGAACGTATATGATTCTGAATATGCCGAGACCACGACAATGGATTTAGAGGCCATGTGGTCTTTTTCAAATTTTCAAGCCTGAATATTTTTAAGTTCCTTGTACCAAAAATATGATTTTTAAAGACTGCTTTATTCTTTTCAGAAGGCTTTAAAAGAATTTAAAAGTTTTAATTTACTGAACCATATGGAAGGGAAGGAAATACTCTCATACTACAATCCAAAATTTTAATTCTCCCCCTACCCAAGATTGTTATAGTTTCCGACTTGCTGATTAGTTGAAATACAAACCCTATGATGGCGAGGCTCAAACACTCATGCCAAGCCCCACAACCCTCTCCAACAGTTTCTTTCTAAATTACAAGATCTGGCAAATTTTGATCCCTATGGATTGTCCTTGTCTAATTTTGGGTTTCTTGGCCTGCTAATAGGCCATGGACTTATTACAGCATTGGAAAGGTGGAAAACGCCACACATTTTGACTTCTGAATACTTAAAATACGTGATAAAATTGAACTGGCTGCCGGTCCCAAGAGAAGAGGAATAGAAACGCGGTGGTGGTTTTCCCCTTTCATCAAAACTGACCAAAGGCAAAATCTGTAAAAATAACATGGAATTGTGTGAGACTCAGACTGCAGAGGAGGATGGTCATGTAAGAATTATGTTTTTGTGAGACAAATTGAAAGAAAAACATCATTTTTTATCACAGTCAGTGGAATGGTTCACTCAGTATATTTTTTTTTTTACAAGTTTTTCTCTAAGAATTTGGATAATATTCACAGTATTTCCAAAAGTTCAAAAGGATTTAGGGTTTCCTAGAATGGTAGAGACTATAGATCAAATCTTTTTAATTCTGCTGCCAGAAGCGTCCTTCTCGCTCTTTGCCTGTTCAAATTTTATTTCCCCTGTGAAGTCTTGCCCGACCCTGTCCCACGGTTATTTTTTTCTCTCTCTGTACTTCCTTAGCACTGGTCCATCATAAGCATTTCCACAGTGAAGGACAGGCATAGATGTATGTCTGTCTTTTGACACTAGACGTGGGGCAGGGAGCACGTCTTCACTTATTTCTTTAGTATATTAAATTCACTGCACTATTAATTATCTCTCTACCCTTGTACAGGTTACGGTTAGTAAAGGACTGGAGTCATGACTTCTTAAGATTTTTATCCTTCTACCCTGGTACTCATTCCCATATTAACCCCTTTATTTAATCAACGCACTTATTGAGACGTATTACTCATGCTGGATATTGCTTTAATCCTCAATGATCATTGTGAAAAGTTCAGTGCCTGACTATAGATGGACACTGAGTCATCTTCCAAAACCCTAGAAGGGGAGGTGGGCACAAAAGGCTGTGCATCTCTTAAGTTTCTGTATCTGGCATATGTTACATCATAGAAGTTTGATAATAACCCTTAGAGACTATTATCTCCTTCTTATAAATGAAGAAACTGAGCTTCAAAGATTTAAGGAACATACCCACACATTACTTAGCTATTAAATAGTAGGTAGTAGGATCGAATATAACCTCAAAATTAGCTGTCATTAATTTTCTTTCCATGCTAATTTTGAGTTTTCCCAGCCTTGGAATACCTGATTGAAGACTAGAGAAGACATTTTTCCCCTCTTCTCTTTATAACTTATTTCTAGATATTATCTACCTTTTAAACACTAGTCTAGTTGGAAAGATTTGTTATATTAGGCATGATAGGTCATGAACATACTATATCAGTTTAGACTATTGGCATTTTTAGTTCCTACATTATACCTTTAATAAAAATATTCCATACTCTCCCCTGGAGAATAGTGCTGCATTAGAGTTACTGAAGGCTCCATATTTAAATATAGTTGGACCCATGGAACTTTCATACCAATGTCATGTCCAGTTAAAATACTAGACATGAGATGAGTTTGATTGCTCTGCCTAAAGTTGTGATTTATTCCTTGTTTCAACTTTTGTTACCTAGAGCAAATGCCATGAATTTAAAGTTGGGCAAGCCTTAAGAGAGAAGGGAAGGACTAACATTTCCATTAATGTGGTCCATTAGATGATTTTATAGTTATTTCTAAAACCATGTGTGTTCTCTAGTTGTGTGCACTTACTTACTTAGATTTTTTTTTTGTCTTCTTGTCCTATTACATTTATTTGAGCCAAATATTTTTCAGTTTTTGAGAGCTAGTAAAATTAATATTGACTTAAATTATAGTAAAAGTTACTTGGCTGTAAGGTTATTTTCCAGATTCAGGTTAGTAGGAGAGAAGGCAGGATATACTAGACTCTGCAATAATTCTTGATACAGAAAACCTTTATTTTGGCTACTGCATGAAATCTTGGAGCCAGACTTCTGTGTCTAGCCAAAGTTAATTGGGCCACATAAAACTACAGTTGTGAAAGTACTTGAGATCCTACAGAAAGGCCCCATATTCTGGGCCAATATGATGTCTGCATAGTTTATCTGGAAGTGCAAGGCTGCATGTTTCCAAGGTCTTTCATAATTATTATTACTGTTATTATATAGAGTTAAGATCTTTTTTCTATTTGACACTCTCCAGAGCAAGGCTGTTTCCATGTTATGTGTTGACCAATATTTGGATTGTTTGGTTTCCTTATAATCACTATAACTCCATGTTTAGATTGGAGAAGGGAACAAAAGGTAATTTTTCCTGTGACTTGAACTGAATGATTATTATGGGTATGTCTTACTCAAGTTGCAAAATGTATTCTCTGAAAAGGGGACGCATAATGGCTATATCATGCCACTGAAATAGTGGAAGAGATATAGAAGGAATCTTAGGGGAGGCGCCTGTGGCTCAGTGGGTAGGGCGCCAGCCCCATATACCTAGGGTGGCGGGTTCAAACCCAGCCCTGGCCAAACTGCAACAAAAAATAGCCAGGCGTTGTGGCAGGCACCTGTAGTCCCAGCTACTTGGGAGGCTGGGGCAGAAGAATCGCCTAAGCCCAGGAGTTGGAGGTTGCTGGAGCGACTCTGCTACACTCTACCAAGGGCGAAAA
>NW_003852402.1:35378708-35397048 GCF_000181295.1 Otolemur garnettii | reverse complement strand
AAAAAAAAAGAGCGTAGACATAGTAGATCAATGTTAAGAATATAGAATGCAGGCGGTGCCTGTGACTCAGTGAGCAGGGCACCGGCCCCATCTATGGAGGGTGGTTGGTTCAAACCCAGCCCCAGCCAAACTGCAACAAGACAATAGCTGGGCGTTGTGGCGGGCATCTCTAGTCTCAGCTACTTGGGAGGCTGAGGCAAGAGAATCACCTAAGACCAAGAGCTGGAGTTTGCTGTGAGCTGTGACGCCACAGCACTCTACCAAGAGTGACAAAGTGAGACTCTGTCTCTTAAAAAAAAAAAAAGAAAAGAAAAGAATATAGAATGCAGAAATAAAACCATATACCTACAACCACCTGATCTTTGACAAAACACACACTGTTTGATAAAGGTACTTGGAAATTTGGATAAGCCACATTCTAAGAATGAAGCAGGACCCTTTTCTCTCACTGAATGTAAAAATTATACTACAAACAAAAGATGTAGACAAAATGTAAAATAAAGTTAATTTAAGGTGATTTAAAACATAAGTAGAACACCTAAAATCATGAAAATGCTAGAAGAAAATCTAGGAAAAACTTTTCTTGACCTTGGCCCAGGCACAAAGAATGTTAACGACTTTGTGTCTAAATGTGTGTGCTTCTATGTTTGAAAAGGAATGGTAGCTCTTTATTTAAAAGCAAATAAGATTGCTTATTCAACAACATAGGCTTGAACTGCATAGTCTACTTATGTAGGGTGTTCATAAAGTTGGGGTACAATTTAAAATAGTTGATGTGTGGGTTTTTTTCCAATAACTATGTTAGAAACTTTTGGAGAGATTTGGGACAATTTGGTAAAACTCTCAGGTGAGCTACCTAGAAATATTGAAAAATTATGAAAAAGTAGGCTTATTGTGAATCTGTTGTATATAAGTATATAGGTACTAGTCTATCATCGACTGCCATAAAGTATATATATGTTTATTATAAAATAAAAATTTATCAAAATTTATGCACGCTGAGAAACTGTATGGGGAGCCATTTGTAGTTTGATAGTAATGTAAACATATACAAGGAGATGTAATACAAAATCCTAACTGTAAAATTAGCTATTATATCATCTACTATAATAATTTTAGAGCTTCCTCCTCCTGCTGTTGTGGTGAGCTTAAGTGTTGGGAATATCTGCTTAAAACTCCGTGATGAAATACTTTCTTCTAGAATTCTTACTGTTTCATGTCTTGGGTTTGAGTCTTTTACCTGTCGTGAATGAATTTTTGTGAGTGGTGAGAGGTGCTGGTCCTGTTTTAGTCTTTCACATGTGGCTATCCAGTTTTCCCAGCACCGTTTACTGAATAGGAACTCTTTGTCCCTGTTGGATGTTTTTGTCTGCTATGTCAGGAGTATGAGGATGGCTTCATCTCTGGCTTCTCTGTTCTGATTCACAGGTCTGTGTCTCTTTTTTTCTGTGGCAGTACCATATTGTTTTCGTTATGGTAGCCTTGTATTAGGCTTGAAGTCTGATAAAATGATGTGTCCTGATTTGTTCTTACTAAGTAAGGTTACATGGGCTATTTGGGGTCTTTTCTGGTTCCATTCAAGGTATACAACTGTTTCTTTTAGGTCTGAGAGAAATGATAGTAGTATTTTAATGGGGATCACACTGAATCTGTAAATCATTTTGGGCAGTACGATAGCCCTGTTAACAATATTGATTCTGCTGATCCATAAACACGATAATTTTTTCATCTGTTTATATCCTCTGTGATTTTTTTACTTCAATATTTCATAGTTTTCCCTACAAGGGTCTCTTGTCTCCTTTGTGAAATATATTCCTATGTATTTTAGAAACATTCTGAAATAAAAGTAAATAGATAAAATAATTAAATAATGCAAATAAAATAAACTACATATGTGATGTCCCTTAACGAAAAAACTATAATGCTAAATGCTAATCATCTCTCTTTGAACAGTTCATCTCTCTAGTAAATTGGGTATTTACTTTCCTGCTTCTTGTGTATTTTTCATGTGTTTAGTTAGTCTTGTAAACCTTGAATAAAACCTTGGGACTATTTGAGGTGCGACAAGTGATACTGGAAGTGTTCCTAAGAAGCAGAGAAAAGTCATGGAATCACCAGAAAAAGTTGAATTCCTTGATAGGTACCGTAGATTGAGGACTGAAGTGGTTGCCCACCATTTCAGACAGATTATTCATTTCGTAAATAGATGTGGTATTAATAAATACAGTACCATCAGTGCTTTTACTTGCCTTAAATATTTTCTTTAAATAATTCTTCCAGCTTGCTTTATTGTAAGAATACAGTAAAGAATACCTTGTACAAATGTGTTGACAGTCTGTTATTAGTAAGAATTACACTCAAGAATAGGCTATTAGGAGTTACATAAAAATTTATTGTGTGCCTTTTTGACTGGGTGGAGGATCAGCACCCTTGTTCAAAGGTCAGTTGTCGATTACATCTTATTTTGTTTGGTTGGTTTCTCTATTGGGGCTGTAGCTACTGTTTAATACAATTACAATAGCCAGCCATCTTAAGCCCTCGTGATCCCCCAGTACTCGGATATCCTGTTATTAGAGGCAAGTAGATGAACAAGTGTCCTGCCTTTTAAATCTTGATTTTCTTATAGGCCTCAGGAAAGCCCATCCCGTTTATAAGATTGTATTGGCCACGTGTTTGTTGAGTCTGAACTGTATCTCATGTTCTCTATTGAGTAGTGTGATACAGAGACCAACAAGGTATTTCCTTGGCCTCAAGGAGGCCTCGGTGCATTTTATTTAGTAGAATTTCATAATAAAGCCAGTATATCCCATTTCTGTGACTGGAGGGAATTGCTTTTGTTTAAAAAAGGAAAAAAAAATCATTAAAAAGTAGAGACATAAATAGAAACTTTTCAAATAAGATAGTCCAATAGCCAAGAAACACACGAAAAAGGCCGAGTGCAGTGGCTCACGCATGTAATCTTAGCACTCTGGGAGGCCGAGGCAGGTGCATTGCTTGAGCTCAGGAGTTCCCGTCCAGCCTGAGCAAAAGAGAGACCCCACTCTCTACTAAAAATAGAAAAACGAGCCAGCCATGGTGGTGCATGCCTGTAGTCCCAGCTATAGGGAAAGCTGAGGCAAGAGGATTGCTTACAAGTCCAAGGGTTTGAGGTTGCTGTGAGCTGTGATGCCACAGTACTCTACACAGGGTGAAAGAATGAGACTCTGTTTTTAAAAAAAAAAAAAAGGAAAGAAAAACATGAAAGACGGTCAACATCTCTAATCATCAGGGAAATGCAAATCAAAACCACAAGGAGATATCACCTAACTTTAGTGAGAATAACTCATATCAGAAAATCTCATAGCAACAGTGCTGGCACATTGATGTGGAGAGAGAGGAACTCTTACACGCTGCTGATGGGACTGCAGACTGGTATAACCTCTATGGAATGTCACATGGAGGTGTTAGAAAGAGCCAAAAGTAGACCTACCTTTCAATCTAGTAATCCCATGACTAGGCATTTACCCAAATGATAAAAGACATTATATCAAAATACAGGCAGCTATTTTTATCAGATTTACTTTTTAATTTTTATCAGAAGAATAGGATCCCACACAACTTGGAAAGCTTTCCCCCAGCTCTTTTTTTTTTTTTCTTTGCAGTTTTGGCCAGGACTGAGCTTGACCCCACCACCCCCAGTATATGGGGCCAGTACCCTACTCCTTGAGCCACAGGTGCCACCCACCCTTCACCCTTTTTATAGTTCTTTAATTTGTTAAATAAGCTCCACTGACATATAATGATACTGTTTTGACTTCACCATCCCCACCTTGGTATTCTGCCTACTATATCGTGTTGACTCCCTATCACATAATAAAAGATAAAAACATTTTAAGGTGAGTAAAACGTGTTTTTAGTTTATGCTCTATATTTTCTTATCTTTATAAACTTTTTTTTAATAATAATGTATCAAGTTAAAATTTGGAAAGCTCTTATTAAAACAGCATCCTGCTCTAAGCCTTTGTTTACTCTTAGGCATGGTGGTGGTACAGATGACACGCATTTTAAGAAACAAATATCTTTGCTCCCAAGTGGTTAGGTCAACACTTGTATGAAAGGAGATTGCCCTTCTTTCTCGAGGCATGTGGGTGTGAATATATATCCATACACACACATACAGGATGCCACATCTGTTCCAAAATGTGGAAGTCTTCATTTTTTGCAGATTCATAAATAGGTTCAAAACCAGCCCAGCCAGGAACGTGTTCGCGAGCCCATAAGGTTTCCCTGCATTACACTTGGGATTCATGAGGCCTGCAGAGCTGTAGATGATTTCCTTAGGTTTTACTAAAATTGCATTTATTCCAAACACAATTAAGTCTGGGCCTAGCTTCATTTTCTCCCCCCCAAGTCCTGATGTTCTAAACTTGTGATTCATTTCACACATCCCTTGACATAAATCCTCACCTGTTGTTTTCGTGCATCAGGAATAATTCAGTATCACGTGTGCGGTGGCTCCTGCTCCTGCCTCTTCAGTAGCCCCCTCAGTCGCAGCCTCCGGGGAGGAGCTCGTACTCTGTCCCGTATAATGAGACAGGTATTTTGTATGTGCTGTTCTGTTGCCTCCTTGACAATCCATGAGCTAGATACCTGTTTTATACCTGAGGTAAATCAGGTTCACGGATGTTAAATCTGTGTCCAGAGCCTATTGCACTATGCTACTATTCTTGGTTTCTGCAAGCTGTACTGTTGAATTACTCTCTGTAGACTTTTATTTAAAATGTACATCCATGGGGTGTCTCGCACACAGAAACTACCTTCAGAATGCATGAACACTTACTTTGAAAACAAATCTTCGGTGCTTAGATATAGTTCTGAAGTAGGAGGCATATGTTTTTAAATGAAAAGAAATTCAGTGTATCTGGGCAAAAAGAATTTAAATATTGGCAATATTTGTATGAGCAATAACAAAAGTAATAGTAACAGTGCCTTTTAAAACTGAATTTTTAATGTAAATGTGGCATAGATATAGTTCCCTCAACTGTGAAGACTGTGGGGGGGAAGGGGAGAGACCGGAGTGAAGTGAATTTGACCTTGACCTGCTAGACGTTTAATGGTAGAACATTGAGTTGGCGCCAGAACACCTGAGCACTTACCTGCCTACCAATGTATTTCTTCTCACACTGGAAAGTGTAATTCTTTTAAAAGGCTTAAAATTGCAGGACTCATTTCTAAGACATGATTGAGACTCTTTGTCAAAAGTGATAGGATGAGTTATAGTCTCAATCCTGTCCTGTAATCAGCACACATCATAATAACAATACTTTAGGTACGGGACAGCAACGGGCAGAATGGTTCACATAGAAATAGGACCCTTTGGTCAGTTTGACATTAGCCACATGTCACAGAGTTTAAGGTGGACATTGACCATTGTGTAGCACCATGTATTACAATGTATGATGGAGAAATAGGTAAGGTAGTTATTTGATACGCATATAACGATCAGTCCAAAACGTTTTGTCCCCAAAAAGTGAAACTAGAAGGTATATCTATCAACTATAGATCTATACATCTGTTTCTCATCTTGTGGGATGAAATAGCAGTAGCTAGAAGAACGAATTTTGCTTGAATCTGAAATTTAAGCAACACATTACTGATCAGGAGCCTGTGGTCGTCTTGTTGTAAAAGTTCTCAGCAAAACTCAAAGAAATTACCTGAGCAGAAGCAAAAGGTTCAGGTACAATCTACCACTTGGGCTCCAGATGCCTTCTTGAGGCTAGTTTCCTCTTTTCTACCTGGAGTACACATTTGCCACAAGTGACCCTTATCCTCTCCACTCCACTTCCACGTGTGAGGACAAGAGCTCTTCTGTCCTGAACACCTCACCACTTCAACAGTTATCTGTAGTTATATTTTCACATAAAACAACTACATTTGTGCCTTGGCACGTTTGCTTTGACTGTACATACAAGCAAAGCTGACTTAGCAAGAGGTACTACAGGGCAAGGATTGCTTTTGTGTAAGAATAACATGAAGAGTTTCAAATATGGGGAAATTTAAGGATGCCAAGATTTGACCATTGCTGCAATTTTTTTTTTTTCTGTTGCTGTTGTTGAGAAGAGTGTCACTATGTCGCCCTGGGTAGAGTGCTGTGGTATCACAGCTCACAGCAACCTCCAACTCTTAGACTTAGAGATTCTCTTGCCTCAGCCTCCCGAGTACCTGGGACTACAGGTACCCCCACAACACCTGGCTATTTTTTATTATAGTTGTCGTTGTTTGGCAGGTCCGGGCTGGATTCAAACCCGCCAGCTAGTGGCTGGTGCCTTAGCCACTGAGCTCCAGGTGCCGAGCCTGGTAGTCTCTATTAAAGGTATATTTCCCAAATGTACAAAACACATTCCCTAAATGTATTTCATGGAACACTAATACTTTCAGAACTTTAAAAAGTCCAGTAGTCAAATTAGTTTGGGAAAAGCAACATACTATATTTCCACTAAAGGCTCTAAAGTCTTTCTGTATTTAAAGCCCCATTTAGAATACTCATGGAACAGGTTTTCAAGTCAAACTTCTTGTCATCCTGAGAAAAGAGTGTTTTGCCAAATGTTCTTTGAGAACTTTTATAATATGGGAAACTGAAAGGGGGCGGGACAGAGAGAGTGCAGAAGTGTCAGAAATAAACAGGTCAGAAAGGCCAGTTTTTATGTGGGCAACTGTTAGACCACTGAGTTGGAGCCAGAATGCCGGAGCTGGTGCTTACCCAGTGGCTTCTTTCTCTTTAAGTATGCAGTCAGTAAGAATCCATGCCTAAAAATTAAGTAAAAATGAGTGAGATTCATTGTTTTCTCTTATTTGGATGGACAGACAGGAGAGTTCCAGGATATCAGGACGGAGATCCCACCAAGGTCAACATTGCGAAAGAAAAAGCTTTGTTATTCCTGCTGAGGCTAGAGCAACCCCCATCTGTCTAGATGAATCCGAAACAATAGAGTTGGACTAACTGAACTAACAGCTGTTAATGTCCTAATGTGTTTAAGGAGGTATTTGTAATTTTCAGAATACTACTAGGACAAAACAAGTTTGTGTTCATACTCACAGAACTTCACCTGTAAATTTGAAGTAGGAAATTTACTTTATTGATTTGTGACCAGAAGCAAATCATATTTAATTGGTTTCATTTTCTTTCTTTTTTTTTTTTTTTGTTCAGAATAGCAAATCTTTTTTTTTCCTTTATTAAATCATAGCAGTGTACATTAATACTATCATGGGGTACAGTATGCTGTTTCTATATACAATTTGAAATACTTATATCCAACTGGTTAACATAGCCTTCATGTCTTTTTCTTAGTTATTGTGTTAAGACATTTATATTCTACATTTAGAGAGATTCACATGTACCCTTATGGGATGAACCTGGTTTCATTTTCTGAAACAGAAGTAGCAAATGCTGATGGCAGTATTTGAAACCATTTCCTGATGTATCTGTGGTAGATGCTGTTATTTATATCCTATACAGAATAATACATCAGAGGAAGCATTTATAACTTTGAAATTTTTTTCTTTAACTGGAAGGCTCTCACCCCGCATTTAGCAGCTTGAGTCATAATCTTTAAGTTTTATCTTATGAATTTATTTGTGTTGCAAACTATTTCAAACACAGGAAAAAAGCATATTATAAGAGTCACCTGTGGATTTTTGAGTCAGATTATACAAGGTTAAAATTCTGTGGCATTTATGTAATGCAGTCTTAATGCAAGTAATTTTTAATAGAGAGTTCCTGTATTTTCATACCCGGTTTTCCCTCTCATTAATATCATACATTAGTGTGGTATGTTTGTCACAGCTGATTAGCCTGTGTTGATACATTCTTTTTAACTGAAGTCCATATTCAGAATTCTTCAGTTTTATCTTAATGTTCTTTGGTTCTTCTAGAATCCCATTTAGGAAACCACATTGCGTTAGCAGTTGTGTCTTTTCTTGCTGTGACAGTTTCAGAGACGTCACTTTATTTTAATGACCTTTCCAGTTTTGAGGCATCCTTTCTTGTATTTCATAGAATGTTCCTCAGCTGGTGTTTGGCTGAAGCTTTGTCATGATTAGACTTGGGTTACGGGCTTTTTTGGAGCAAGACCGCAGAAGTAAATTGCCAATATCACATCATATCAAAGGCATCTATTATCACCATAATTTATCATTATACATGTTAACCTTGAGGGAAATTTTGTCTGATGTTTTCATTGTGAAGACAATCTTTGCTTTTGAGTTGCAGTTCCCTCATGATGAGTGATACTGAGCATCTTTTCATCTGCTTGTTGGGAGAATTGCCTATTCAAGCTTATCTTTTGGGAGAAATGCCTATTCAAGTCATTTGCTCATTTTCTGGTAGGCTTACCTGGTTTTTTATTGTTGTTTTTCCTATTCAATTAGTTGTCCTTTTACCCTGTTGATTTGTTTCCTTTGCTGTGTAGTTCTTGAGATTGATGTCTAACTGATCTATTTTTGCTTTTATCGCCTGTGACTTTAGTGTCATATCCAAGAAATCACTGCCAAATCCAACTCATGAAACTTTTTCCCAATTTTTTTTTTCTTCCAGGAGTTTTATAATTTCAGGTTTAATGTTTAGGTCTTAAATCCACATTGTGTTAAGGATTTTATATGCAAATGTCCACTTTTCCCAAAATTATTTGTTGAAGGGACTATCCTCCCCATTCTGTATCCTTGGTTATTTGACCATATGCATGGGGGGTTATTTCTGGACTTGCTATTCTATCCCATTGCTCTATGTCTGTCCTTCTGCCAGTAACACACTGTTTTGATGACTTCAGCTTTGTCATATATTTTGAAATCGGGGAGTATGGAGCTTGTGGCTTTTCCCCCCTAAAAATTGTTTTAGCTATTCAGGATACTTTGAGATGCTATATGAAACTTTGGATATTTTTTATCTTTCTGGGGAAAAAAAAGGCAGTGCCCGTAGCTTAGTGGGTAGAGTGCCAGCCACATACACTGAGGCTGGCGGGTTTGAACCCAGCCCAGGCCAGCTAAACAATAATGACAACTACAGCAAAAATAAAGCCAGGCATTGTGGCAGGTGCCTGTAGTCCCAGCTACTTGGGAGGCTGAGACAAGAGAATTGCTTAAGCCCAAGAGTTTGAGGTTGCTCTGTGATGCCACTGCACTCTACTGAGGGTGACATAGTGACACTGTGTCTCAAACAAACAAACAAAAAAAAAACATGCCTTTGGGACTTGATAGGAATTACATTCAATCTGTCAATTGCTTTTGGCAGCATAGACATTTTAACCTACATTAAGTTTCCAACCCATGAACACAGGTTATCTTTCATTTATCTGTGTTGTCTTGAATTTCTTTCATCAATATTTTTATAGCTTTTGGTGTAAATCTTTTGCCTTCTTGGTTAGGCTTATTCCTTGGTTAAGTTAATACTTGGTTAAGTATGTCATTCTTTTTGATGTTATTGTAAATTAATATTTCCTTTTCTTTTTGGATTGTGTAGTCTCAAGTGTGTAAAAACCCAGGTGATTTTCTATATTGGTTTTGCATTCTACAACTTTTTCTGATTCGTTAGTTGTAACAATTTTTTCTATATATTAGATTATATCATCTGCAAACAGTTAATTACCTCTTTTCCCATTTACATGCTATTTATGGTTTTTCCTTGCCTAATTGTCTAGACTTCCAATACTGTGTTGAATAGAAGCGGTGAGAGTGAACATTTTTTTCCTGTTCCTGGTCTTAGAGGAAAAAGTTTTGGATTTTCCCCATTGAGTATGGTGTTCCTGTGGACTTATAAGGCCTTTATCATATTGACATGATTTACTTCTATTCCTAGTTTCTTGATTTTGTTTCAAGAAAGGTTATTGAACTGTGTCAAATTCTTTTTCTGCATCAGTGGAAATAACCATGTGATTTTTGCCCTTCTGTTGATGTGCTGAGTGTTACATTGATTAAATTTTATACATCGAACCATTCCTGCATTCCAGCAATAAATCCCACTTGGTCATGGTGTACAGTCTCTTTAATGTGGTGTTGAATTTGGTTTGCTATTAATATTTTGTTGAGGATTTTTTACATCAGTATTCATCAGGGATGTTGGTCTGTTTCCATTTTTTGGTAATATGTTTGTCTGGTATTGGAATCTGGGTGATGCTGGTTTCATAATGAGTCTGGAAGTGTGGCTTCTTCTTCAAGTTTTAGAAATATTTGATAAGGATTGGCATGATTTCTTTAAGTACATGATAGAATTCTCCAATGAAGCCATCTGGTCCTAGTTTTTTCTTTGTGGGTGGGGTTATTACTGATCAGTCCCCTTTGTAGTTTTCAGCTTATTCAGATTTTTGAATTTTTTGATTCAGTCTTGCTAGGCTCTAACATTGAGGAATTTATCCTTTTCTTCCAGGCTATCTAATTTGTTGGTGCGTAATTGTTCACAATCATCTCTTAGTATACTTTGTATTTCTGTGGTATGAGCTGTTAGCTGTGTACTTAATGTTCTTCCTTCGTTTTTGATTTTATTTCTGTTTTTTCCTTGGTCTAGCTTAGGGTGTCAATTTTACTTTCTCAAAAAAACAAAACAAAGCACTGACTCAATTTGGTTTTCTTTTTCCTATTTTTTATTCTTTATTTCATTTATTTCTGTTCTTATCATTTCCTTCCTTCTGCTAAATTTGGGTTTAATTTTCTCTTTTCCTTGTTCTTTGACATGTAAAGGAAGATTATTTATTTGAAATCTTCTTTTTTAATACATATATTTACTACTATATTATCCATTTGGATGTATCCCATTACTTTATTCTTTAGTTTTAACTGAATTTTATATGATTTCGTTTTCTCCCCTCTCCTAAAGTAACAGTAGTATTTCTTTAAAAAACTTCATAATGGGCAGCGCCTGTGGCTCAATGAGTAGGGCGCTGGCTCCACGTAACAAGGGTGGCAGGTTCGAACCCATCCCCGGCCAAACTGCAACAAAAAAAATAGCTGGGCGTTGTGGCAGGTGCATGTAGTGTCAGCTACTCAGGAGGCTGCAGCAAGGGAATCGCCTAAGCCCAGGAGGTGGAGGTTGCTGTGAGCTGTGACGCCACGGCATTCTATCAAAGGCGACAAAGTGAGACTCTGTCTCTTAAAAAAAACTTCATAGTGGTTGCCTTGGAATTTTAAACTAATCTAAGCATACCCTAAGTGACATTAAACTGCTTCGTGTGCATACAGTTACCTTACAACAGAGTATTCCCACTTTCTCTCCCATCTCTTATGAC
Source organism: Otolemur garnettii (assembly GCF_000181295.1). NCBI lineage: Eukaryota > Metazoa > Chordata > Mammalia > Primates > Galagidae > Otolemur > Otolemur garnettii. Next base: position 35,385,796 of record NW_003852402.1, on the reverse strand, counting down.
ATTGTTATCATTCATTTTGATTACTTACATGCCATAATCACCTAATAAATTATTACTTTAAACAAATAGTTGTCCTTTAGATAAGAAAAAATATTGCATTTCACCTCCATTCTTTTTATCTTTCAGATTCTCTTTATTCACTAATATACATTTTATTTCTGTTTGTAAAATATATTTCAAATGAATTTTTAAAATTTCTTTGAGTCCACTGATTCTTTCCTTTTAAAAAAAAAATAGAAACAGCAATGCAAATCAAGTTCATAACCTACCACTTCTGTATCTCTTTCTACTGTTTTATGTCAAAAAATATAACTGTTTTGAAATAACTAATGCCAGACCTCTTATACTCAATCATAATTTTATCTATTTTAAATCTCTTTAAACAGCCTGCCAGTAGGGTCCTGGTCTCTAACAAAGCCTATTCTCCTCTCAAGAAATGCCTGTGAGCATTTGAGAAAAAATAAATAAATAAAACTGGTATTTCAATCCATTTTTTTCCCCCATCATTTCTCTTTTTATTTGGGATTCATTGAGGGTACAGAGAATTAGGTTACACTGATTGTAAAGTCCCTCTTGTGACTGTGTCCCGCCCCCAGGAGGGGTCTAATACTCTTCATTTCTTTGTAGAGCCGTGTTCCTATATTATGTCATTTTATCAGTTCTCAAGGTAGCTGCCTATGTCCTATCCAGGCAGTTATCTGTGTCCTTGGTTCTTGGGATGCGCCTGTCCCAAGAATGATCAGGCATTCCAAAGTAAGGCAGGTGTGAAACAAAATTTATTGAGGAAATGAAAGATAGGTTTCATTTCAGAGCAATGAGGTTTATAAAGCTAGACATTTGCCAGAGACATTTTCATGAAAAAAGGGCAAAGAGGCATGGGGCTTGGCTGGTGGTTCTGTTTCGGATGGTTTGGATGGTGATTCTGAGGCCATCTTGGAGCCAGAGTCTCCCTGTGCATGTGGACCCCCACCAACCTCTCTGAAAGCTTCTCGGGGGTGTACTGCAGTGCAGATTTAAGCTAATGATGTCATAATTCGCCATAAGTCTATTTTAGGTCACTTTCCAGACGTTACTGTGCCCATGAGTCTCAGCCCCTGGGTTAGAGTGTCCCCTACATTCTTTTTGCAGTTGACCTGCTGAATTCGGCCTGGTAGATTGGTAGGATGTTTCCTCCTTCCCAGTGCTGAGTAATCACTTGGGACAGAATTCAGGTGGGTGGCAGGCACTGAGATGGGGGCCTGGAGACACCGTCCTTTTTTTCTTTCCCCAGAAGAGCTGGGGTTTCTAGCTATTTACCTACCAGTGTCCTTCCTTTTTTGAAGAAAGTCTTTTAATGTTTCTTAGAGGGAAGTCTAGTCCTAGTAAATTCCCTCAGTTTTCATGCCTACAAAATCTATAGCTTCACTTCACTTTTAAAGAATAGTAACAGCAGTTATAAAATTCTGGGTTAATGCGTTTTGTATTTTTTCTAACATTTTGAATTTTAGTCAACTTTCTTTTACTTGATGGATTCTGATGAGAAGACCCCTATCATTCTTATACTTGTTCCTCCATAGGTAGGATGTATTATGTCCCCCTTTGGGTTCTTTGAAGATTTTCTCTCTGGACTTCACTCTCCACAGTTTCAGTCTAACACGTCTAGGCTTAGTTTGGGAATGTATGTGGCTTGGTATTCTGGGGTTTTTGAATCTGTCATTTCATTGATTTTGTAGAGTCCTTCATCATCATTACATCAGCTCTGTGTCCTTCCTTCTCCTGATATTCTAAGTCCACAAATGTTAAATAGTTTGAAATTGTCCCAGAGTCCTTAGTTGTTCTGCTCTTGTCTTTCTCCTTCCGTTTGTTTGGCAAGTCTCTGTTTTCCTATCTTCAAGCTCGCTGATTCTTTCCTTGGCCATATGGGTCTTCTCGTGAGACCATCACAGGCATCCTTCATGTTTGTTGGAGTATTTCTGATTTCTAGCCTTTCTTTTAGTTTTTTCTTAGAACTTCTCTCTGTTTATGTTAACTGTCCATTCCTGCACATTGTCTGCTTTTTCATTTCACCAGGGCTCAGCATGGTGATTAGAGTTATTGTAAGTTCCCCGATAATTTCAAAATCTCTCAATTGCAACATGTGAGCCTGGTTCTGATGCTTGGTCGAAGTCTTTGGACTTTACATTTCTTGGTTTTTGGCTTGCCTCATACTTTTTTTGTAGACTGCTGGAAATGTCGAGTTGGGTAGTGGGAACTGAAATTAATAGGCTTCTAAGGTGGGAATTGATGTTAATCCAGCTGTGAGTTTGACCTTGGTTAGTATTTATTGTAGCTACGGGTGCTTGAGGCTTCAAATTCCCCTCAGTACTTTCTTTTCCAAACGTGCTACTCTTCTTGGTCCGTAATATCCTTTTCCTGTCGCTCATACATCGTAGTTCTGTCTATCCATGTGGCTTCATCTGAAACACTCCCTCATTTGTAAAACCATTCTTCCAGGCAGCTTTAGAACTTCTCTTTTGAAAGGTTTTTTATTGCACATGAATACCTATATGGTAGCTGAATCCTAATATATTACTATTATTTGTTTGGTTTTTAGACTAGATAGCATCTCTGTCCGTTAACTATTATTAGTTATTGGTGAAGCTGGTATTTAGCGCATAGCTTGTCAGTAACAGCTGTGAATGAAGGCAGGTGAACTCGCCTGGAAGCAGAGATTGACCCGGTTCTCACAGCTTTCAGGCAGGCCGCGGCGCTCACTGACACATCCCTGCCCTTTCCCACTGGGTTAATGTCTCTGTTTTCTGTGCTTCCGAGAGAGAGAGTAGGTACATCACCTTTTATTGTTATTAGCCTTTTTCATGGCTGTCTTACCCACAAGACTGAGAGCCAGAGTATCAGCTCAGACTTAACGTATTTGTTTTTTGTTTAGATGCTGAGAGGGATTTTTCTTTCTTGAACAAAGAAAATTAATTCAATTTGCTCGGTGAAAGGAAAGGATGAAAGAATGAAAAATAAGGTCTGAAGCGCTAATGGGCAAAGGTGAAAGTTTACACAGAAAATTAGACAGGGAAAAATGACGCTTTCCACGGGTTAAAGTGAGTGAAAAATGAGAAGCTCTTTTCCATTTCATTCTATGGTTTAAAATTCTGTTGGCAGAAATCCTCAGGAGTAAGAAGAGATTGAGGAGTGGATTGAAAGGGCCTAACAGATAACAACATTTGGGGATGTAAAATGATGTCTTCTCTTGGTCTCAGTAGAAATGATATGGTAATTCTCTGATGATAGAAATACTAATTGGAAGATAGGAGTGAAAAAATACAAAATTGCCTGTATTCTTTTTTTAATTTCCATCTGTTAACATACTGGGGTTTGATCTTCTGGACATCTGTTTTGCTCTGATAACCTTGGAATAGAGGCTCACAAGAGTGTTTAATAAACCATTCACTTCGAAAGGAATTTGTAGAAATTCATGAAGAGCGGCAGTGAGGATAATGAGTATGTATAAATACCTTCTGACAGGTAGAACAGAAAATGGATAATTCTCTGTTCTTTTGTTACGTGTGATGTAGGCAGTCACTGAAAATATGATCTCTGGTAGGAATTATCATAATATTTATGTATTTTACCTACAGCGTCAGTATTAGTTTGATGTACTAATTTGCTGGGATGAAAGCAATATGAAACCTGTTCTACAGGAAGTGACTAGCTTGAATTTATACTCATAAACATTATAGAAGGAGCAACCTTTTCTTTTTAGGATTTTGCCCTAGTTTTGCTGAAGTTCATTGTAGTAACTTTTAACTTTAGCTTAACATAACACTACCTATTTAACAAACACAAAAATAACTACTGTATTAACAGAAATGTAACAAATCTTTGTTTGGAAATCGGAGAAATACTTGTTTCTGTACTGGCGATATAGATATCAAACATTTGTACAATGAGTGGATTAGTTATTTTAAGCAACCCAAATCTGAAGCTCTCCGAAAGAGTGAATATGTACAGTTAGATAACATATTAAGAGATGTTTGTATTTTAAATGGCCCTTCTTTTAGGTACCTAGATTATTTTACTTTCTAATTTCATTTGCTCATTAATCCTCTGAATCGAGCAATACTAAAAACTGTCTTTTCTGCTCTTTCCTCGTCCATTTCCTTTGGTACAGAAGCTATGTGCTATATATAATGTCCTTGGGGTTTTTTAGTTTTTATTTTTCCTTCCATTGTCCAGCACTTTGTATCTTATTGTGTTTTTAAAAATAAGATAAATATTAACATGCTTATCTAGCCACTTACTTGGAGGAGTTATGTGGGAAATATAAGAGATTCGGATGAAATTGCACTTTGATTAATGACCTTTTGCTTCTGTGAAATAGCGGGTATCTGTATATTACAATATTCAAACTCAACTATGATTCTTCTGCTTTTGTAAAATTCTAAGATCGGTAGCTGCTTGAACCCTGCTAACTCCAGCGGCCTGAGCTTGCCAAATCACATCAGCGTTTCAAAGAGAAAATGGCCCTTTTGGAAAACACATTTTTCCGAGGGATAGGGAATCTATTCTTAAACTGTCACCGGTATTTATATGGTTTTTCTAATTGTATCAAAAGTGAGTTCCAGAATCTTTTAGTTTCAAACTTGGGTCCCTATTTTCTCTTTAAATTCTCTGCATCCTAAAGGCAAACTTTGCCTACAGCCTCCTAAGACAGGAATAAGAGACGCTTTGGCTGATAAGGAAGTATTTTAGATTAGAGTTCTTTATGTGGGTGTGTTCCAAGAATGCTATTTTAAATACATCAAAAATAATCGTTACGTCCGTGATTTGCCTTTGGTTAAATGGATTTAGGTATGAAAGGCCTAGTTACAAAAGAGATCTTTTTTGAGTGCTCATGAAATGGTGGTATGCCATCCTTTTAAAATATATTTTGCCTCATGTAATCTTTTTAAGATGTGGCTCTTCAACTACTATTGTCCCTGTTACCCAAAGATCACCCTAGCTAACATCTGTTGAGTACTTACTGTGTACCAGGCACTGCGGAAAGAGCTTTCTGTGCACTGTGCCAGTTAGACACTTCATCAAGAAGAATCATTCTCCCTGGAAGGAACTACATCTCCTGGTGTTAACTAACTTGTCCGTGCAGCCCAGCTATGCTAGGAATCGACCTTGAGGAGGTAATTGACCTCAAGCCCCAAGCCCGTGTTCTTTCCTCTGTGCCTGTGGTTCTTTTTAAAGAACATATCAATGCTGATTTTAAAATAGAAATGACTTGAAATGGTTTAAAAATTTAATAGCTCAGATTTTCCCCTCGCATCTTCAAAGCTCCATGTTTTGTGCGTTTTATGGCGTGACACCACGTACCCCCATGATGTTTACGCGCACCCTATTTTGAGAAGCTGAGCCGGTCCACACGTTTCTTCCAAAGCTTGCATTGTATTTCTAGCACCTGTGCAAGAAATTATGTCAAGCAGACAAAGCTGCCGTCCTGTTTGTTAAAATACACCACTGCATTTGGTAAAAATGCTCTAATGGTGGAGATGTTAGTTCAGTCCTTCATGCGTCTTAAAGATAAAGGGGACAATTAACCTGCACAATGTGATGAAGACATTTCAGGTGGTTCATGTTTACTGGTCCAGTGTATGTCAGACGTTTTTCCTACCAAGGCCAAAGGGGTCTTAGAGGTTGACTGTGATCACTTAGTCGTAAGTCTAAACTACTGTCAAATTGTCCAGAAGCAAAGACATTCAGAGGTTCTATTCTACATCAACACGTCACTTCTGTCATTTTTTTTTTTAATAGTGTCCCAAATTTTCTTGTGAACTTACACGTTTTCTCTGGCAGAAAAACAGAATTTTATTCTGCAATGATGCCAAAATTATGTGTGTGCTTCACCTCGCACACTATAATGCTAGGACTTGGGACTGGTCCAGGCCAGTGCTATGCTTGTTATTTGTCACCATATATACACATATTCGTTCTGCGGGTAGCATGCCAGGCTCTGGCCGTGTGTATGTGTTTGTCTGTATAGACAGAGTTCCTCTGACTCTGTACACCCTCCTGCTACTCACTTCACACTCAGAAGCGAAAGGACTGAGTATTGTTTCTCAAACATTTCTCTCTTCGATAGATCATTCTTTGTAAGTCAAGGAAAATTATTATTTGCAGAAGATGGCTCTGGAAAAAAATAGAAATCTGGTTAAGTTTAGTCATTACGTAACTTTATATTGTCAAACAAATATATTTTGCGTAGGCTAGTATCAAATTAACAACATTTGTAAGCTGCAAGTCCTTTTAAATGGTGTTAAAATATGAAAAAAATAAACTTACATTAGATGGAATTTCTAAGTAATTTCCTTAATTTGGATCTGGTAAAGAGAAATTTTGAGCCATTAGCACTTGGACTGACTGTGTCGTCTGTTGCTTTGATGCCTGGCCGACTTTTCCCTCATCTGTGACTCAGCCTAACTCTGCCGCCTCCCTTTTAAATCCTCTTCAGCCCTGGTCTCTGTTTTCTCTGTAGCTACTTACCATACATATGTCTAATGGGAGCCCTTGTGGGTATAATCTTCAGCTGATCAGGGCCGACCTCTAGACTAGGCATGGTATTATCCCATGTGTAACAGCAGGAATGATCTTCCTTTCCTATCCAGTACCTGCCCGATGCCAGGCGGGCAGTAGGCACTGTCTGTGTGATGAGGAATAGATGGATACATGAGTTCATCTTTCCTCCATAAAGTTTGCTTTTAAATAACGTTACGATTCTTGGCAGTGACCTTTTAGAACATGCCTATAGGTGGTAGTGAGGCAAGAAAGTAAAAGCAGAACTAAAAGACTCTGTCCTAGCCGCCCTGTGTGGGCCTCAGCCGAGCCGCAGGCCTTTCTGTTGTCTGTATGTTTCTTCCTTGACATATGCGGGGCCTAGATTGTATCCTAGTAACTTCCCTGGACTTCCGTGGCCTTTGAGGGCAGGTGGTCCGACCGGTCTCAAGGACGCAGGCAAATCTGACCTTCCCCCTTGAGCCCGGGACCTTGAGGATGATGTCATGTCTCTCTGTCTTATGACCCTCACATGCACCCCCACCCTGAAAAGTGGATAAAAGAGAGGCAAGAGATTG
>NW_003852402.1:35347757-35377766 GCF_000181295.1 Otolemur garnettii | reverse complement strand
GGGTCCGGGCTGGGGATTCGAACCCGCCACCTTAGGTGTACATGGCTGGCGCCTTAGCCGGTTGAGCTATAGGCGCCGAGCCGAACTTGTCTTTTTTTAATTTCTAAAAAGGTATGGCGTAAAGTGTAATTGTGCTGCATGTATAGATCGGCAGTGGTGAAGTCAGCTTTGGGGACAGCCATCTCCTGAATCCTGTGCACTTTACCCACTATGTAATTTCTCACACCCAACCCCCTCCCACTTCCTCACCCTTCTGAGTCTCCATTTTTCATCATTTCACATCTTGTGTGCTTGCATACATATTATTTAGCTCCTGCTCATGAACGGGATGTCTGTTTTTCTGTGCCTGACATGCTCCACTTAAGATAATGGCCTCCTGTTCCTCCACATTACTGCAGAAGACCTGGTCCGTTCTTTCCCAGGGCCGAATATTCCGTAGTCACCATATTTTCTTTATCCAGTCCTCTGTGGATGGACGTTGAGGTTGATTCCGAATCTTTGCTGTTATGAACAGTATTGTTGTAAAAGCACAGACATCTTTTTTATGTGATGGTTTCTTTTCCTTTGCACAGATTCATAGTAGTGGGACTGCTGGATTGAAGGACAGTTCCAGTTTTAGCTCTTTGAGAGCTTTTTTTCATAGAGATTATACTAAGGTGACCAGATTTTAACATTGGTAAAGCGGGACACCATTGATCTCGGGTGGGGTGGGGGTGGGGCAGGGGGTGGGGCAAATTAGGGGTGTGTTCTTGATTAAACATACATGGAGCAACAAAAATTTTCATAGAATGCAAAAATATTATTGTAATATATATTTTTTAATTTCAACAGAAGTACAATTTACAAATATAATATATTAAAAAAAATATGTATAGGGTGGCGCCTGTAGCTCAAAGGAGTAGGGCGCTGGTCCACCTGGGCGACCTTGCCCAGGAGGGGAGTGGGGAGTTTACATTAGCCTTTTCATTTCCAAATGAAGTTACATTAACTTCTTTGTTCCCAAATGGAGTTACATTAACCTTTTCAGCAGCGGAATACTGTATATTCCCTTCCCGTTGTCTCGCCCTTCCCGAGATTGTCGTGCGGGACTTTGTTAAAACGACGCAGAACACAGGACAAATTGTTAAAAATCAGGACTGTCGATATGGGGAGGGGGGAGGGAGGGGGGAGAGGGGGGAGGGAGAGGGATTCGAGGGTTCACTTCTGTGGTTCATCTTGCAAGGGTACAAGTGAATCTTTCTATGAGTAGAATATGAATGTTTTGACATAATAACTAGGAAAGTTACATGAAGGCTATGTTAACCAGTTTGATGGAAGTGTCTTGGATTGTGTATGAAAACACCACACTGTACCCCCAAAGTGCATCAATGTACACAGTTACCATTCAATAAAAAAAAAAAAAAAAAAAAAAAAAAAATCAGGACTGTCCCCCCAAAAGCGGGACATCTGGTCACCTTAGATTGTACTAATTTACCTTCCCGCCAAAACTATGTAAGCATTGCATTCCCTTTTTCCACTTCTTTGCCAGTTTTTTTTTTTTTTTAAATGATGGCCATTCTAACTGAGTTAAGATGATATCTTCGTGTGAGGTATCACCTAAACCCAGTTATTGAGATCGTAATTGCATTTTTGTGATGAGTGATGTTGAGCATTTCTTCATGGACCTCTTGGCTGTTTGTATGTCGTCTTTTGCGAAACGTCCATTTATGGAACGTGGACTTGAGGTTGACTTTACAGTTGACGTCAGGGCTTAGCCACTTTCCGTAGTTTTAATGTCTGCTGAGTTGAACTGGGGAGAAGGGCCAATTTCCCTCCCCTGTGGTGAACTGGAAAGCAGCGGAAGGAAAAGAGGGTAACGTGAATTAAGACGTTAACTTTTCTTTAAATTTTTTAACACTTCCCTGAATTAAATTTCATTCTCAACTCTTCGATACAGAGTTGTAAGCAGCTCTGGTTTGGTTTACCCAGGTACTTTGATTTACAACTGAGGAAAATGAAGCTCACGCAAACTAGTGTCTTGTCTCGGATGGTCACCTTTATAGTCTCAAAACCAGGCTAGACCTCAGGTTTATCTCATTAAATCCAATGCTCTTTCCAGTGCACTGCTTAAATCATCAAAGAATTTTGTGTCTCAGTAAATTAAATAACCCTCTATGTCCTTTACAGCTGAAATTTCTACACACAAACACAACACACACACATCCTTGAAAATTAGGGAACTGTTCGCATCTGGCTTCATCCTCTTAACAGAGCATTTGGATCTGAGAGCAGGTGGCATCCTGCCAGTGACAAATGGAGGCGCTGAGATTGCCTTCCCACCACCCGCTACCTTTTATGGTGTCGAGGGATTTCTCGCTCTCCTTTGTGACCCAGCTGCAAAGCAGCTGTTGTTTGGACTTCTGCCTTTCAGCTCTTCCAAGGCAGCTTTGCTAACCATCCCCACAAGGTTTAAACTTCTGCAGCCCAAGTTTCAACACTGAGTTCTGTGGTCTCAGGCCAGTCCCGTGGGGCCCAGGCAGCATAGCAGCTTCCAGTGCTGTTGCTGGGAAGTGTGGGTGGGGTGAGGGTGAGCGTGCGCAGAGAACTGGTCGTGCAGTGGAGAAGTACCCCTTACACCTGCAGACCTCAAGAATTGCCGGACTTGTTGCTAACAGCTGAGATTGGACGGCTTTCTAAGGCCACTAATACCCTACAGGGGGATCATAGTGACCACTTTCTCTTTACAAAGAAAAGTTTCCTGTTGGAGACCATTTCTTCATGACCTCTCAGGGTCATCTTACAGATTACAGAATGGTGATAAACTTTGTGGCTTCTCATTTTCTCATGAGTAGAAGGAAGGTGTTACCAACGATAGCAGTAGGCATGAAGTTCTAAGTATCGCTCCTGTCTCCAGATAGAATCAGATTTACCACTGGAAACTAGACCATCTATCACTTAGGCAACAGCACTTTTCAAGCAGAGCAGGCATTTAAGAAGTGTTTTTTGAGTATTTGCTTTTGCAAGATGTTTAACATTCTTCGAGCATTTTTGACCACCTACTATGCATCTGGCCCTGGGCTAAGTGTTGATTAAACAATTCTCCTGAAGTGGTTTACAATTAGAAGAGGAGATTACAAATGGTAATTAGAGTGCATATGGTAAGTGTCACAACAAAAGGAGGAATCAAGTGTGGTGAGAGCACCCAGGAGGAAAAGACTCAGCTTGAAGAATCCTGGGCAGGATTAACGCGGTCCTGCCCATAACGGGAAAGTTATCTAAGTCTTCTAAAAATAGATGGAGGAGGGTTATTTTCTCTTCTCATTTTAGATTAAAATAAAGAGAAAAACCCTACATATCAATTTTTATGCCCCGTTGTGATTTATGCTTTGATTTTCTGTTCTTTTCAAAACCCGATGTATGGCAGGCCCTCCTGCTGACCCTGGGCTCCCCTTCATAGCCAGGCACGGTACCTACTGACTGAGTGGTGGGTCATTGCTCTATCCATTTTCTCACCTGCCCTCACCGGCCCCACCCCACCCTCTTCTACTCACTTCTGACTTCAAGACCTGTTAAACACACTGCACCGAGGTCACCAGTGGTCTCGTACTAAATCCAGCGGGTATTTTCCAGCATTTGACACAATCGAGTTACTACTGTTTCCTTAAGATACTGGATCACATTCCTGCAGCCCCTTGATCCGGCCTGATTTACAAGCTGCAGCCATGACCCCTCAGGAGTCTGAAAGTTGTGTCAATCTCCACAGTTCTCACAACTGGAGAACCTCACCTCCTAAACCAGGTGCTCCTGTGTAATTTGCCACTCCGCCTGCCGTTTTGCAGGGCAGAGCCCGTGGGCTCCTTCTTGCTACTCTGCCTCCTCTCTGACATCCCTTCCCTCCCCCACCCATCTCACCGTCCCGTCTGTTTTATCTGGACCTCTCTCCTGTCCTCACCGACTGGAGCCCCAGCAGCACCCGCCTACTTTGCTTCTGTTCCCGTCCACTCTGTTTTCCTCAGTACCCTCAGGATGACATTCCTGAAATCGCAGATCACATCTTAATGTGACTGATAAGCCCCGCAGCTGCTCCCTGGCCTTTCACCTGGCTCACTGCCCCCTCCTGCTGCCTCTCCCCGGGGCCTTCACACTGCGCCTTTGTTTTTCCTTTTGTTCTTCTTCCCTTAGGTGTTTTACCTTTATGCCTCTCCTTAGATTTCTTTTATCTTCTCTTCAGTTAGTTTTCAGTCCTATCCATCTTTTGATTTTTTAGATGAGGTGTGAGTTCCTTTGGAAACCCTCTCTGGACACTACATCAAACCGACTCTTAGAGGACAAGGTCCCATCCGTCTTTTGTCATACTCCGAGCAGCTGTGGTCTGTCCGCCTTTGTCAGAGCAGATGCTGTGTCCATTGTTATTCCTGCTTTTTATCCTAGTGTTTAACACAGTTCTGGGCACATGGAAGTGCCCTAAAAATATGTGTCATATTAAGGGAATCCAATCAGTAAAGTGAATGAATGGCTAAAATTTTTCGTTTTAACTAAAAGCAGATGTTTTGGGTTGTAATTGAATGTAAATTGTGTGCATAGTTCTAAAGTCTGTAAAAGGCTCATTTTAAATTTGCATAATTTTCAAATAAAATGTTAAGGTATACCTGTACTGGTATTTACCTATAACTTAATTACAAGTTTGATTTAAACAAAATTTCTACTAACTTCACCTTAGCTACCTCAGATCTTTCAAGGAAATGTCTGAATACTCAAATCATCAACTGAGATTATGGACAGATAAGAGTTATGATGACACGTTGGTTTTAACTTGATTTTAGCTTAAGATAGCAGCATAAGGTAATAGCCTGAGTAATTTGCCCAGGTGGAGCTTAAGATGCATTTGTATCCAACCAAATCATCTCCACTGAAATGTCATTGCAGCGTGCACAGATGACTTCTTGGAAATTGAAGGGAGAAAATACAAGAGGACAGAGGTAGAAAGGAAATGCGAATTGCAACCTAACAGGGGTTGGAGCCAGCTCTCCACCTTTACTCCTGTCATGTTTATAGAAAGTGAGCCGTTTTGTGTTTATACTTGAAAATCTGACATTTCTACTCGTATGGTCAAAGCTGTGTAGAAAGCAGCAGTTAAACTCGAATTTTAAAAATTATCAGATTTTTAAATGTGCTGATGAGAGGCAGGTTATAATTTAAAATGGTTACGTAGAACGGTTCCACATGTTGACAGCTCATAAACTGATTTTTAATTTTTGTAATTTAAAACATGATTACATGTAAGTAGGTGAGTTTTTTATGCTATTACCTCTACTTTTTTGTTTCCTTTTTGGCTTTCTTGCAAGTCTTCTCCTTTTACTTCTCACTCAAGGTGCCAAGTGGCTGGTATTCTGAATCCCTGCCAGTCCTGGTGTGTGGCACCCATCCACCCAGTCTTTCTGAATCAGCCTTCCCCACCCTCTTGCTCTGGTGTCTCAGCGCTCCGTGACTCCACTACGCACGCGTCTACCTTCCTCCTGACATTGCTCCCGCACAGTCTTCCCCAGGTGAATAAATTATGCCTGCATTCACCCATGTCCAGCAAGTAAAAACTGGTGGAATCATCTTTGACTCTTATTTTTCTATTACTGTCTGATCTTTTGGCTGCTTATCCTCAGAAGAAACCCCAAATGTGATCCCTTCTCACCCCTTCTCCTGCCACCTTCCTGGTCTGAGCTGTGAGTATGAACCATCTCCTGAGTGGTCTCCCAGCTTTCTCTTCTGTACTCCTTACCATCAGTTTTCCACCTAAAATCTAGAGGGTGCTTTTCTAAGTATAAATTGTTATAGGTCATGTCTGTTAGTGAACAGAGGTGATTTCACCGCTGTTTAAAATCCTCTATCATGTCCCTTCCTCATCAAAAGAAATTCCAGTGCTTGCTGCAGCGGCAGGTGTACTGAGAGGGGAAGGGATAAGAGATCAGCCTGGCTCCTGCACAAGGACGTCACGTAAACTTGGGGAGCGTCCCAGGTTTGCACAGCTCCCAGAGGCTGCTCAGCCTTCAGGTTAATACCTGAGGAAACCACGGCCAAAGTGACGTGTAGCATCCAGTGTTGGAACTGATTTTCACTACAGAAAAGGAGAACCAAATGGCAGCCTCCTTGTAGAATTTTGGTAGGTCCTACATGATCTGGTCCCTCCTGAGATCCTCCTTTCCTGTATTTAGTTTTCTTTCTTTTGTTTTCTTCTCTCTCTCTCTCTTTCTCTCTTCCTTTCCTTCCTTCCTTTTTTTGGTGGCATTTATCCACTGCTGCCAGACTGTCTTCCCCGATAGGCCATGATACCCCAAACATGCCAGGTCTTCCCACACCTGATCAGTCCCTTAGAATACTTCCCAAATGTCCTTCTTGTCCATTAAAGGCCCTTCTTGATCACTTTATCAAACATAACCCAGTCCCACCCCAGTGGTGTATTTTCCTCTCTTACATTTTCACCAAAGCCCTTAAGACTGACCCTGTTATCTATGACTTTGGATGTAAACTACCCCTCTGGAATGTGACACTCTGGAGCTTTGTCTCAGTTATTACCAAGGCCCCGAATATAGCAAGAACTTAATCCGTTTTTATAGAATGAGATCTGTCTCTGAAGCCGCCTTCCTTTCTCAACACTTAGTTGCACTGTGTTCTTGAGATGTTTAGTTCGACCACTAGCACAGCACTTTCCTAAAACACTCAGCTCTCGGTGTGCACTTCTCTCCCCTCCTCTCAAAATACCAAGGGACCAACTCCTTTCCTTCACCTTTGGAATCCCAGCAGCGAAATGAGCCAATAACACAGTGGGTGCAGCTGAGAACATGTAATTACATCCTACAGGCAGTCTCTCCAGTTACAAGCGAGGCGGGTTAAGTTGAATTGTATGTAACTTAGAACAGGTACATTTAACTATTATGTGTAATAGCCTCTGTTTGTAAGTAGAAGTATATCAGTCAGATGTTTGTATCTCAGGGACTTAAATGTAATAGCTTCCGTTTGTAAGTATGAGTTCCAGATAAGTTGGATGTCTGTAACCTGGGGACTTCCTATAAACTACAACTTATAACCTGTTCATTTTATTTAGCAGTGGGTCATGAAGATCTTTTGTGCTTTGCACAATTTTCTACAAAAGTAATTAACAGATAAATAGTATTAATATTTCATTGAGATGAAGTTTGGTTAATCAGGTTCATGCCGGTGAAACTTAACTTTCTGTAAACAATACTGGAATGAAAATGAACGGCAACTTCTTTATGTATGTGGGAATTTCCTTAGGACAAAGGCCCAGAAATCGAATCAGTTGGCCAAAGTGTATCTGTGATTTAAAGCTTTTGACGCATGTCAAATTGCCCCCAGGATTATTTTACTACATTTTGCTATCAATATATTTTAGCATTGTGTTGTATGAGTGGTTGTTTTGAACTCTCAGAAAACCGAATTCTCTTTGTTTGGAAATTTATTGATAGATGAATAATAACATCTCAGTGTGTTAACTCACATTGTAGGTAAATCAGGCCCCAAGTGAATATACCATGGCTCTATGGAGATTTTGACCATTATGTTTTGGTATCAGCAAATTGTTTCTGCCCTTTGCTCATGTACATGTGTGGCTTCCAGGCCAGCAAGGCAGCTCTGCACAGAACAATCCACTTCTTTATTTTCTTTAAAACTTGGTCTGTTGCAGTCTTTCATCCCACTTAGTCAGCCATTTAATTTCAACCCATCCTTTCCCAAGGGTTCACCTAAATCCGGGAGGTCTAATGGTGCTCAAAACCCGAAAAGGAGCTGTGCTCCGCATCTGGTCTGAGCGGATAACTGCACCTTGGAACCTGAGGGCTCTACTTTGGACTGAGGGTGGGTCTCAGGGTGGCTTTGCTCAGGAAGGGGGCTTTGGTTCTGGGATCCAGCCTTGTCATAAGCATGCCACATGTGGTGTAATTTTTCAGTGAGCATTGATCTTAGGACAGTATATTCTAGGCATCTTCTAGGCAACTTCTGCTTTGGGATGTTTAGGGAGAGAGTCTAAAAGACCTGACACTTAAGGAAGGAGGGACTCGGATGAGAACGCAGAGGAGGCAAACACTAATATCGGGCAACTACTGAGCCAGTTGGTTGGTACCAGGTGGCCTGCGGTAATGTACATGACTTAGCAGCTGATAGTTACTCCTTATTTGTGCCCACAGGATATCTATCATTTATAATATGTGGTATTATATTTTAAAGCTTTTAGAGAATGTATTATATATCCCTAAAAGAATGAATGTGATGGTCACTTCTGAGGTATCTAAAAGTTTGATGAGGAAACTGTTTGGTTGCATGAAAACAAAATATTTCACCGTGTAAGTTACTACCTCCCCCGTCCTTTCACTTTGCCTTAATTATGCTTAGCTCTGGCTCATGATATATGATGACATTTGTGGAGTGGGGTGGTAGAATTAAATGGTTTGATATAAGTCATCTTGTTTTGTAAGAGTAAGTTGAACTGCGAGATTTTATAAGTGTTTTTTCCTTAGAGGAGAAAACACATTTCTATCCTGAAGATGCTTTACATATAAATACCATGACACTTACAGAGACTTCCTCATATTGGCATAATCAGTTATTAATGGAATCTCCAGCCCCTCCCCCTTTCCCAGAGCATAGGGGGAAACAGCTGAAAGCTTGGTCTTTCTAGTGACCGGCCCTCATCTGTAGCCCACAACAATTTGCCTGATTAGAAAATATACTCCTGTCATCCAGAAAATGCCAGGGGATAAAGAGCTCTGTGTCAGGAAATGGGGTCAAAGGCCAAATATTAGATAAGAAAATTCTCCTAGTTCCTCTCTTTTTGAAGAAATTGCAAGGATTTTAGGAAGTTTGTGCCAGACACAGAGAATGAAGACCAAAATATATATAACTTATCAACTTAGCTGATTATTGACCTTATAATATAGAATGGGTTATAAAAATTTTACTGAATATTTCTCTGAGTTTTATTTATATGTTTTATTAACTATGAAGTAGACCTGATCAATCAGGTGTGGTCCTTATTGAGGCAGTGTTTTTTCATGAGTTTAATAAATATATTGTCTGGGCTTAGTGGTACCCATGTATGATCCCAGCACATTGGGAGGCTGAGGTGGGAGGATTGCTTGAGGCCAGGAATTTGAGACTAGCCTGGGCAACATAGCAAGACCCCATCTCTACAAAAAGTAAATTAGCTAAGTAGCTGGGTGTGATGCTTCGTGCCTGTAATCCCAGCTACTCTGGAAACTGAGACAGGAGGATCACTTGAGACCAGGAATTAGAGGCTACAGTGAGCTACGATGACACCACTGCCCTCCTACTTAGATGACAGAGTGAGACCTTCTCTTTAAAAAGAAATATTATCTTAGATGTCTTTAATATTCTGTACAGTTCCCTTTTCTTGGTTTCTAAACTATGTGTCTAAACAGTGTACAAAATGCTTAACAGGGCAAACAGAAGTTTGTACAACTGGTGGCCACTCTCTCATGCTTATTTGTAGAAAGTGCTGAGATAATCTAAAAGACACTGCTAAATATGCTGAGAAACGACGTTCTCTTCACTTTCTAGACTGACATCACTTTAAGCGATAGCAGCTGAAACATTTGATCAAACATCATAACACCTCTCAACTGCCATCATCCCTCCTGGGACCCAGGCCTGTGGGTGGCTCAGTGACTCTCAACTTTATATACAGCAGGTCTGTACTTCACATCGTTGATAGGTCTTGGGGCATTGCACCTTACAGCAAACAATGCAGGCCTGCAAATAATGGCATTTCAGTAGTTTTGTTATAGCTTTGAGGGAAAAGCATGGTTTTTATTGTATGTTGATTCTCTTAAAGTTACAGTTTCCAAGAACCTCTTGACCACATTAAATGAGGACTTACTGTGCTCTGGAGGAGATTGTCTTTCCTTCCTAATCATTTAGCACTTGACTGCCTCAGTAGTGCTCAGAGAAGTCTGTGTGCGATGGTATAGTATCACCCCCTAGAAAGAATATTCTGGCCTTTGATGTGTTTGTTTTGCATCTAGGAGATCGTGGGACTCATTACCTTTAATACTTTATTCCCTTGAGCAACCAGAGACTAATGCCCTTTGAGGTGGTCGCATATTTTTAAAGCTACATACTATTGCTCTGCCTGTGGACTACGCGGAGGAATTTCACTACCCCGTTTAGTATAGCATTAATCAATGAGCTACTTTCTGCTTCTCTGTCCTTAAAAACTCAAGAAGAACTTCTTAGACCCTTTTATCTTTGCGTGTAATGTTTGTCTTGATGGCTTATCGCTGAGAGCTTTCATTTTGCATCTTAGTTTATCATCTCCTGCAAATTCTTTGTGCATCATTTTCCAGTGATGACGTAAGGCAGAAACAGGTTTCATGGAAGATAGTCTTCCCATGGATTAAGGGAGTGGTTGCGGGATGAATCGTGTGTTAAATCTCCACCTCAGATCACTAGGTGTTAGACTCTTCTAGGGAATGCAACCTAGATCTCGTGGGTGTGCAGTTTACAGTAGGGTTTGTGCTGCTGTGAGAATCTGATGTCACTGCTTACCTGACAGGAGGGAGAGCTCAGGAGGTGATTTGAGGCAAAGGAGTGGCTGTAAATGCAGATGACGCTTTGGCCACTGACCCCCTTGCTGTGCAGTCCAGTTCCTGGACAGGTCCTCAGCCCAAGGGTTGGGGACCTCAGATGTAGGAGACAGCCATGTGTTGTGAGGTTGTATATATAACAAGATATATGTGTATATTTGTGATTTATCTGTATATATGTAAAATAATAATTAACATTTATTACAAACTTACACCTAAGTATTATAACAATCACATCATATGAATCATACCAGATAATTCAACAGTTCTATAAAATAGGTTTTACTGTTCTTTTTAAAAATTAACAGATTTTGTTTTTTTAAGAGTAGGTTTATGAAAAATTAAGCAGGAAATAGAGAGTTCCCACATACCACCTCGCCTGCCCACCACCCTGTCCACAGTTTCCCCTCTCACGATCACCTTGTATTAGGGATGTGCATTTGTTATAGTTTATGAGCCAGTTAAAGTCCCTGGTTGTGCTGCCCTTCACTCAGTGTCAGACAGTCTGTGACTTTGGACATGGGTTTAATGAATGACATGTACCTACCACTATAGTATCATACAGAATAGTTTTGCTGCCCTAAAAATCCCATTCTCAGCATGTCCTCTGCTTTTGTACTAGATAAAATTGCAGCTTAGAGATGAAATAATGTAGCTAAATAAATATAGGAAAAGACACAGTGGCTCACTCCTGTAATCCTAGCACTCTGGGAAGTGGAGGCAGTAAGATTCCTTGAGCCCAGGTGTTCAAGACCAGCCTGAACAAGAGGGACAACCCACTTCTAAAAATAGCTGGGTGTTGTGGCTGGCTCTTGTAGTTCCAGCTACTCGGGAGGCTGAGGCAAGAAGATCTCCTGGGACCAAGAGTTTGAGGTTGCTCTGAGCTATGATGATCCCACGGCACACAGCCCAGGGTAACATAGTGAGACTCTGTCTCAAAAATAATAATAATAAAATAAATAAGTGTGGACACTGTTCTACTTGCCTGCCGTCTGTGCTCCTAAATCCATTAGGCTGCCTGATTGATTATAGTTATTGAATCATCTAGGGAGCCCTACCGAACTTATTAAGATTATTCCTAATTTTTACTAAGTTTATGAAATCGTAGGTATAAAGGAACATTCAGTTTGTGCTTTCCTTTCTCCTTTGAAGTCAAAATGTTGTGGGGAAATATTACAGGGAATTTTAAATTTTTAATTACTGGGTATTTGACAAGGTTTGTGGTTTAAAGACAGTTACCAAAAGGATTAGCGATGTTAAAATGATGAAGGAAATAGGGAAGTCAGTTTTCTGATCCTTTCATCATCACTAGCTGTAGGTGGTGGCGGCTATGGACTAAGTCCTGACTCCTAGAATAATGAGGAATGAAGGCGGGACCAGCCCTGCATTTTTTAAATGAGAACCTCAACAAAAGGGGAAGCCATATGGAGAAATGACCAAAGTCGTATTCAATGTGGAATATTAGGTTAATTACCTAAATGTCTAACTTTGGGAAACTGATCTTTATGAGTGTGGTTATAAAAATATATCTGAAATAAAAGACATCACCTGATGCTTATGTGGGCTGATAGCATATAAATTAGGAGGAATGGGCAGAGACATCAGTGTCCAGCTGCCACACTCAGCACATGCAGAGAAGATAGGACTGCTCTAGGAGATTGTTCCGAGGGCTGCACTGACCGTACACCACCCCTTTCTAATATACTAGAGATGTTTGTGGTTCAGAAATAATAGCTGGGTGGGGAACATGTAGTTTTAGGATCTGTTTGAATGATTTTTTTTTTCATCAAAAATCAATGTATTGCATGCATGCAAACTTCCCCTCTATATTTTGCCTTTTTTCCCCTTGTGGTGAGGAGTGTGATGGTACTATTGAAACTGCAGCTAGGAAGCTGGACTTGTTTTAGATTAAATCCTGGATTTGAGAATTTGAGTCTTGAATGCTAGCAAGAATACGCAGTAGCTGCTTGAGATTTCCCAAATTGACTTCTTGTCCTCATACAGAAAGTGAGCGAGTGAGACCAAACCATCTCAAAAGTTAACGTGGCCATGGTTCTTTACCAGGTAAAAGAAGGAATGAAGAGGAAGGAAGCTGAAAGGAGAAACTAAAATATAAAATGGCAGTGTCTCCTTCCAGCTGTGTTACGCTCTAGGTTTCTGTGAAGCCTTTTTTTCCTCTCTTTTTCTCGTGTTTTCCTGGCCGCCTTTTTTGATCATTTTGACAAGCTCCTTGTCCTCTTCTGTTCTTCACTCTCGGTGCTTCCTCAGTTTTCTCCCTCAACATACTCCCCTCGATCATCTCCGTTTAGATAACAAAGCCCTTCTGACCCATGATGATTACCAAGGAGACATTCGCTTACGTGAGCTGACTTCATTGGGCCCAAGAAATGAAGCGTCCCTCGTGATCGTAGCTGAATCATCCATTGTCTCTGTTTTTTCCCTCCCAAGGGTCGTAAGAGCGAAGCTGAAAAGTTCTTCCTGAAGGCTATTGAGCTGGACCCCACCAAAGGAAACTGTTACATGCATTATGGTGAGTGGCTGATGGTTTTTCTTTGGTTTTTCCCTGTCTCCCATATGTACTATTAGTGTCGATATGAGACTTAGGTGTTGGTGGGTAAAGAAGACTTTCAGAGGAGATTGACTTTGTTGTAGATTTAGCCTCACAATGTATTCTAACCTTCTCCTTCAAAACAATTACATTAAAGGGGGCTGAGTGTTATGCCTTTTCTTTTGGTGACTTTGATAGGACTTCAACGGAGAAGGCCATTTCGCCGTTTCATTTGAGTTCAGTGTGGAGTTTAAATGAGATCTCATCAGGAAAGCATCTAACTCCTGGCCTGATGCATGGTTTATAATGAAGACTTTAGCTGCCTTTTCATTCTAAATGATAGTGTATTGCTTTCTGAGAGTGGGAGTTTGAAGTTTTAGAAATTTACATGTTGGCCTCAAAATCTTGCTTTCTGGAAGATAGGGTTGTGTACCAGTACATTTATACTATAAATGTCTAAGATTGAGGCCAGAGGTAAGGCGGAGCAGGCATAAAGCATGGCTGCCTCATTCCGTTTAGCCTTGGCCTTAATCAGTCCACAATGAAGCTTGCATAACAACAACTCAGCCAACCTCTGCTCTGTCATTAGTACTGAGTCATCTGCTTAGTGAGGCGAAGCATAGGGATGGTTTGGTGTTGGGTAAGATGTGTTTATTCCTACCAGATTTACAGTTGGAATTGCTTCTAAGGAGCCAAAAAGCATTTACTTTTGTGGATCTCTTGGGGAAAAAAGATTTTTTTTGATCACCATTGGCCGTGGTGTATTAGTGATTTTCAAGTAGTAAACTTAAAAGTGGACAAAAATTAAATCTTCAGGAAATAAAGCTAATATGCTTCTATAATATTTAATTCCTTCTCTCAGTTTCCAGCTAGTAAAAATAAATCAGTGAGGGTAGCACCTGTGGCTCAAAGGAGTAGGGTGCCGGCCCCATATACTGGAGGTGGTGGGTTCAAACCCAGCCCCAGCCAAAAACTGCAAAAAAAAAAATCAGTGACAGGCTGCCAGTATAGAAGACTAGAAATAATAAAATGAAGGCTACTCTTAACCCTGAGTCCTTTATAAATTTACATTGTTGTGTGTGTATGATTGTCTGTGGGGTTCCGATGCTTTAATGCAGGATGTAATTTCACGTAAGGTTATTACATAATCACTTCACATTTTGTTTCACAATGTCACTTTCTTGCTGTCCTAAGATAGTCAACCAATTCAAGTTTGCTGCAGGATTTATTTTTATTTTAACAGATTTTTCTGTAGGAAGTATTTTGAATTAACATTATCTCATGCCTAATGTTTTTGATACCCTACTGTGCATGGAAGTTAATTCATAATTATTTTCCCTGAGTGCTAAAGGACCTCTTGTATTTCATAAAAGCATTTTATAAAATAGGATTTCTTTTTTTTTTTTTTTTTTTTTTTTTGGACAGAGCCTCAAGCTGTCCCCCTGGGTAGAGTGCCGTGGCATTACAGCTCACAGCAACCTCCAACTCCTGGGCTCAAGCGAGTCTCCTGCCTCCGCCTCCCAAGTAGCTGGGACCACAGGCGCCCGCCACAACGCCCGGCTATTTTTTGGTTGCAGCCGTCATTGTTGTTTGGCGGGTCCGGGCTGGGGATTCGAACCCACCACCTTAGGTGTACGTGGCTGGCGCCTTAGCCAGTTGAGCTATAGGCGCTGAGCCAAAATAGGATTTCTTTTTCTCTCTTTCTGCCTACATATTGTTTGTCTCACAACTAATACTACTTCATCTTCTAACATTATTTCCCATGATATTTTTGGGATTATTATTATGATGTATTGGTTTTCCACAATCATTTTCTTTAATCATCGTTGCTGCTTCATTTGAATTTCAATTGGAGACAGACCACTTTTATTAATTTAAAAAGTAGATCTCATCATGCAGGCTTTGTCCATCTTTACTTTTGTTTAAAAAATAAACCATTATTTTCACATTACATTATGTTTCTGAAATGTTTTTTGCTAGTAGCAGTAGTAGGGGCTATTTCTTCCATGAGAAATTTTTGGATTTATTTGAATGAAAGTTTAACCAACTTGTTGTTTTACATTACTTGGAAGGCAGCAGTAACAAATGTCTTTAGATGCATGTATAAAAACTGGTTCTTCTTAGTACACTTGGATTGTTTTAAGTTTTTTGGCATACATATATTATTAGATATATAATTATTTTCCAAGAGAGGAATGCAAAACTTTTTTAGGAATGCCTAATTAAATAGAATTTTATGAAATGCAGTAGAACCTCCATAGTTGACTCCCTCCCTACATTGATCACCTCTTGGAGTTGATCTGATTATCATAGACCAGAGACATATCACATGTTTATCAGTATAGTCGGCCTAGTGCCTTATGTTGACCACCACTGTATGCTGACCAGTGCGTTATAGCCCCTTGGGTGGTCAGCTTACAGAGGTTCTACTGCTATAGATCATCCCTATAATGCTGGGATTTTATGAAATTTTATAACTTTCCATACTTCTATTTCGGAGTCAGAAATGGAAAGAACTCAAAACGTAGTTTCAAAACAGAGTTAAAGCTAAACTATCTGTACACAGACAACAAGCTTTTACCTGAGTGCTTGATATACCATACTTACTATGCTCAGGGTATTTTAAAAAATGCACATTTTAAAGAATATTATGAGTTTCCTTTGGAAGACTATTATTTCAAATGATTGAATTTTTGAACTGGAAAGTTCTTTTGAAATTATATAACCTAATCCTGTGTTGTACCAGGAAGTAGCTTGAAGCCTAGACATACGAAATTAACTTGGTCAAGTTAGTTGTAGGTGAGTCACTTTTAGATCCTTTCGTTATCATCATGCGTCTTCTTCTGTAACAGATATTCCAGTTGTCTTCTCCCCGACATTGGCAAATAGAGAGTAAATAGCTATTTTTGATCAGTAGCTATTGATCAAAATAGCTGTGAACAGTTTTAGAATGTCAGACTCCTATTCGTCATGATCTAGCCTAACATTCTTTGGAAATAGTTACTGTTAATTTTAGTTTTTATGAGATGTGTCTACTTAGGTGCAAGGCGCTGTTCTGATTTCAGAAAGGGAGTAGGAAACAGGATGATGTCATTCTTTGGAAGGTGACCAGCTAGGAAGACAAGGTGATTAGATGAAGCCTGTTTGAGTATGTGACACTTGGTAACTCTAAGCTTAATCCAGCTATTGGAAGAGATAGGTCCAGACAGGAGAAATGGATATTTTAAAAATTCAAGTCAACATGAAGCTTGTGTTCCCAGCAGAGAAAGGAAGCTTGTGTGAGTAGAACATACTGAACTGGGTGGGAAAAAAAAATAGGAAGAGATTAAAAACACACAGGAAGCAGAGGGAGAGCCCATTAGGACTTGTGGACCAAGCCTGAGGAATTTGCTTTTTATGCTGAGAGTTGTAGATTGGACTATGAGAGGTTTAGAGAGTGGTCAGGGTAGAACAAGGGAAGAGCTTTAGAGAGCTGTTGGGAATGTTTCAGGTGAGAAACGAGGGTAACTCATAGGACTCTAAATAGTTATCCTGAAAATGTATGTTTACCTCCTTTATAAACTCCAAGGTAATTAAGAAGAAAGAGGGTCTGTTTTTTCATTTTTGTTTCATCAATATCTACCAGAGTGCCATGGTCACAGTAAGGCACAATGACTATTGAGCTAAGTTAGGAATATCTTCCATTCCGTAATTGAATCTGGATGACAAAATTGCCTGAAAGGATGTTCCTTTTCGATTTTTATTCCTTGTTCAAGAAAATTCGTACTATGATTATCATATCAGTTCCTTGCCAATTTACGGGTTCTCTATATTCTTAGAGTGTTTATACCCACAGATTGTGAACGAATACTAATACTTCCTGAGCTTAAAAATAAATGTTTAAGTCAAATACATGCATTTTGAGTCTTTTCTAAATGCTTTTACAAATGCCAAAGAAAATACCAGAATGAGTGAGTTTTGCTCTGTGGGAAATCAGCTCCCTTGGGTGATTGTGTGATTTTGATTTGCTTATTAACAATACAGGTGATTTGGAAAATACCATCCATTGGGACTATAGACAGAGGGAATTAAATGAATTAATATTGGCTATAATGGCGTTGATATGGCAATATTTAAAGATTATCAATTTCTTATATTTTGAATTCAGTGGGCTTCTGTCTGGGGAAAGGGACTGCATTGCAGACTGACTTGCAAGAATGTAAGTTAGGGAGATTTATTCAGTAGGTCAATTAAATAGTGAGCTCTGCAGTATCTACTATTTGGGGGATTCAGATTTCATTCTATAAAGTGAAAAGATTTATATGGACTCCCAAAATGTTTCTAATACTCCTGTCTCATGTTGTCTTTATGATACATATTTAATTTTTCACAGTTTATTTCAATCAAAAATTTTAAGGAATATGTGGAAAATCAATAATACTTTATTTACATCTTGTCCAGTGTATTCCCCTGCCCATGTGAGACATGTAAATATCTTCATGGAATTCAGTTTACAAATCTCCAAAGTGAGGACTTGGTGCCTTGTATCTCCTGGGGGGCCTGTAATTCAAGGGGTTCTTTATGGACTCTCCTCTGCCTCCAGTAGGAAGCTTCTGCCAAAAGAATGAAGGTCAAGATAAGAAGTCCCTCTTTAGAAAAATAACTAGAAAATAATTTTTTTTTCAGGTAGAATGTTTTGTAAGTCTCTTTTGTAGGTGCATAGCAGTAAATTTAGTAGGGGTTGAATGAACAACTCAATCAATATATATTTCTTAATAAGGTACCTGCTATTTATAAATCCTGGCATATGGGAATTCATTAAATATTAAGGACAGACACGTGAAAATTTTAAAAGGAGCAGATTGTAATAAATGCAAGTGGAAATAAGTATTTCTTCTGTTTGTTTGTTTGAGACAGTCTTGTTTTGTCACCTTCAGTAGAGTGCTGTGGCATCACAGCTCACAGCAACCTACAGTTCTTGGGTGTAGGTGATTCTCTTGCCTCAGCCTCCCAAGTAGCTAAGACTACAGGCGCCCACCACAATGCCTGGCTATTTTTTGTTGCAGTTTAGCCGGGGCCAGGTTCGAACCCGCCACCCTCAGTATATGGGGCCAGTGCCCTACCCACTTAGCCACAGGTGCCACCTGAAAATAAGTATTTCTTTACTATGTAGACATTTGATAGTTGTTTTGTTTCCTGTCTGCCTTCTGATAGTGAGTCTCTAAGAGCTTGTAGTGTAGTTTTCTTTGTCATTGATGGTCTTTCTGGGTGATATTCTCCCTACATTTATGAAGCACTTTGACATCTACCTTGCGTTTTCTTGTCTCTGTTATTTTTTTGCTCATCATCTAACTCCTGTGAGATAGGAATGGAACCCAGTTACATCTGAGAAAATGGAAGTTCAGAATTTTTAAGTGACTTTCTAGATTAGAAACTTTCAATCTACCCACGAGAGAAAGAACTTGAAAAGTCCAGTTCTTTCACCTTTTAAGCCTCAAACTTTCTGGTATTAGTATTATACCCTGTTTTTTCTTTATAATCGTATCTTAGTCCATTTTGCATTGCTATAACAGAATACCTGAGACTTGGTTAATTTATAAAGAAAAGTGTATTTCGCTAATGGTTCTGCAGGCTGCAAATTCTTGATTTTGACAATGGCTGTGATGATGAAGAAGGGAGGCCGATGACTCTGACTTCTGGTGAGGGCTTTCATGCTCCATCATAAAATAGTGGGGAAGGTTGTGGGAAAGAAGAGGTGAGGAGAGAGAACAGGAGGGGCGTCTGGCCTTACAACCGTCTACTCTCCTGGGAAATAATCTTTTCCCATGAGAACTAAGCCAGTCTCACCAAACTGAGAATTTGCTACTTGCAATAACTTCATCGAGCCCATTTGTAAGGGATCCTCCACCACGAGCCAAACACTTTCCACTGGGCTCCACTTACTAAAATCATGACGTTGAGAATTAAATTTCAGTATGAGTTTCGGTGGGGACAGAGGAGGCATATCTAAACCATAGCAAATAGTTTATATACTATTTGTTTCATTTAAAAAAGTAGGCCCTGGAAAAATAGTTAAAATTCTAGGTTTTATCATTCATCAGTGAACACTGAAAATAGAATCTTGAAGTATGTAGTGGGTTGACTTGGGGAGAGGCCCATGGTGGTTTTTCTTAGTTACCCACATAGCTAATTAGAAGATGATAATGGGCTGAGGTTGCTTACGCCACATCATTTCATTTTTAGTCACTTCAAAAATGGCAAAAGTAATTTTTTAAATAAATAATGGTATTTCCTTAATAATAAAAATACATTTGAGTGAGTCTTTGCAAAATTACATCAAGATTAAAGATTCCTTAAGACCAAACTTTTTTTTTTTTTTTTTTTTTTTTTTAAGAATATCGATGGTTTGGGCAGCATCTGTGGCTCAAAGTAGTGAGGTGCCGGCCCCATATGCTGGAGGTGGCGAGTTCAAACCCAGCCCCAGCCCCCCCCCCCAAAAGAAACAATATTGATGTTTAGTTTCCCCTGTATTGCTCTGAACTGCACAGGCAGCTCAGATGTATAATTAGAATAGGGTTTTTTTAAAGGTGGTTATAGACTATTTTATTTCTCATGACTTTTTATTTTTGTATTTCTTATTATTGAGGCATATCTAATAAGATAACACAACTTAATCTTCATACCCATTTGTATTTTATGTGAGGAACTTTCCAAAGGCTTTTAGACTTAAAACTTTTGCACGATTAAAATGGGAAGGAATAGAGAAGGGACTTTTCTGAGCTTAAAAGATAAGGATGAAGGAAAAAATTGAAGGACTTACTTGTTTCCAAAAAGAAGTACAGTTAAAAGACAAACACTTAGAAAATATTTTCCATTAATGCAAAAAATAAAAGCAAAAAATTGAAAGATCAATCTACTTGAGGCATTAAAAACTATAAAACTACAAGGAAAACAATTACAGAGACCAAGGGATAGGAACTAATGACTCTGAAAGGAGTTATCACTTATTCTCAGAAATTCCTCTCTTAAGAAAATATAAGTTGTTTTCTATGGTCAAAGAATATCAGCAAAGTTAGTAAATTTATTAGAGATCTGTATGAGAAAACATCTAACTGCTTAGAAAGGGAAATGGTTAAATAAAGCAGGGTTACTCCCATTTGAAGAAATGTTATAAGTCCTTAAATTGTTCATGCAGGACGCATAATAACAGGGACAACTGATTACCTTATTATTGAGAGAAAAAAGCATAAAATTTGTATATAGACTATGATTAAATTCTCTGAGATAATTATGTCATTAAAAAAGCAAAGCAAAACATATTAATACTAGAATGTCAAAGAGTGTTAGCATTGGAGACCTTAGTAGTGTTTTTTGGTTTTTATTTTGCTTTGTTTGGCAGGCATAATGTGTTTTGTTTATTTTAAATTATCGTGAACACATTACTTTTATGGAGGATATATACTTTAATAAACTATGAATGAGTGAGCACCTTAAGCTCTTGTTCATGTAGTATGTAAAAAAGATAGCAGGAAAATTATTAGGGAAATAATTATCCAAAATTAACAAAAACTTTGACATAAAAATTAAGCAAGAAAGGAATAAAAAGTGGAGAAAAGCAACTAGCATGAAATCTCCAATAATACTATATCGCCACGGTAAAATCACCGAATAATAGATTTGAATAGATTTTATATGTTTGAGTTTATCAAATATATACCAGTGTAAGCAATTACTAAGTGCTTCCCAGTCTGAGAAATTCACATATAGCATCTCATTTAATTCCCATAAAAGCAGATGAGGAGCGGTTACCTGACTGTGTCCATTATACAAATGAGGAAAGTAAAGAAACCAAACAGTAAGGTAAAGTATCCAACGTTACAGTGTCCAGTGAAGAGTAATTAAACTATTAACAGTATCGTTTATGCTATGCTGTGCTGTCATCTTCAAGGGTGACTTGAGGTCATGAAGGCAGAGCAAGAACCTGGAAGGGGCAAGGGAAGGAACGGAGCTCCCGGAGATGACAGTAAAAAAGAAAGGAGGTGCCTAGGCCAGACCTCATCTGCTTGGTTGTAGTCACACTTTCCCTTGTTCTTCTAACAAGGCAGTGAAGTCACATCTGTTTACAAAGCTCAAGATACCAAAGAATCAAGGCAATAACCAGAGTGGCCTTGCTCCCAGGGTTCCAGCCCTGATCACGATTTCTCACACAGGAAGGTGATTCATCAACTTTTCTCAGAGAAAGAATGAAAAAACAGGGCAGACCAGCCTTTAGTCAGTTGTGTGCCTCTCTTTTCCCATCAGGGCTTCCTTTTTTATGTGGGAATCCACTTTGTTTTAAATTGTTTGCAACTGGGTCGTGCTTTGCTTAAAAAAAAAAAAAAAAAAAAAGGATGGTTAAGTGCATACACATACTCTTCTGAATCTTTGTGTAGGACTCAAGAAGCCATGAAAGCGAGATGATACAAGCTGAGTGAAGTCTGGATGGGGGAGCAGAGAGTACACTGAATTTTGGACAGTGGGTCATAGATTTTGGAATGAGGCTCATCTGGGACTGCTGCAGAGAATCTTCTTAAGTGTGGTCTGACTTCTACTGGCCTCTCTGTTCCTCAGGAATCTGGAGATGATTCCTTTGTCTAATGAGGAATCATCTGTGTGAACTGAAATAAAATCTTAAGGCACTCACTAAGCCGCTAACTAATTGGACCTCCTTTTTGGCCAAGAAATCCCTAAACCTGAGTTGCTAGTGAGAAAGGAGGTGGGGCAGGTGGAATCATGCCTTCTCCTCTCTGTAGAGAAGAGACAGACGTCCTCTGTGACTCCCTAACAGGCCTAAGGCTATGCAGGACCTACCTGCAGGTCCTCAATAAACATAACCACTTGAGTCTGTCCAGTAATTTTTTTTTTAAATATAACTCTTTTTATTTAAATCATAGCACATGACCTAGTCAGTTAAATAAAAGAGTTATGAAAATGTTTAATATTAGAGGAGCTGAAAACAGTGATTTGGAATTTTCTCTTAATCAAATTTAAATTTAGATTTTTTATTTTTTAATTTAGATTTGTTTATTATTTATTTTTTACTAAATCATAAACACATAGATCATGTATACATTAATGCATTTATGGGGTACATTGTGCTGATTTCATATAGAATTAGGAACGCTTACATCACACTGGTTAATATACATACCTCATGTCATTTCCTTCGTTATTGTGTTAGACAGCAGACCCTTTTTCTTACACATTCCTTTTCATTGACTCCTGGTCTTTTAGGTGGAGCCTAACTCTTTCTTCAGTTGTCATCTAAAGAATCTTTAAACCCACCCATCACCTGCAAGCCCCCCTCTTGCAGATATCCCACTTTTGGGGGGCCAAACCAATATATGTGTCCCACATATTAATTTACAACCTCACCTGTAATTTCTGTCTCCCTGAAATATAGAAAACTAAACTGTAACCCCACATCATGGGTCCCCTTGCTCAAGGCTTCTTGGGTGTGGGTCCGGGTCATGGTCCTCAAATTTGGCTCAGAATAAACCTCCTAAAATTCTACTGAATATGGCCTCTCTTCTGTTGACATCTACAAATTTATAAAGCCACTAGCATGTAATATATCCTCTGTAAATTATAGCAATGAGAGTTTTATTTTAAAACTGTAGTAAAAACCGTAATATCCAAGGGATAGTAAACTATATAGAACGATTTTTAAATATGACACACACACCCCCCCCCACACACACACATGCCAGAAATCAGGAATTAGGGGAAGAGACAGGAAAAAAAAAAACAACCCTAGGATTAAGTAAAAGACAAGGCTTTACCCATTAACATTCAGACAAAAAGCCCTGAGAGAAAGGGCAAAATTGCTTGCTGGAAGACTGAGGATTACAAGTGACCTTACCAGTGAGAGAGTGGAGATTGTGCTTCATAATCCAAGCAGCTGTTTTCAGTAAGTCAGAGGTGGTTTTTATCATCCTAACTACGTGCTCACTTAACCGGGTTAGTCATAGGGGCTTTTCTCTATAGCCCCACATTTCCACGTGTCTCATCTTAGAAAATTTCATAGCGTCAGTGGTACTGTGTTTTGTGAGGATTAACAGGGAATGAAAACACACACACGTGCTCTTGGGAACACTTGTCCCAGCTTTGCCCATTTTGATCTAGTGATTGGGTACACGTTGAGATTCTTGTTTGCAGTTTCTTTCTCCACCTTCCATTTAATTAAAACACTTTCAAAGTTTGTGTGCCCTGCCATTAACTGTTCTGTGCCCCAGTTGACACATCTTAACTACCTCAGAAAGCCACCTGAGAAGGTGCGTGAGCAGAGTGAACAGACCCAGAGCTCTACGTAGGAGGAGGATGCGATCCCTGGGCCCTTCCAGCCACCGTTCTCCATCCCATTCCCACTGCAGTTTAGAGTCGGGGTGGATCCCTTGTTTAGTGACTTCCGTCCCTCAGCTTGAGTCCCTGTGTCAACCGCACCTCTTTCCCTATAGCTCCCTAGGGTAGGAATGCACAAGATCCTGTAGCAAGGTGAGGCTCCCCACCTCTGGGTCTTTGATGAGGTTGTGCCCTTCGTCTAGTTGCATTCTTCCCTGTATCTACAGGTGATAAAATGCCGCAGGCTCTTTGAAACCGCGTATGAAGATACTTGACATTTTGAAGCATACTTGATCTGTCTTATCTGTATATTGCTAAAGTTCGCACTGATACTGTGTTACGTTCCCTTCCTTGTCCCTCCCCCCATTCCTTCTCCCTCCCTTATCTCTTCTCAACCCTTCTCCATTCCCCCTCTCCTCCTCCTTGACCTGCTCAAATTCCCATTTCCAATTAGACAGTCATCGTAACTCCCTCAATGGTTTCTGGCATCTCATAACCCTTTTGGAAAGAGTCAGGGGAGAAATAAATTCAATAAAGCACTGCTAGCCTGCCTGACCTCCTTTCCAGTGGAGCCTGGGTCCTGGCCTGCTGTTTCTCTAATTTCTTTTACACTAGACACCTTCCTTGCCACCTGTCCAATTCAGAACAAATTCTAGGTCTCATGTTCACTTAGGAACAGATCCAGGGTCTCCCAGACTCACAATAAGCAGTCCAGATTGATCTCCTGGGGGTATTTTCCTTGTTCACTGGCCCACCTGTTTTCTTGGCTTACAACGATGGCACATTTATCACATTCAGTCTGTCTCACGTAAACAGAGCATTACTAACTCAGCCTGCCAAGAGCACAGAAACACAAACCAACAAAATGAATAAAGGGGAGAGAGAGAGATTAGTTTTAAAGAGTGAGAGCATATCTGAGATACCACGGTGATTTGGGGCTCCAAGAAAGATGCTTCATGGGATCCCTACATATTTTTAATCCTCCCAGGCATGATTAGCTTCTCTTAACAAGCAGCCTCTCTTTTGCCTCATCTCTTCAGCAACATCCCTTTGGGACAGCTAGTCTAAAGCTTGACCCTTGCATTGTCACCAACCCTCTCTTACCAGGAATGCATTTCCCACCCCCGCACCACCACCCAATAGAAACACCCTACGGAAGACTTGCCTCAGTTTTCCTTTATACACTCATCTTGTCACCACTAGATGTCACCAAAATCATCAGCCCTTCCACCTTGGCTTTTTCTCTATTCCAATCATCTGAATTTGGGGGGAAAAAATGTACAGGGTTAGAGATAGTTGCTTCTGGAAGACTGGTAACATTCTGGATGATCTGACTGTTGGTAGCACAACTATAGTCACTTTGTGAAAATCCCAGCAATGCCCTTGTTTGTGCCCTTTAATGTACTCACCTTAAATAATAAGTTGAACAAAAAACCAAATTAGGTAGGCAACCTTCAGAATGAGGAAAGGTATTTGCATGTTATGAATCTGACAAAGGGTTAATATGTAGAATCTACAGAGAACTCAAATTAACAACAACAAAAAGAGCAAACACTCCCATCTGTCACTGGGGAAGAGACACGCACAGAACCTTCTCTGATGAAGACAGACCAATGGCTAACAAACATAAGAAAATATGCTCCTCGTCCTAATCTCCGGAGCAATGCAAATCAAAACCACCCTGAGATACCACCCAACCCCAGTGAGAATGGGCCCCATCACAAAGTCCTGAAGTTGCAGATGCTGACGTGGATGTGGAGAGATGAGAACACTTTTACTCTGTTGTTGGGACTGCAAACTAATCCAGCCTCGTGGGAAAGAAGTATGGAGAGTCCTCAAAGAACTAAAAGACTTCCCATTTTATCCTGCAACCCTATTACTAAGAAGCATCTACCCAAGGTGGGGGGGATATTTTATCATAAGGACATTTGCATTAGATTGTTTATCACAGCTTAGTTATAATTGCCAAGATATGGAAACAACCCGAGTACCCATCAACCCAGGAATGTTGGAATGGTATGGATGTCTGTGGTATATATATCCCATGGAATACTCATCAAGCATAAAAAGGATGGAGACTTTACATCTTTTTATATTAACTCAATGGAGTTGAAATACATTCTTCTTAGTAAAGTATCACAAGAATGGAGTATCCAATGTACTCAATACTAACACGAAGCCAGTAGATGATCTATTACACACCCACATAAGAGAAAAACTCAGTTCAATTCGATATGGGGGAGGAATAGAGGAAGGAGGTTGGGTGTGCTCCACTTAATTGGCACAGTGAAAGGGTACATGGCACACGTCCTGGGTGTGGGACACAACCACAACAGGGACCTTACCTAACAACACAAGCATTATAACCTGTTTGAAACCTCATGTTAATCTGAAATTAAAAAAAAAAAAAGAAATAAAAATCATCTCCATCCAGAAATGATGCATTTAGCTTATGATACCTCACATCTTAATGCTGTGAAGTTCTTCTTTTCAAATTGGTATGAGTTTGCTGATTAAAAACTGTCTCCAAATCTCCTTTCTCCTTAGTGAATTGGAACTGTTTCTATTTTTCAGAGCTTTCAAACTCCTGTTTTCAAATTCTTTCTTGTCTATCCACAGACTAGGGAATGTATTTCACAATAAACTGGAATATAATAGATGTTGGCTAAATTACATAGTTTGAATTACTCTGAAATTAAGATATCTTTGGAGGTATGATTAATGTCTGGATTTTTTGGTTTGTTCTGAGGAGAAATTCAGAGACCTAAAACCAGAGCTGCCATTTTTCTTAAGTCTAGTGGGCACCATTCATAGAAACTTCACTGTGACTGGCCCCTTTGGATAGCATGTGTGGCCATTGATCGCAGCCCTGCCTAAAAATCATTGCAACATTGAAGATTATGAACAGAAAAGGGCCTGGTGCCATATGCTGGGTAGGTTTTAGCTTGCTTTTGAAGACAAGTTCCTAGCACTTAGGAATATCCTTAGTTAATTTAGTCCTTTCATTGAATATGCTTTTATTACATCCCCTGCAGTGTGCCAGGAAGTTAGTGAACCACTGTAATGCCTGGGGGAGGAACATTTTAAGTGGAGAGAATGGCAAGTGAAAAGACTCTGAACCAAGAGTCTTTTGTTCCTCTGATGTGTTGAGAAATGGTAAGAGAAGGGGAGGGTTGCTGACTATATCAAGCTATGTAGGCCAGTACAAGGATTCTTGAATCAGCTGTAGAATCACACAATATAATTTCCATTTAACAAGATAATCCAGAGTACTGTTTTGACATTCTCTAGGGTCAAGGGCAGAAGTGCGGGGACCATTTAGAAGGTCATTGCTGCAATCCTTGGTGAGATGAGGGCTAGAGCCAGGTTGAGGTCAATATAAGTCAGATGATTCTAGACATGCATATTTGGATGGTCAGATGCCATCTTCCAAAGAGAACTATTTTAACACAAACGCCTTGTTCCAGTTGTTCTTTTACAAAAAAGATTTCAGTTGCCCCTGAACATTTTTTAAGGCTACATCCGAATGATTTTTTTTCTAAAGAGAATTGTTTCATCCTGACACCTATTATAGATTGTTTTAGCACTTTAGTTGCATTGATCAAAAGAGTGATTTTTTTTAGAATCTAGTAAGAAGTGCCAATCACAATTAATCTAGGGAGTTTATATGTAGAATTTTTACAAAGCAGTATTTGAGCCTGTGGCTTAAGGCCCGCTTACATTTTTATGGATTTTTATATTACAGACAGCTTTTTAAATCCAAGAATTAATGAAGGATCAGTCCTCACAGGCTTATGATATCGAAATGTTGGTAAAAATCTACCAACTGTTTTAAATGGTTCAGGGACAAGAATTGTCCAGAGGAGAAATGGCATCATTCTGATGCTGAAGCAGTTGAATTCAAAACTATCATTTCCTTTTTTCCCTTTCTCATTTTGGCCTGGGAAGAGACTTACACTCCTTTGTCTCCCGTTCTCCAGAGAGAACGCTCCCTCATTTTATATCATCTGCTGGGTTTTTTCCCCAGTGAAATGACTTTTTCTTTATAATTTGTCATCTTGGTTTTTTTTGTTGTTGTTGTTCGTTTTTTTTCCTCTCTTTGATTTGAGACAATTAAGATGATGATAATTAACTTGAGTAAGACAAATTACAAACCTAGGAAACAAAGTGTGGTAGCAACCGCACAAACATAAGAACAAAATCCACTTCACTGAAGATTTTTGTGGGTTTTTTATTTGCAGTTCTACTCGATTATCAAACACCAAGAATGCGTTTGTCTACTGCATGTGAAAGAGAAGCGCTATCTTAGAAATGTGTCATTCCGTGCCAAAATAAAACTCTGATTATTCTAAGAGTTTTGAAAGAGTACATATATTTAAAGAGTGTGTGTTCATGTATATATATATATATATATATATATATCTTTTTATCTGTACAAATGGGTGTGCCCTGTCATTATGCCTCATAATATAGGGAAGTGCAGGACAGATGCACCTGGTTACTGGAACTCATTCTAACTGATAACTCATCTCAGATGTTACTTTTCCCCTGAGATGTTCATTCTCCAGGTGTAGATACCGGACTAGCAGCAGCATCACTTGGGAACTTGTTTACAATGCACATTGTAGGCTCTGCCCCAGACCCACTGAATCTGAACTCTGGAGATGGGGCCTTTCTCTCTGTTTGAGTTCATATCCTCTTGGTGATTCTGATACTCATTAAAGCTAGAGACCAATGAACAATGTAGCCTGTGGGATCTGGCCGAATCTACCGGTGTAGATGACTCCCCCACGTGCCTGCCTTGCTCTAGTTTTTTCGTTCCTTAAGTCCTGCCTTGGTCGGGTAGTTCCCCTGCACTATCTGAGCCTCCGTGGCTGCTTCTACTCACCAGACTCAAGATCTGGCTCATTCTCAGTGAGCTCAGCAGTAATTCTTCAGTGAAGAGAGCTTAGGTCTCTCCTGCTTATCGACCACTTCTGCTGTGCCTTCTTATGAAGATGATGGCGGAGATGAAAGGGCAGAAGTCCACCTTCTGCCACACATGCTGTACGTGGGTGGAGAATTCTGGTTTGTACCTTTGCTCCGCATCATCAGTGGTATCACTCCTTTTACTCTTTCATGTGCTCTGGCTTGGTTGATAAATGACAGCGAATCTAAATCAAGCCATTCTAAACTGCTGGAAACTGGTATGAGAAGTCTTTATTAAGAAGGAAATGTTTTAGGGCATAAAAATGAAAGAGGTCTTTTCATAATAGGTAGGTAAGCTGGAAGTGGAGGCTGAGATAGAATAGCCTCTGAGGCCGAGAAACCTTAGCTTTCCAGATGAATGAGGATGTGAAGCAACAGGTTACACGACGGGAAGTATCATGACGTGGAGTAGCAGGTGTAGGGCGGAAGTGAGAATGGATAAAACTGGTGGGGAGGAGTGGCTGGAGCTGGAGGCTTGCAGCAGTGCTAAGGGCAGTTTTTTTTTTTCTTATTTCTGCAGTAACATCTCAATTAAGGTTCTTTGACTAGTTATAAAGAAAAAAACCCTAATATTCGTTTTCCCTCCTTGTGTTGATCCTATATACGTGTATTTGAAATTTTTATTCCATTTTCCATCCATTCTAGGCTCTTCTTCAAACAGTCATTATGTAATGTAGCAGAATAATATTTATTTTCAATCTTGGTTGACATATTCAAATTCAGTTTAAAGGGTCAACCAAACGATACGTGCTCTGTAAAATCTTAGGCTTTTATCCTAGCAGAACACTGATGCTGGCCTACTGAGATTTGTGGTCTTTTGCGGACACATCAGGGGGTATTAGGCAAATACCTGATTAATAGGTTGTGATCTTTTCCTGAATATTAACGTAGTGGACGACTTTGGTTGTTATAAAATGCTCATATGGGCGTTTTTCTCCGTCACCATTCCCAATACTAAAGTTAAATATTTCGTGCATTATAGTATTTGGTAGTCTTTCACAAAGCGCATGTTGCATGGCAAAGCTAATTTAAAGCATAAAAAACTAAATTATGATAAAAACGGCAAATTTGATTTTACGCAATTAGTTAACGCTAACTGCTTTTTGAACATTAAAGATGCATTTGGCACTGGCAAAGCTTATTATTGGGCATTGTTATCCTGTTTATCCATCCTACCTCTCTGTCAATCCATCATCTAAATGCCTTGCTGCCGTCCCTCTCTGTCTGCACACCCAGTAGGTCTCATGTTGTTTGTTTTTACTTTTTATCAGAGCTAATACACCTCCTTTTTCCTCTGCAGTCCAGAGTAATGAATTTTAAGAAAATAACCTTCATTACTCAAATAATTGTTGCATTTTTCTAACTATTAATATAAATTACATTTTAGTTAAAAGCTGCCTGAAAAAGAACGATTAACAATTTCCTACGTTATCTTTTGTGTAAATACCACATAAACAAATGCTATATTTATTAATGCACTTACTTGCATTTACATAGGCAAATATTATGGTTTTTTTTTTTTTTTTTGAGACAGAGCCTCAAGCT
>NW_003852402.1:35324879-35347074 GCF_000181295.1 Otolemur garnettii | reverse complement strand
CCAACTCCACCATTGTAACGTCAGAATGGTACACATAGTTTCTTTAAGGTGACATCCTTCAGATACTTGGTGGCTTTTTGTATATGCATACCCTTGATGGCCTGGGCAGTTTCACGTGTGTTCTTCTTAATTTGCATGACTTTGTGGGGTTTTCTGGGTCCAGTGAACAGTGAACCATTTTCACAGATCACCTCAGGCTGCTTAGGTGAAGAGGAGCAGCCTTGTGTCTTTATTAAGATGTATAGGAGGAAATACTGATTTTTTAATATGCTATGTACAAAATACCTAATTCTAGTTCTCTCTCTCTCTCTTTTTTTTTTTTAATAAAAAAGCAACATGTCCTTTAAAGTTTTATCTCCTATATATATATCTGTAGCGTTAGCATATACAGGGATTTTATAAGTAATTTTTTTTTAATCTCTAAATGGAACTTATGTACAACTCTGCTTCCTTAATGCAGTGATTCTCGACCTTCCTAATGCCATGACCCTTTAATACAAAATGTGGGTCGTGACCCACAGGTTGAGAACCACTGCCTTATTGATTTTCTGATCCAGAAATTTTGTTTATTTGTTCTGGGAGATGGTAAGGCACAGATGTTACATGAAAAAAGTGAAAATTTAGTAGAAATGGCTAAAGGATCTCTAAGTCACGTTCTTAAAACTTTGTCACATAGTTAAAAATAACTAGACTTTATAACCCTTGGCTTATCTTTGCTCGCTATTTTTTTTTTTTTAACCAGTTCAAGTTTAGAAATACTTAACTGCAAGCAGTGATTTATTATAAATTTCTACATCAGATAGTTTCTCCTTTTGAGATCTGGTCTTTTGGGTTAGAAGGTAATTGGTGATATTTATTAAATAACCAACAAATAATGGGCTCTTTCCATAAGCATTAGAGAGTATTTACCATTTTTAAAGTTTTAGAAGTATTTTTAATACTGTTAAATTTAAGCAAACAGTAAACCTTGAACAAGAAGAGATAATAATTAGACCACAACTCAGTCAGCCCGGCAGTTGTCCGTATACCTTCAGTGTCTCTCTGTCATCCTTTGATTTTGTTTTTGTTTGAACATCCGTATCAGAGAAGGCTTAACATCATTACCTTTGCTCTTAATAAATCTCTAGCTATAAAGACACATCCCATTGTCTCTGTATATGTAATTGAGAACAATTCTTATCGTTTTCTTTACCTTGACAATATGTTTCTGGGATAGCATTCTATAATAATTCTCGAGGTATGGTTTTAAAGATTTATATGGCTTTATCGGCAATAATTCTAACCTTACAAAGCTGACCTGAACATAATCTCAAAAATCTGAACTTGTTAATATATATCCATTTTTATGACTTAAGTAAGAGTGAGTTACTGTTTAACCTATCTTCCTGTGTTTATCCTCTCGATAATTTTAGCATTGTTCAAATATAAAAAATTAATACATCTTAATATGAATATGCCTGTGTGTACACATGTCAGAGGCAGAAGCTGCTGTAGATTACTAATAATTAAAATCCACTCTTATTTGTGGATTAAGAATTTATTTTAAGAAAAAAGTAAGAAACCTAATAAAAAGCTTGTAACATCCTACAGTTAAGAGAAAGGCAAATAAAAAATGTCTGAATAATGAGTTTGTTGCTGAATTTTAGCTTCAAAGCACCTTCCCCACTGTACTATTTTTCTCTAATGGCAGCTTTATTGTTTCAGAGGACTGATATTTTCTGACGTGAAGCTCACTGGCTTTCATGCTTTGCAGGTCAATTTCTTCTGGAAGAAGGTCGCCTCATAGAAGCCGCTGAGATGGCAAAAAGAGCAGCTGAGCTGGACAGCTTGGAGTTTGATGTTGTCTTTAACGCTGCCCACATGCTCAGGTTAGTTTTTTACCACCATCCCTTGGAAGACCAATGGCCTGGCTTTTAGAAAGCAATTAATGATATGAATTTCACTGTTGTAACACTTTATTCCACATTCTGAAGGTAAAACCTGCTGCTTAACCAGGTAAAAACTACAACCATTCATTATAGTTCTGTGCACAAGGTACAGAGCTGGCGACCTTCTTTGTCACCTCTCCAGAGACTACTGGTCACAAAATAGAAAAACTGCAAATTAAATTTAATAACTATCTACAGTCTCCAAAAGAAAACATCATGTCAATTAGTCAACGCCAGCTCAGTATTCATGTTTTTATTTTAATTATATGAAATGTGGCATGTGGATACATTTCAACATTTGATAGTGAAGAAGATTATCAAATACAAATATACTTAAGGTCTGGAAAATTCTCAATGTCTCTGTAATCAGCACTTATGCTTGGTCTTGAAACAGAACATTTTTAGACCGTTAGAGCATCTATTTTTAGAAAAGTTATCACAAAGGCTAATTACAATATAAGGTAGATCATCCGTTTTTCTTGTTGATATAAAGAGAATCAGTGCATCTACAAGTGGTGTTTTAGGTTAAAAGACGTTGTTTGTAAGAATTTTTTTTAATCCAAGGACTTAGTGCTTCAAATCCATTTTTTGTCCTGTTAACAATGTATACACCCCTTTTCTTATACGTGTACACTTACCCTAATTTCAGTCCATTAAATCCCCACTAAATGCCTCATTAAATGGCGTCCACACGGTGTTCTCTCTGCCTGGCTTCTAGGGAGAGATTTGCAATGTAGGTCGTTCTTACAAAGGAGGAAAAATAGCAGTAGTTAGTTCACATTTGCCTGATTTTAAAATGAGGACTTTTGAGAAAAGTAGAGGAACTAGTTTGTTATAACTTTCATTTTAAGACTGTTCTAGATTTCGCGTGTAGTTTTGAGAAGTAATACAGAGTGATCATTTTTTACCACATCTCCAGTTTCCCCAGTGGTAATATTTTGTAAAACTGTAACACATCATCACAACCAGGATATTGATACAGTCTGCTGGCCTTGCTGGGTCCCCCCCAGTTTTACTTGTAACCCCAGTGTGCGTGTGTGTGTTTGTGTGTGTGTGTGTGTATGTGTGTGTATGACCTATATAATTTTATCACATAGATTTATTTATCTATCGCCAGAGTCAAAATATAAATAACCCACAAGGATCCTTCATGTTCTTTACATCTCCCCAGCTACCCCTGTCTCCCACAAACCAGTTTGTAAAGCAAGTGGCAGTGTTATAGATTTGTTGAGTTTATAGTTTGAGATTATTATCAAAACTACATCTTAATAGCCTCCTACCTGGATTTTTCTAAGTTACAAATATGAAATCTAAAGCCTAGGTAAAAGGATTTAGAGGCTTTATAAGTGGTTACGTTCATTCCACAATAATGTTTAGGTGTTTTACTTAAGGCATCTGTTTTGTGATCAACTCGAGAAAGCCGACGCTTACAAAAAGAAAGCAAGACTCAGTTGGCTATTGGCAGATTCATAAAATAAGCTGTCGCAACCTTCAAGAGCCTTCAGTGCAAGGATAATTTTCAAAAGCCATCTTAATTTGTATGACAAGGCTAGGTGCTATTCATAGAGAATAAACACCATGCTTTCAGTCACAATAGAGCATTTGCAAGGATGGGAAAGCACACATTTCTATATAAATCTTCTTGATGATAATAGACACTTTCATCAAGGCATTTTTGCTTCAGTATCTGGAATTCAAGACCTACCAATGGAAACCTATTATAGTTCAACAAGCGTTCTTGTTAAGTATATCACTTGTAACTTTTTCTTAGTTAGCATAACACTAGAACCAGCGGAATGCTTTTTTGTATACATTGGTGATGTGGAAATCTTTAGGATGTATTTTCAGAACCTTTCTCTCTAGCTTTCTGCCATGGACATTTCTCATCAAGTTGGAATCAGTCAGTGCTCGCCTGTGCTAACTGCAAATACAACCACAGCAACCTGGCTGCGTGTGCTGGGCATCGTGGTGGCAGTCCTTAGAAACATTTTTACTTAGCTTTTCTGTTTTTCAGCTCTGTCAAAATCAGGTACAGGCTGATCACCCATCTCTGTCCTTTTTATTTGAGAACATTCAGGGCTTTGTTTGCCAAAGAGAGTAAGAAAGGTTGCTGGTTTCCCCTCGATTCAGTTTTATCAAAATGTGTACTTATAAAGGTTTTTCTTATTTAATGTTATATGTAAAGTATCCTCTGAGGATGCCAGATAGTTCTAAACTGAGTTTGATGTTAATTGTTTTCTCAAGAGCTCTATTTTCGGGGGAGAGATGTAGGACACAAAATTGGTAATGTTTGGTGACCAGTTAGACGTGAAGGAAAGAGTGCTGTCTTCCTGATTGTGACTTGGCTAGCTGGATTAATGGTTTACCTAATATGAAAAGTCAGCCAGGTAAGAAAAGTTTATAGTTTAAGCTACAGATAGAGGCTGGGCATGGTGGCTCACGCCTGTAATCCTACCACTCCGGGAGGCCGTGTTGGGAGGATCACTGGATCTCAGGAGTTTGAGACTAACCTGAGCATTTTCTGCTAAAAATGGAAAAAATATCTGGGTACCCCGGCACGTGCTCATTCTCAGCTACCGTCAGGAGGCTGAAGGGTCACTTGAGCTAGGAGTTTGAAGTTATGGTGGGCTACAGGGATGCCACTGTACTCTATCAGGGGTGACAGAGTAAGACCCTGTCTCAAAAAAAAAAAAAAAAAAGATGAAGCATACTGGTCTTTCCTTTTTTCTGATCTACTCCTAATGAAATGACCTAAAGAATCTATTAATGGAGAAAAACGCGAATTACAAATATAAAAAGAAAAACTGATTTCATCTGAATGAGGTTGAACTGGAAGAAGTGAGGTCCTTTGTCCCGCCATCAGGGGACAGATCTTTTACGGGACACTCACCCTTACGGGTCTGGCTCAGAAGTAGACTGCATCACATTCCCATACATTCAGTGATCCAAGGAAGACTCAGCAAGCCTTCAATTTTGAAAAAGGTTGGAAAGTGCAATCCTGCTGTAGTTGTGATAGGGGGAGGGCCATGTGTTTGGTGAATGACATTAATACGACTCCCATACCTCTAAGTGGTCTTGCTACTCACTTTGTAACATGAATTTAGAAATGTTCTGAGCAGCTCTTATACTTTTTAATGTATATCTGGTCCCTGAGGGCCTTGTTTTGGTGCCTCTGATTTGTCATTCTGATCTTAACTGCCAAATTGAAATCATGTATTTCAAAAGTTTCTGTAGCTTATTTTACAGAGAAATATCTTTATCCATTTCTTAGAATTGAAATGAGTCTATTAGAAATACCTCTCATTCCAAGCTTTCTGAGTGTCCCAAGACGTTGGGACAACGTCCCTAGTTTATTTTTTCCCTTTTTTCTGACTTGGAAATTCTAGAGACGTGTACTAAAGTTACCAAAGGGACATAAACCTCCCTTCTTCACCTGCACTGGAGAGTTGAATGAGTGAGAAGTCATCTTTGTTGCCTTTTTTGTTTGTTTTAATTTCAAAATATTAAGGGGGTACAAATGTTTTTGATACCCAGATAGCTTTTATAATGCTTAAGTCAGGGCTGTTAGTGTGCCCATCACCTTAGCAGTGTTCACTGTACCTGATAGATTTTTAGCCCTCCTCCCCTCCCTTTCCTCTTCTTGACTTCCAGTGATTTTTACATCTCTCTGTGCCCACATGTGCCCATTGTTCAGCTCCCAATAAGTAAAGAGTACATATGGTGTTTGTTTTTCCATTCCCTAGATAACTTTGCTTAAGGGAATGGTCTTCAGTTCCATCCCACTTACTACAAAAGATGTATTACATTCCTTTTTTATGGCTGAGTAGTATTCAACAGTGGGGGTGTGTGTGCATATACAGACCACAGTTTGTTAGCCTACCCATAAATTGATGAATACCTAGTCAGGGGTCCTCAAACTTCTGAAACAGGGGGCCAGTTCACTGTCCCTCAGACCTTTGGAGGTCTGGACTGCGGGCCCGGGACGAGTTGGCTGCTAAGCAGGACAGGCAGCGGCGGCAAAAACCCCTGGCTGGCCGGATAAATGTCCTAGGCAGGCCGCATGTGGCCTGTGGGCCGTAGTTTGAGGATGCCTGACTTAGATTGATTCCACATCTTTTCAATTGTGGATTGTACTAGAGTAAACCTTGCAGTGCAGGTGTTTTTTGTTTTTTGATTAAATGACTTCTTTTCT
Organism: Otolemur garnettii; assembly: GCF_000181295.1. Taxonomy (NCBI): domain Eukaryota; kingdom Metazoa; phylum Chordata; class Mammalia; order Primates; family Galagidae; genus Otolemur; species Otolemur garnettii. Next base: position 35,340,954 of record NW_003852402.1, on the reverse strand, counting down.
TTTGGGGTAGATGCCCAGTGGTGGGATTGCTGGATCAAACGATAGGTCTGTATTTATTTCTTTAAAGAATCTCCACTCTATTTTCCATAGAAGGAGTACTCATTTGTAGTACCACCAACAGTGTATAAATGTTCCTTTCCTTTCTCTCTGCAGCCACACCAACATATATTGCTTTTTCGACATTTTAATAATGGCCATTCTGACTGGAGTAAAGTGATATTTCATTGTGGTTTTAATTTTCATTTCCTTGATGATTAGTGATGTTGAGCATTTTTTTCATAGGTGTGGTCATTTGTCTATCTTCTTTTGAAAACTCTGTTCATGTATTTGCCCACTTTTTAATAAGGTTATTTTTTTCTTGCTGATTTGAGTTATAGATTCTGGATATTAGACCTTTATCACATGAACAGTTTGTAAACATTTTCTCCCATTCTGTAGGTTGTGAATTTACTGTATTGATGATTTCCTTTGTCATGCAGAAAGCCGTTCAATTGGCTGTCTAATTCAGTGAGATTTAGAATGTTTGCATTACCACAATATGATCTATCTCAACTAATGCAGAATATCTGTAAGAATAAAATAGGTAGAAAGAAAAATATAGCATCATAAAAGATTACTAAGAGACTAGTAGGATCTCTGAATTTTTTTAATTTATTTTTTATTTCAGATTAATGCAAGGGTACGTACAATTAGGTAACATTGTTTGCATTTGTGAAGTTCAGTCCCAGGGGCAGGTAGGACTTTTACCCAGGAGGTGAGCCACGTACCTTGTGAGAGCTCATCCCAGTCCTTCCTCCCACCCTCCTTCTTCAATTTAAATGTGTTCTTCTCTCCTGTGGGCACAGAGTTGTTCATCTGCTGGTTTCTTCCTATGATTGAGTACAGTAGATACTTGCAGATCTCTGAATTTTTAATAGCAGCATAGGTACTATATACTTAATAGACTAATAATTTAGATAAAAACTATATTTTCCTAAAAACTCAAAGGGAAATACTAAAAACACAAAAATGATGACTGATAGTATTAAAGATTGGAGGATATATTGAGAACTCACATGTGCTTAAGATTACTCTTGTAATTATATGTATGGGTGTTTGGTTACATATAGTATAAGCTCAAAATTATTTTATATAATTATACATAGTTTTATATGAATTATATACTCAATATATAGTATATGATACAGTTTTATTTATGTCTATATAAGTATATATAATTATATATGTGCTTATAGTTTAATATAGCATATATACATATTATATGTATGTACATGTTAATAAAAACAAATTTTGAAAGAGTATTGAGATGAGCAATTATTGAGAAACAAAAAAATTTCAAAGATAGAATGAAGGCCTTTAATCATCATATTGAAAGCAAATTGATAAAGATAAGTCCGCTTTTGCCAAGCATGGTGGCTCACGCCTATAATCCCAGCACTCTGGGAGGCTGAGGCAGGAGGACCACTTGAACTCAGGAAACTGAGACCAGCCTGAGCAAGAGCAAGACCCTGTTTCTACTAAAAGTAGAAAAACTAGGGGGAAATAGTGGCACATGCCTGTAGTGCCAGCTATTGGTTGAGGCAAGAGGACTGCTCAAGCCCAAGAGAATTTGGGGTTGCTATGAGGTATGAAGTCATGTTGTTCATAGGGCAACAGAGTGAAACTCAAAAGAAAAGAAAAAGAAAAAAGAAAATAGGTCTACCTCCTACACTGGCATCATGTATTGGTAATAGATTTAGTTGTGTCACTCTTGTTAGTTTAAGAAATAGGATTTAATAAAGAGTATTCTGTAGTCCACAGACTCTCTCAGTGGACATGGGGGTTCTACCTGCTACACCAGGAATGATTAACAGTGACCAAGCCTTCCCTAGGGCTCAGCAGCTTTTATGGTGCCAGTGCGGTGCCCCCATCCACAGGGAACCCAGCAAAGTGTGCCTCACAGCCTTCAGAAGATGATTCTCCAGGGCATAGCTGTTTACCACTGTGCTCACTTCTGAATTTCACTCTGTTGAGATTACATCCGATTGGTGGAATGTGAATCATGCTCATGGAACTGGAAGATGAGTGAATTTCTGGATTCTGCCTTGCGTGGGAAGATGGGGGGGGCCTCATCGTCGCCAGTTATCAAGTGTATTTACAGGGAGGGTGATCACAGACGTTGAGTAGCCTCACATAATGAATATTAAAAAGGTGCTAGATACTTCCAGATGAGAGCATACACAAAGAAAAGCAGGTTGGTTGTTAACAAAGGAAACTATCAAAGGAATTTAAAGTGCTAGAACATAGTGGAGTTATATCTACAGATAGTTTAGAGGAAACTATTGGATCAATTACTCTATGGGCATTTCCTATGAATGGATTAGTTCAGCATTTTCCCACAACTGGAAGCAGGATAGAATGTGAAGACACTTGAAAAGAAATCTAGAGGCGCTAAAACAACCTGATTCACAGCCTTCATGGGCGCTAGTAGAAGGTTGGAGTGTGTGTGTGTTTTAGTTCACTTATAGGTGACGGGGTAAAAGTAGCATATATTCCAGCATCTCTTGTCTGCTAGGCAGTATCCTTTGCATTTTATGTCCATCACTCTTTTAGTTCTAACTGAATATCTGTGAAGTAGATACAAATATTCCCATTATACAGATGACAGACCTGAGGCTCAGAGAAAGTACTTTCAATAATCGTTAAAGCTGGGATTTACATTTAATGGTTCTGGCCGAGGATAGTACTGTTTCCACTCGTGACACAGGTCCCTTGAGTTTTACAACTGGGTGATCGATCACACAGAAGCTCTGATGGTTAAATTTGTCGTTGAAGGAAAAGATATACAAAGAGTAACAGGTTGTCAAATGTGTGACTCTAAATAGTAAGACCCTTCCAATGCTATAAATTATACCTTCATAGTAAATTTCAGAAAGTAGATTCAGAGTCATTGAAGAGAGAACTTCAGTTTCCTATTCTCAAAAGGATATGATACTGTTAGAAATATAATGATAGAGTGTCTAACATGGGTCGCATCTGTAGTTGATCTAAGTGTGCACTTTCCTTTTTTCCAGGCCCAAGATTCTAAGCTATCACTGCTCCCCAAGGCAGTAAAAAAAAAAAAAAAAGGCAAAACTTTAATGTGTCAACTTGTCTCATTTGCTTCCCTAATTTCTAGAGAGCAAAATAAATACATGAGAAAGAATCATCATCTTCCAATTTCTATCCATGTAACACAGTGTTGTGTAATTAAATATACTGAAAACACATACATAAAACGTAGACTATATCAGTGTTAACTTCCTTATAAATTCTACTGGATGTTACCTAAAATTTAAATGATTGAGTGAGAAAAAGAAGAACAGAATCCAATTATTTTCTAAAATGAGATTGTGTGTATGTACAAATTGTATGTATCTTGGAGATGTATGTATTTCTAAGGCCCCCTAGGCCATATATTTTCTTGCCAAACACTTCCAACTTTTACCAAAACTGCTAAAAAAATGATTGAATTTTCAGTTATAAATTATATTTTACTGCCAACTTTTGGTCAAGGGGGTCTTATTTCAACCATGTTGTGATGAGTTGGTTTATAAGGTCTTAAAAGCAAAGTGGAGTGTTGGCTGAGTTTGCGTTAGACATCTTCCCGCCCAGGGGCTCTCCACTGTTACTATGCAGGTGAATCTCCTGGGGTCTTCGTGAGATGGACAGCCTGATTTATGGGTTTGGGTGGTGCCTGTGATTTTATGCTTCTGTCTAGTCTCAGGTGATGCTTATGATGGTTCTTGAACCACCACTACAAGCAAATTCTATCCATCCTTTTCTCTCTTCATGCCCTCAACTCCTCCTTCCCACCCAAACATTACAAACCTAAATGATAATATACTATAATAAATATAATAATTGACATTGCCAATATTCATTTCCTCCCTTTTATTTTTTTCCAGCATACATCATGATGTAATCTTTCTAGGTATAAGTTTAACAGTCCTTCTTGGCTCCTGAATGCTTCAAGGCCACGAAGGAATAGACTTAAACTCTCATGGGGCATCAGAATATTTCTAATTCACAAATTTTACAAAAGGGACCCTTTGTAAAATCCCATTGTCCCACATGGTCTTTTCCTCTGTCATTGCTACATTTCTTCTTACTCTTTCTGTCCTTTCCCTTCAGAATGGACATGGCTACTTACCTAGTTATAAAGCCATTTGGGAGATCTTGACAGAAGGTTTCATCTAAAAAGGCTTAGAGGTCATAAATAATTTATTGTAGGAGTTTGATTGTGAGGACATTCTCTGCTCTATTGTTTTTACATGTGTGTGACTCGGTTTGGCTATTTTAGGATTTTCTGTACATTTTTATGCCCTTATTTATTTCAGTTCTATTTCTACTGTAGAACGTATTAACTAGAATTAATGTTTAGTGCTGGTTTGAGTAACTTAAAGCGAACATCAGTTCCTGGCAAGAAGCCAAGAAAACTCAGCTGTTCTTTCTCTCTACCCTTGTATTATATGAACAAATCTCCCTCTCTAGTAAAAAGAAGAAAAAACCATGAGTCATCCTTGACAATGATTATCAAGACTTTAGTAAAATATTACCTTCTGTATGAACCAAAGAGTAGTTATTATCCATATTAATTTTTAATTCAGATGGACCATTGGCAACTGTTAATATGTATATTACATTGTCGTCTCAATGCTACTAGAATTTTTATTTTGAAGGACGTAATTTTAAATTTAGCAATGTTTATTAATTTTATTCTCATGTAGGTAATTATAAGTGATTCTTTTAAGTCAGAATTTCTTCAAACATTTCATGGCATATATTAAGTGGTTTTGTTCATAACTGATTCCCAAATTTCTCTTATATATCTCCTAAGACTATTAGGCCATACTCTGTGTTCCAAAATACACTTTTTGATTATAAAACACTCCTAGAGGGAGGATTTCCACATATGTAATATATATCCATGTTTCTTAACAGATGTAAGTTTTATAGTACGGTGTACAAAAATGGAATTCTTATACATCGTGCTATAAAACTTACATCTGTTAAGAAATATTGAATGTATTATGCAAATGATAAAATTTGTGAGTGTTGTTAATGTCTATTAGTCTTGATCTGAGCCTACATTTTAACCGATGGTTGAAAAGCATGAATTTAAAGAGTTCCATAATATAATAGGCGACTACATCTATTCTTGTTTTTTGGTTTTTGGGGGGTTTTTTGTTGTTGTTTTTTTTTTAAGAATTTGAGGTTTGGGATCACCTGAACTCACAAGTTCAATACTAGCCTGAGTAAGAGGGAGACGCTGCCTCTAAAAATAGCTGGGCATTGTGGCCAGTGCCTGTAGTCCCAGCTACTTGGGAGGCTGAGGCAACGGAATCACTTGAGCCCAGGAGTCTAAGGTTGCTTTGAGCTATGATGCCACTGCACTCTACCAGGGGTGAAAAAGTGAGACTCTTTCTTAAAAAAAAAAAGAATCTTATAAAAATGGTATCACTCTGTGTGGTCAATAAATAAATAGTGCTTTAAAAAAAAAAAATAGAATTTGAGGTTTACTCCATAGTCCAGTTCCCAGATTATCATCTGGGCTTTTTTCAGCTTCGTGCTTTTTCTGGCCCTGAGAGGGCAGAGGTGGTGTGAGGATGGGATGGGCCCCATGTGTAGGATAGAGGGGTCGATAATGAGTGAAGTGCCTCCATGGGAGTCTTCCGTTGCTAACCGTTGTTGGCAGAGTCATGAAATGTGTTTTCTCTTGGCTCGAGACGTAACGTTGACTGGCAGGGTGGCATGTTCAGTGGAGGAAGGTGCCGTCTGAACTCACTTTAGCTTCCTGGTACCACTGATCTGTCTTTCTGGCCATCTCGTTTCTGGCTTTGTAAAGTGTGCTGTGGCCAGAACACGAGGTTATCTACATCTTGTCTCTAGCCAATTGCTCTCCCACCTTCTGAGTCTTCCACTTGGATTTGTGGGAAACTTAGGTTTCTTTCTATACATCTAATTGTGATCTCCTAAAAGTGGGCGATGGCAGGTAGGAAGAGAGTGAGTATCTGGCACTGGTTTGCATTCCCTCGTATTTAAAATGTGGTTTCATGGTAGCATTTGATTCATGGTGCTACTGTAACTGGTAAATGAAAGGACCAATTCCTGGGTAGGATAGAAATGTTCTGCCCTGGAAAAGAAAGAGAAAAGTAAGAAAGGATAGAAGTACGCCCGGAAAGTAGGTTTTGTCATCTGTTTTGACCAGGCTTAGCCTGGTCCTCTTAGGAATTTAATAATCTCATGGTGAAGTTTGTAGCAGTATTTGATGGGATCCCCTAAGTCAGTGGTGCCCAGCCTTTTGGAGACCAGGAACTGGTTTTCCACAGACCGGGGTGGGGGCGGTGGGAGGGAGTGGGAGGAGAAGGGGGTCAGGAAGGGATTGTTTCCAGGATGACATCTCCACCTCAGACCATCAGGCATCAACTTCTCATAAGGACCCCACAACCTCCATCCCACAGTTAGAGTAGGGGCTGTGTGTCTGTGAGAAGGGGACAGGAGGTGGAGCTCAGGGGTGGCCTGAGCAATGGCGAGTGACTATAAATACAGATGAAGCTTTGTTCACTGGCCACCACTCACCTCCTGCTGGATTGCCCTTTTCCTAACAGGACACAGACCTGGTCCCGGTCCTCACCTAGGGGTTGGGGACTGCATTACTAAGCAACTCGCAGAATATTGCTGAATTCTCCACTTTTCAAATGTTGACTAATGATCCCATCATCTACGCAATTAAGATGAAGTGCTCCCAGGATGCTTCTTACAGTGAGGAGTGTCAAATAAGGTGAACAAGGTCAAATGGACATTGAGCAGTTCTCATGAGTTTTTGCTCTTGTCTAGAGAGTAAAACAAGAATATGAAGGTGCATTCTGTGGGTAGAACTGAGCTATTCTTTTCCCCACAGTTTCCATGTGCTGCCTTCACTGCCAGCTAATAGTTACTAAAGACTATTTAATATCAGAAGCAAAGTCCTAGAATGAAAATTAATTTTCATAGCTGGATGACATATATCATAAATCCTACTGTTTTTATTAATCTCATTATAATTTCATCAATTCTACTTTTAGCTTAAGAAAGTAAGTCTTCTAAACTAGATACTTCCTTTGAGAATTAAACTACCGAAGAATACCTATGAAGACATGAAAAACTAATAACCGTTTTGGAGGGTAGATACAGCCTTTTTAAAATTGTGTTGATTATTATTTTGAGATATTTTGTCTGATGGATTTCCTCGTTTCTCCTTGGATCTCATCTACCTCCTGAATTGAGTATCCATAAAGATGAATCTTAATGGTAGCGATATTTTTCATGTTAGACGTCTATTGGTTGATGTTGCTTCATAGTAACTTAATTCTTTGTTGTATTAAGTTACTTTAATTTCCTACCTCCGTGCCTTTTATTTTGCTCTGGAGAAAACCTTTCCAGGGCATGACCTAATGAATTCTGGTTCAGATTTCCATGTGAATATGAACCAAAGTGATTCTATAATTTGGTGGAAGGAACCTTCATTACATACTCTAGTGAGGGAATTTTTTGCTGTTTCATACCAGAATAAAGTACTTTTCTTGACATCTTGTAATTGAGCTTTAACATTTATGAGAGTATAAACTGCAACAGCCCGCTGTAACATGCCGTGGGTCCAGTGAAACCTTAGGTCAAGGTTTTTTATTTTCCTTATAACTTCCATTAAAAATAGCAAGGTTTTAAATTATTTTTTTAAAAAAATTAGAAAAATATGTCCTGCTCTCCAGAGACATGTTATCTTTGTTCCTAGAATTTATACGGTTGCAGGGGGTACGGCTTTATCGTTTCCTTCGGCTTGACCAAAGTGCAAATTCAGTTTTGCAGGGATGGACAGTTAGCCGCCTCTTTTGAAACCTGAATATGGTTTTCTAATTGAGAAAGTTAATTTTGGTGTTTACCTCTTTACTCCCAGCCTCTCTGTCATCCTCTGGTTTCAGAAGCCTCTTACCATCCCTGCTGCAGGAGACCATTACTCCATCTTAACTGCTGGGCCCCTGGTCACTTACCGCCACTCCATAGTTACTCTGTATACATGATCTGAACTTGACCTTGGCACTTTTCTGCAGCTTTTCTTCTGTAGCCCTCACCAGATGCTAGCTCAACCTGCAGGAGCTTCTTAGATCTCATTACCTGCTGGCTTAGAAGGTCTTGTTAAGCAGGAAGTTATCAACTAACCTAAGTGAAGTATCTCAGGAATGGAAAAACCAACATCACAGATATTCAGTAATCATTGAGAGATAAACAGTGGCCACACACGGGCACATAGAGATGTGAAATACATTGGAATTGAGAAGGGGGAGAGGCTGGGGGTGTTGTGGAGTGAAAACCTCCCTATTGGGCATAAACATAGTCTATGAACACTATTCTGATGACAAGCACACGAAAAGCCCAGACTTACGCATTATACAAAGTATACTTGTAACAAAAAACATTTGTATTCATTAATTTTTAAGTTTGTACATGCATACATACTGCGTTTTGAAGACTAAGCAGCTAGAAATCCTTAGGAGCCTGGCATTCGTTTTCTTCTGCTAATAAGTTGGCTGAATCCAGGTCTTGGCTGAGAATCTCAAGAATAGGCAGTGAAGAAATGTATCTGTAAATTCAGGGTATATCTGGTTTGCAGAAGTCAAGCATGCTACTTATGGGATTTGGCTGTAAGCAAGAGAAACTGAGTCTGGCTGTTTGAGGGCTGTGCAAACTGTAGAATTCGCTATGGGATGGACAGTTTGAATCATCAGGGAAAAAAGTGTCCCTAGTGGTCCCAAAGCAAAACATACAATAGTAATTCTTTACAGGAGGATTCTGGCTAAGACATAGCCCTGTGGTTTCCACTATTGTGAGTGATTCTGGCCATTCTTTTTGCTCTCTGTCACTCACTGAGGAATGCCAGTCCCGAGCGAGAACATCTGCGTAGCTGAGTTACGTCCCCACCCTGGTGGCCAAACAGCAAGGAGTGGGATAATCGGCCTTCCCCCCATTTTTTTCTGTCAGCTACACACCATGGATTCCCTCTGAATTGGAGGGAATGGCTATCTAAGCAGATAACATACAATTTTTTTAAATTCTGCAAATATTCATTATTTTCATAGAACAAAAGCAACTGTTATTAATTTTGGTCATTTATTTTAAAATTTAAGATTTCTCTGAGGCATCATGTTGACATTGGAGAACCTCAGACCTGTAACATATTGTGTGTTTTCACTTGGACAAGGAGATAACTTTTTAAATTCCTAACAAGTAAGTTTAAAATAATGATGCCTACTGATGAGGATTGTACTGAGATACTCAATAATGCCGGAAACACAATAGCAGGTGTGAGGCAAGGCAGGCATTCAACTGTTAATGGTCCTTTTATGCTTGGGCAACTTAATTTTTTATTGCTGTTAATAGAATTGTTTTTAAAGGTAATTTTGCTGAACAATGGTCCTGTTCACCTACTTACAACTTTAAAATAAGTGATAGTTGTTTTTTTTTTTCTTTTACAGGCAGGCTAGCCTCAACGAAGCAGCTGAGAGGTACTACGACCTGGCAGCCAGGCTGAGGCCTAATGTAAGTACTTTCCTAGTGAGAAGCAGCATCAGTCAGAGAGGCAGACTCAGAGCATGCGATAGTTTCAGAATGTGGAAGGCTGGTGATACCTGGTGTTTTCCTCTCTGATCTCTTATTTCGAATACCCACTAAATAGCTAATTCCACAGTCAAATCCGCCAGTCTCTCACACTTCTTCTACCAAAGGTAAAAATTGTTGTTTTCTAATCTGCATAAAGCACCGTTAGATTTTATCATTGAATACAAGCTTTAGCCTTACCAGGTACTTTATGTTTGGATTGCTTTTAAGTGTTATTCCGTGAAAGGTTTTTTGTTGTTGTGGGGGTGTTGTTGTTGTGACGTTCAATAGCTGTTGTTTTTTGATCCCACCTATAGTCAAATCTGCAGCTGTGTGCCTCCTTTCTGTTCCACAGTCCTCATTTCTTTCATTTTATTCCTTCCTGAGACAGAGTCTCACTCTGTCCCCTATCCTAGTGTGCCGTGGCCTCAGCCTAACCCACAGCAACCTCAAACTGCTGGGCTCAAGCAATCCTTCTGCCTCCACATCCCCAGTAGCTGAGACTACGCACCCAGCTGGTTTTCTATTTTAGTAGAAACAAAGTCTCACTGTTGCTCAGGCTAGTCTTGAACTCCTGAGCTCAGGCAATCCACACTCCCTGGCCTCCCAGAGTACTGGGATTGCAGGTGAGCCATTGCTCCCGGCCACAACCCTCATTTCTAATGACTTATGCTTTTCAACTTTATCAAGAGTATTTTCATTTTCGTTTTTCCCTGGATAGTCATACTTCCATAAAGTGAGATGGATCTAAATTAGGTCCCTACTATTGAAACAGAGTAACTCCTTATGAGAAAATAAGAGCTGGTTTGGTCTCAGTCTTCCAAGCACATTCTATTTGCCACACTTTGCTGAATTCCAACACGTTGATTTTATTCTCATCCACATTCTACATCTCTCTCCAACACAGAAATCTTCTATCCTACTCTCCAGATCAAGATCATCTATTGGGAAATGTAATTTTGGAATAGTAACGAGAGTGCACACGTGATGTTAGTATAGATAAAGGGATCAGTCTCATTTCTCTAGAGTAACTCATTCATTGGGCAAGCATCTATAGAGGGCCTGACTCAGGATCCAGAAAGTGCATACTCTAGAGGACCACAAAGCATAGCAGAGGAGACTGCACAGAGTCACTTACATAGAGGTGTGTACAGTCCTCTGGGCACAGCCGGGGAGGATTAATACCCCAGAAGGAGAACCTAAGTAGGAAGTAGCTTTTTTTTATTTCCATGAGACTCAAGTACATGGAACCTTAATCTAAATGCCTTTCAGTCTCATTTATAGGGGAGAAAAAAAGATCTTTTCCTCATCTGTTTTCAAAGCTCATGGCTGAGACCTCCATAGCAAAAGGCAAATTAAGAGAAAAACATACAAATTTAACTGATACAAATTTTACCCAACAGCCTTCAGAAATGAAGCCCCAGTGAAGCAGGAAAAACTATGTAATTTCCATGGACAGTCACGCAGAAGTATGATTGGAGAAGAAAAGGATATTATCTAATGATACGAATTGGGGGGAACTTAGCAAGTCCTATTGTTCAGCTTCTTCTGTGTCCCTGTGTCTTCAAAGATAAAAATATTAATGAGGGCCTTGTTACCTACCTCAGAGGAGAAGGGAAGGAGACAGCCAGTCATTTTCTCAGTTTTTTTAGCTTAAAGTACCCAGTGTGCCCAGGTACCGTATTTGGGGGTGGCTGTTGTGAACCCTGTCATGTGAACTATGGGGCATCTCTAGAATAGATGAGCTGTTTGCCACAGAAAAAAATAATTTAAGAATCATAAGAGTAAAGAACAATGACAGCTGAAGTTAATATGAGATGCTTAGTATGTGCCAAGCTCCGTGGACATCCCCTGATTTATCACTGCCCATTCACAGGTACTTTTGTAATCCCCATCCTGCTGAATGTCAGAGAAATTAACTCACCCAGCATCGCAGCTGAGCGGAGTGACCTTGTAACCCTGGCCGCTGTGTGCTGAAGAAGAAAGGTTGATGGGGAAAAGCGCGGCCATTATGATAGGAAGTGCAAGCCAGAAATTTGCAAAACCAAAATGATAACGAGCCTCTCAGTTAGTACCAGGCACTACTCCAGGCAGTGGATACACATCCGTGAACAAATGGACAAAAGTGCCTGCCTGTTAGTTACAATCTACTCCAAGGAGGAGGAGAAACCAGTCAGTGTACAGTATGGCAGGCAGTGGTGAGTGCTTAGGGGAAACTAGAGCGGGGCTGATGGGTTAGGAAGTGTGACAGGGACAGACGGGAGAGTGAAGGAGTCGTAGCTTTGTAAATAACCTGAGTTGTGCAGTATTTTTAAGAAAAAGATTGAATTCAAAGTCTTAAACTTGTTGCTACAACTTCATTAAAGATAAGGATCTAGGCTTCTCCTTTTTGGTTCCCTTCACGTTAATGTAAATGCGGCCTTTATTTCTTGAGTACCAGTCACTTGAGTATCCCTTTTATTGTTTCAGTTGTTGGGTAAATGATCGTTTTTCAGCATATTATAATGATTAGTGAGAAAATAGGGACCTGAACTCTCTGACCTAACCTAATAAATGAAACAGACATTCGCGCATCACAGGATTTGAGCCTGAATTGTGAGGTTATTTTAAAAGACTAGCTAAACCATAAAATTAAAATTTAATCTCCAACTCAAAGCTTCCTGAATCCTCAAAATATTTCCTTAGAATCTCACTGCAGCCTGTTTTTAAAAACATGTTTATTCAAATGATACTTGCCTCATCTGGTAACAAGAAATTAAACATTTTATGGACTGGATAGATACAATATTCATATTTGAAAATAAGTTCATAATGTTGTAATTGACAGAGGAATGGATATGGCCATTTTCTAAGCTGTTTTACAAAGCGTGTTCGGATTTTTCAGCGCATGGTCTAAATAAGAAAGATGCCACAGAGGCAAAAGAGATACAAGCAGGGCAATGATAGAAATTTCGGTTTTGAAACAAGAGACCCATTTAAACAGTAGCCCATGTAATGATTTTTTAGCAAGTAAGCCCCTGATCTGAATTAAAGCATTTATCTAACATTTATCTTATTCTTAACTAGTTATTCTCTTTGTTCATAAAACATTCTTTGTTATTTCTACAGTTTTAACTTAATAAATTTGTTACCTGCTTATACAAGAGCATAGCAAACAGACCTCCATTCCAATTTCCCATTGACATAGCTCCATGGTCTTCTCTACTTTTCTCATCTGGACCGTAATCTAATTTTACCCTATTTTCATAAAGCATTTTCTTCTGTTCTTTAAATGTCCCTGCAATAAGGACAATCAGTATTTGTACGTGGGGGTAGGGGATTCTGAATAAGTTTAAGAAATACTCCCGTCAGGTCATAACTATACAAAGTAAACACGTAGCCACAAACCTTTTTACCAGCACCTAATACAGTCATTAAAAAGATTGTCGATTACCTGTGGGATGTAGTTCTTTCTTAATAAAACACGTATTCTGTTTCTTCAATATGTCCCATGATGAGTTTTATTTTTTCTCCTTCCCAAATCATGTTTTTCTACATAATTTAATTTGGAATTATTAATTGACTTTTAAAATTATTTTATATATAAAGAATGCCATTGACCAAATGCTAAAATAGTGAGAGAAGTCCAAATTAGCAGGCGAATTATGTTTTAGGTTCTGACTGCTGGAGATAAATACCGTCACTTACTGGCGTACATAGAGAAATCTACTTATTACAAAATTGATGCCACTTTTAATCTTATCTAGTTGATTTTGGGGAGTGATTACTCTGGAAATAAACCTCATATTTTATTTAAATATATTTCTATTGTTGGAAAACTCTACCAAAATTGCCATTTTAAGTTTCTCTAAGTTTAATTTTTCGTTTTTATAAATAAATTGGTCTTTCTTTGGGGAGTTACTTTAAATAGACAGCAAATGTCTCTGTCTTCTCTCCCACTGGTGCACATCAAAAAAACGTGGAGTCTTGCGGACTAGCGGGAACATGTAAATGAAATTGCTTTGTTTCCGATATGGGAATTAAGCCAAATTCTGCATTAGCTTATGGATTTTTTTAAGAAATGTAATGGGAAGAATGGGAAATTTGCATAGTACACTCACTTTCCCTTTTTCCACTTTTAGTAAATTCCATAGTCGGAAGAGGGTGATTCCCAATAGTCAGGTCTACACAGCTTGGATTCTTCCCATATAATTGTTTTTAATCTGAATTTTTTTAACATATTCTTTATCAAATTCTACCTTTATGGAAGGATCTTTGCCAAGTGCAGTAGGATTTCAAAGTTGCAAAAAATTAGCCATGATCTTGAGAAATGCACTCATAATGTGGGGAGAGAAGTCACAGCCCTCACTCGTCAGAGCCATAAATCGTGCTGTCCAGTGAGTGCTCCGTGAGGCAGACCGGCTAGTCGCCAGCAAAGTGCACCGGAGAGAGAGATGACTTCCAGCCGGATCGATCTGAAAAGGCATTGAGTCAGAGTTGGCAAGCTTAGAGAAGCTTGAAAGTACGTGGTGTTTATAGGTGAAGATTTTAGTGAAAAGAATAAGAGAAAACTATGGGGTAGAATCGTAGGCACGAACCAGGGAAGGGTTCAGAGAGGAAGAGTGTCGGGGAAGACAGACCTGGAGATAGGAAACCAGATGGAAGGCAGTGAATACCGGGCTGAGGATTAGGAGTTGTATTCTAAAATGTTAAGCAGAGTGGAGTATCATAAATGTAGTGATTCAGGGTAGCCGTGTATACGATGCAGGGAAGTAGGGTTGGGAGACGTCCTGGGGAAACCAAATAAAAGGTCATGGTAGCAGTGTAAGCGTAAGGTCGTAGAGACTGAAGTGCCCAGTAGAGCAGAAATGAACAAAGAGGAAAAATAAGCAGTAGGTTATTTGATCACATGTGAGTAGGAAAATTAGTCGGCCACAATGAGTTTTCCAAAATTTTGAATTTCGTTAACTTGGAAAAAAAATGTTATAAACAGTATAGTCATAGGGTATGTGTTTGCTAGAAGAACATGTTAAACTTAGACTGAAAGATCTAGGATGTTTTCATACATTTATTTGAGAACATTCCTATCAAGCAAGTGGTTAGGAGGAAGGCTGTAGTTAGGAATAGAGAGGGGGAAGACATTTCCAAAAAGGAATTATCACCAGAGATGTGGATAAGATCACCAAGGAAGGGAAGGCACAAAAGGAGAGAAGAAGGTTGACTTCAGATGCTTGGGAATTTCTGCGTTTGAAATGGAGCATAAGGAAGACAGCCAAGTTGGTGAGCAGTGAACACCGCTACTGCTAAAAGGAAAAAGGGGACTGAAGACGTCCACTGACTTGAGAAATTAAGACAGCCTGGGTGGCCTTCAAGAATGCAACTTCCCGCAAGCGTCAGGGGTATTTAGGGAAGTGAGAATTGGAAGTGGACGGTGAAAACTGATTCCGTAATGATGTTGGGGAGTGAGTGAACCAGAGAGAGGGTGCAATACCAAAGAAGCAAGGTATCAAGTATGAATTGATTAAAGGTAGCCATTGGGATGTTTGTGTATATGAAACTGAAATGTATCCAGCTGGAGAAGAGGGCAGAGGAAATCCGAGATATTAAGGGATTGCTTCCTATCTAGGGACTACAGGATTTTTTTTAAAGGTTATGATGATATATAGGGAGGAAGCAAAACTAAATGTGTGGGGAAAGGGGTGGGGAGGTGAGCTTAGGTAGTAAATTACTTTAATTATAGTCTTTCTGTTTTCTGCTAATCTTGTGGGGAAAGGGCTGGTTCCTGGACAGTGTTACGTTACAGGAACTATTTGACGCAGGTCTGTGGTGTCTACGCTTGCTGAAGAATTGCCAGTTGATGCTCATTTTCTTTTGTGATCGCTGGTGTATTCTAGTTTTGATTTAGGATTTAGTTCTCTGGTTTACATACAAGATGTTGTATTCATACTTTATTTTTCTAGCATGTGGAATATTTTGTAACTGTTCCATATGTATTCATTGCATAGGAATTAAGGGAAGAAGGTCTTTCCGGAATCAGATTATTCAACCAAAACCTGCGGGTATACGTTGTATCTTTTCCTGACACTAAGAACATAGATTATTTCAGGGCCTTATTATAAAATCAAAGCCGAAGAGAAGATTCAGAGAATGAACTCACAAAGTCCAGCTGTGTTAGAAGGTGGTCCACATAGTGTACAATACGTTACTTTCCGTTTGGGCTGCAGTTTTAGTGATAAAAATTGTGGTAGAAGAGTAACTATGGACCACAAATCACCACCCGCATTGGGGGGATTTTCTTTTCCTATTTAATATGAGGGTGCAAATGATTAGGTTACATTGTTTGCCTTTGTGAGGCAAAGTTCAGGTTGTAGTGGAGCCCTTCTGCTGGAGTGTACTATATACCCTTACGTGGTGCCCATTAGGTGAGGGCTTACCAATAGCCCCT